>NC_080837.1:48733739-49049632 GCF_030435755.1 Ochotona princeps | reverse complement strand
AGCCATCTTTCATTTGGCAATGAAGATGAACATGGGCACCTAGATAGCAGACCCTAGTGATTCTGACAGCCTCAGAAGCAGAGAGGTAGGTGGTGGAACCAGGAATTAGAATGGGCTTCTGTCTAGAAATGAAGGTGACTTTCTAAGGGTAGATAAGCATGACAAAGAAGGAAGGTATTTCTAAATGTAGTTGAAATATTGTTATTGAACTACTAAATTTAAATTCACACTACAAAATATCTGTGACTGAGCCACGGACTAACTGCTTGCAAATGGTTTCTCTTCCAAGCACAAGTAAGTAATGAGGATTTTATTCTGGAAGCTCTCTATTTCAAACAGAATTCTGTAGGAGGTGCCGTTCTCTTTATACATTATTAAATTTCTCAGTGAGGATTTTTCCCTCTACAGTCTGACCTAAGATTTTCATTGGAAAGTATCAAATTCTGAGTTGATCTGGAATGCTTAGCCTTACAGGAGCTGTATCACTTTGAATTACATTTCATGTTCCTCTCACGGAAACATGTTTCCAACATCTGCAAGAGAACCCCGGACCCTGTGTCGTTCACCACTGGCCCCAACACGCTGTGGCATCACCCTGCCTTCTTCAGCAACATGTAACAAGTTCCCTTATTCCTAACAGGAAAAGAAGACAGCCTGGAAACCGTTTCTTTCCTACTTGATGAGAAAATAGAGAGAGCTTCAAGTTATGGATTGTTCTTACTCCATCATGTCCTTCAACGTCCCAGCTCACACTTGCTCTTCAGGGAATGTGCTGCCACTTGCCTAAATGCAGTTGGAGAAGTAAACAGGGATTTTATAAATAAGGCAAACAGATGGAGGCTAGAAGCTTGTGCAATGCTGAAAGAATTGCGTGCTTAATAGCCTAAATGCTTAATAGCACTAATAGCTGCCAAGCCACCACATAACTCACTAATATGCATGAACTGTAGCAGCAAGAAAGTGACTGCTTTCATTCTCAAGGACTTTCCTCAAAATTCAAGGTTGCAAGAACCTAACCCAGAGAATAATTACTTGTCCAGACGTGATAACAGACTCTGGCAGAACAAAAATGACAGCTTGATTCACAGACAAATATAAGTCGGTCTTGGGTGTCTGGCTTCCATTTTTCTGGGGAAAGATAGATGTCTTTAAAAAGCCTCAGCAGTGAACATCCTGTCAGTTGAAAAGGTCAGACACTGAAGTGTATCAGAAGAGATGATGCTGCATAGACCATTGAGAGAAAAGAAAATGATTTCATTATTCTCATTCATCTGCTAAAGATTAATTCCATTCCCATCATCATGGCAATTAAGGTAGTTTTGTAGTCCTGTCCTGACCTAGTAGAGGTGGAACAAGGTAATAAAAAGCAGCAATAGGATACTATGGCTAACTTAATAATTTTTAGGAACAAATGATGCTAGGAGAGAATATGAAGTTGAAATATTTCAAGTACAGTTGATTAAGAAAAGAGTACAGACATAAAACAACTCCTCCATTTCTTTATGGGCTAGAAAGTAAAGTTTGTATCTCATGAACAATCCTCTAAAAAACATTTCACTGTACACACTGTGCAACTTCATGAGACTGTACCTAAGTAGATGGAGGGATGGAATTACACTGCGAGGACTGCAAGCAAAGGGTGCTAGTTTTCTGCATACATGAACTTCTCACTAGTTCATGCAGCATCTACCAAAGGAGATGACGACACAACAGTCCCTTAGGTGCTTCTGATTTTGTTGTCTCAGATAGGTTCGATTAAATTCTTAGTCATCACATGCAGCTATTCTTTTAGTGTCCTGATGTGGAGTCCTAATGTGCATCCATCCTATTTCTATCACCTTTACAGTGTCTTTCTACCTTCATTCTTCCCACTCCTACAATCCTCACTGAATCCTTCATATCTCTACACTCAGAAAACCATAAGATTTTGCTATCCATCTCTCTACTTTTTCCCAAATTCTTGTGCATTCTACTCAAAACTGCCAACAAGTTTATCTTCCTAAAGTATATCTTTAATCACATCACCTCTCTGTCAAAAATATCAAATGGTCTCCCAATGTCTACTAAATGAAATACTCAGTCATCATCCTACCATTTACTGCTCTCTGGAAACAAGCTAAAGTCAATCCTTTGTGCCTCATTTCCTGCTAGTCTTCCAAGTCCCTTAAGCTCTGGGCAATCTAGACTAAGAACTGATACTTGCTAACATGTCCTGAACACTTCATTGATGCCACTTGTTATTTTCCTCTGTTTCTTGGAAGACCCATTCATTTTACTTTCATTTGGAATTCAATCCATTCCACAAGATCGATCACTACTGCGGGAATATTTTATTGACTTGCCCCGATGAACATAATTCATGTCTGTAATTGTGTCTCACTTCAAGTACTAATCATAACTACGTAATAGTCAAAACATTGTAGGGGTTTGGAGTAAGATTTGTTCAAATCTTTCTCTTGTGAAATGTGGCTAAATAGCTAATCTTTCAAAACCCTCAGTTTACGTAATGCAATTCAATATGTGTTTATTAAGAGACCTCACACATAGAATGTGTCAGTGCCTACAATAAATATCTACTTCAGTGGGAAGAGACAGACATGGAGACATTTCAAAATAGCAAAGTAAATAAGTGAATTATGTAGCATGTTATAAATCGATTAAGTATGTTTTTAAGAAATGAAACATAATAAAGAGGGACTTCTATTAACTGTAGGCCCCATTATGAAGATAATATTTAAGCAAAGAGTTGAACGGATGGTGGAATTTGACTCCAGCTATCTGGAAGAAGTGAACTCTCAACATAGAAAACACCTGTGCAAAAGCCCTGAACCCTACAGTGTTCATTGAAAATCAAAAAATCACGCACACCTGGAGCAGAATGTGCAAACAAGAGGAACAGGAAGAAACCATGTCAAGAATAACAAGAGCAAAGTGCAGAACTTGGAAGATCTCTTAGTATACAGTAGGCCTCTCTTATACACTGAGAAAAAAAAGGGAGAAACTGCAGATTTTTGACACATCGTGAGTGGAAGAAATGATTCATGTTGTCCTTTTAATTGTTATGAAGATTCATTTATTTATTTTAAAGGTAAAGTTACAGGGAAAGAACAAGAGTGAGTGAGGGCAAGCAATCCAGAGAGAGAGAGAGAGAGAGAGAGTTAACCTTCCATCTGCTGGTTCATTTCCCAAATGACCACACAGCCAGGGCTGAGCCTGATTGAAACCAAAGGCCAAGAACACCATGTGTGTTTCTCTATGGATGGAAGGGGCCAATTACTTAGGCCATCAGCCGCTGCCTCCCAAGAATTACAGCAGGAGCTAGGTCCGAAGTGGAGATGCTGGAACTTGAACTGGCACTCATTTGGGATGCCAGTGTGATACATGGTGGTTCAGCCCTTTGTACTACAACACAAACCCCCTCCCAACTTCTTAAAAAGGAGCATTATTACCACTGCATTGAGGTTATATTGCAGGGGGATAAAGTTTGAAGCGAGAATGACTGTCAAATATTGCATTTTTCTCTGATTTGTGTTAGCTAATATAGAGAGTATAAAAAAATACAGGTGAGTAAAACTGACATCCTGGGATTTGTTTATTCTTTTTTTATAAAGATTTATTTATTTTTATTGGAAAGTCAGGTATATAAGAGAGGAGGAGAGACAGAGAGGAAGATCTTCCGTCCACCGTTTCATTCCCCATGTGGCCTCAATTGCCAGAGCTGAACCAATCCAAAGCCAGGAGACTCTTTCAGGTCTCCCATGCAGGTGCAGGGTCCCAAGGCTTTGAGCAATCCTCAACTGCTTTCCCAGGCCACAGACAGGGAGCTGGATAGGAGGCGGGTCACCAGGATAGGAACCTATATCCATATGGGATCCCGACCTGTGCAAAGTGAGGACTTTAGCTGCTAGGCTACTGCGCCGGGCCAGATTGGTTTATTCTTCATAGCCCTGTCTCTATACCTGGTTAACACTTGTTTTCCTGCTTTTCACTTGTTAAACTGTATTAAATCTATTAATATAAAGTAAGCTATAAATCTTACCATAAAAATTCAAAAAGAAAGGAAGGAGGAAAGAAGAAAGTATATTTTTAGCATTGTGTCTATAAACTATGTGTAATCTCGTTTATATTAATAAATACAATAAAGATACTCACATATATGCATGCAAAAACCATATTCACATGCATTATTATCTATGATTTATTTATATTATGCAGTCATTTATTTCAGTTCTTAGTAATTTTTTAAGGTGGAATGAAAGAGGCAGAGAGAATCTTCCATTTGCTAACAGTTCACTTTCCAAATGTTTGAAATGAATGAGTTTTGACCAGACCAAATCAGGATTCCAGGAAATTCATTCACTTCTTTATTGTGGGTATCAAGGACTCAAGTACTTTCACCATTATCCATGCTCTTCCCAGCTATTACTATGCATTTGGGAGTAGGACTCAATGCCAGAGACTCCAAAATGAGATGTGAAGGTCTTAAGCAATTACTTGACCTACAGAGTCACAGCACTAGTCCCAGAAATATGTAAATCTAGCAAAAAAATGACAATGACTTAGAGTAAAAGTGAAGAAAATAAATTATACAACACAAAGTTTAAAATATCCACCTGTTAGGGCCAGCAATGTGGAATAGTAGGATAAACCTCTACCTGTGTTGCTGGCATCCCACATTGGCACCAGTTCATGTTCAGCTGCTCCACTTCCAATTTCTCTCCCTGCTCATGGCCTGGAAAAGCAGTGGAGGATGGCTCAAAGCCGCCCATGTGGAAGACTTGAAAGAGGCTCCTCACTCATGACTCCTAATTCCTGGATCAAGATTAGTTCAGTTCTAGCTGTTGTAGCCATTTGAGAAGTAAACCAGCACACATGAACTTCTCTTTCTCCTTCTTTCTCTTTCTCTTTTTGTCTCTCCTTTTCACAACTCAAATAAAAATGTATTTAATTAATTAAAAATATCCACCTGTTCACATTTTGGGATATATCCTTGAACTTTTCTTACTAGATTTATTTCATGCATGTTTGGGTTTTTTTTTTAAGATTTATTTATTTTATTACAAAGTCATATATACAGAGAGGAGGAGAGACAGAGAGGAAGATCCTCCGTCCGATGATTCACTCCCCAAGTGAGCCGCAACGGCCGGTGCGCGCCAATCCGAAGCCGGGAACCTGGAACCTCTTCCGGGTCTCCCACGCGGGTGCAGGGTCCCAATGCATTGGGCAGTCCTCGACTGCTTTCCCAGGCCACAAGCAGGGAGCTGGATGGGAAGTGGAGCTGCCGGGATTAGAACCGGCGCCCATACGGGATCCCAGGGCGTTCAAGGCGAGGGCTTTAGCCGCTAGGCCATGCCGCCGGGCCCATCCACCTGTTCACATTTTGGAATATATCCTTGAACTTTTCTTACTAGATTTACTTCATGCATGTTTGGGTTTTGTGTTCATGGCCCCTAAAAATGTTTAAGACTTATTTATTTGACAGACAAAGCACAGAGGATGGCAGAGGGAGAGGCAAAAACAAAAAGAAACAGATTCGGAGAGAGAAAGGGGGTGGGGGACTGTTCCATATCTTTGGCTACTTCCCAAGAGATTGTAACGCTCAGGTCTGGGCCAGGCTGAAGTATGTAGCCCATAACTCCATTCAGTTTTCCTGAATGTCCAAATACATGGGATATCTTCTGGAGCCTAATGTACTGCACTGATGTCTTTAAAAATGTTTACTTAACTTAATTGATATGTGAGTATCCCAGTTCGTCAAATAATCACCCTGTTTAAAAGAATCAAAAAGACTATATTTTTTATTTTAAAAAATATTAGAAGAAAAGATTTTAATTCCTTTCATCACAAAGAAATGATAACTGAGGAAACAGACATTTTTTATCCTTATTTGAAAATTATAAAGTCTGCAGATACCAAAATATTGCATGGCACTGCATAAGATACGTCATTCCTTTTTTCTATTTAAAAAGAGAAAGAACTTTGTGTCTTCCTAATGGTTTTACAAACTTTTGTTATTTCCTTGGGTGATTAAGTGAAGTTTGAGCCTATGATTTTTTTAAAAATGTATTTGAAAATAAAAAAAGCAAAGATTAAACAGCCAAAACACCAAAACAAACAAGCCACTCAAGAAATGGGCACGGGAAATGGGCAGACACTTCACAAAGGAACAAACCGAAATGGCAAATAAACATATGAAAAAATGCTCAAGTTCCCTGGCAATAAGAGAAATCCAAATTAAAACATCAATGAGGTACCACCTAACGCCAGTAAGACTGGCCCACATGAATAAAAGCACCAACAACACTTGTTGGCGAGGTTGCGGGGAAAAGGGAACCCTACTCCACTGCTGGTGGGGCTGCAGGCTGGTACAGCCTCTATGGAAATTAGTATGGAGAACATTCAAACAACTCAAAATCAACATACCATATGATCCAGCAACAGCACTCCTAGGAATATATCCAGAACACTTGTTTTATGAGAAACCAACATGAACTCCTATGTTCACAGTAGCACAATCAGTAATTGCAAAAACATGGAAGCAGCCAAAATGCCCAACAGCAGAGGATTGGATAAGAAAGCTATGGTTCATCTACTCCATGGAATACTACTCAGCTATTAAAAAAAACAAAATGCAGTTCTTTGTGGCCAAATGGGCCAAACTGGAAACCATAATGCTAAGGGAAATGAGCCAATCCCAAAAGGTTAAATACCACATGTTTGCCTTAATTTAAGATGACACGATGTTATGTATAACATGTTATGTTATGTATGTTATATGTTGTGTATAAGCTAAAATTGAAATGTCAATGAGGTAGTCACAGAAGGTGGTTAAGAACTCGCATTTACTTTTAATATATTGGTTACTCATTACTATGTCAATTAATTCCATAATGATGTAAATTTTTGCTGATGGTATGTTGGAGCTTTCAATTGATCGGGATGATACTCTGCTGGCTCTGTCTTCAGACCAGAGAGGGTATACCTAAGAAGCCATTGAACTTGACTGGACAGTAAGATGCTGGACTCTATGTTTGGTATATGCTTGCAATGGGGGAATCTCAACTGAACTTGAACTGTGGTTATGCAACAAGGTGGAGGAATCCACCATGTTGGGAGGGTTTGGGGAGGGGTGGGGAGAATCCAAGTACCTATGTAACTGTGTCACATAATACAATGTAATTAATGAATTAAAAATAATAAATAAAAAAGCAAAGACTATAGGAATAAACACAAACCATCATTTCTTATGGAAATATGAAATTTTATAAGCAATTCTGTCTTTTGGGGAAAACAGTTATTTGAAAAGCAGAGGGGCAGAGTGAAGGACAGAGAGAGAAACAAAGAGAGAAAGTCTTCCATCCATTGGTTCACTCACCAGAGGCTACAATAGTACGAGCTAGGTCAGATCAAACCAAGAGTCAATAGCCAGGAACTCTACCTGTAGGTCTCCCACAAGGGTGGCAGGAACCCAAACACTTAAGCCATCATCTTCTGCTTTCCCAGGAACATGAACAGAGAGCTAAATCCATGATTTTTAAGTCCCCAAAATGCATTCTTCTAGATTTTATGCTTTTAATATTAAAAAGAATTATTTCTTTTTTCAGAATCTCTCACTGACTACCCTAAGTGCAACCAAAACCAGCAATAATATGGTTGATTTTGTCAAGAATTTTCCATCTCATTCTTAAGTCTCATGTTTTGATTCATGTGTGTGTGTGTACTAAGTTATACTGCTAATTGACTTTTCTGTGCCTTTTAAGTTCCTTTCTAGAGCAAGGCACCAATCAAGCAATCAGGCAAAAGATTCATAGCACGTTCACAAGTCCAACGTATGAATGACTCCCCGAGGCGGTGCAGGAAAGGATGTGCACTGCAGCGTCTGACAACTGTGAACAGTCCTGTGCTTCAAGTTCTGTACTTCGAAACGTTGTTTCCTAACTCCGTCTTCATGGGAAGGCGAAAAAAGGTCTCTACACTTCATTAACCCCCTTTTTAATGAGAAAAAGTTAATGATTACTTAAATGTTAGTATAAAAATAAGCACCCTAGTTGCTCAGACTGCAAGGGAGGTTTATTATTGTTACTGACTTACTATTGCATTTGTGTTTTCTACAGTTATTTTCCTCTATATTTATTTTTAAAGACAAAATCTTCTCCAATGGGATTCTGGTAGACATTCTATTTATAGTTCTAAGATTAAGGCAAACAAGGATTTTAGTTCTGAGTAATAGTTTGACTATCCAAATATTTTATACAATAAACATGGGAGACATATTAGTGGAAAAAGTAATTACCCCCAATCCCTAAGGGTTCTTTGTATAGAGATATAAAGAATCAATGTTTCTGTGGAAAATAATGAATAGGTGTGAACATCCACACAAAATACTATATGAGCTTAGATAAAATGTAACTCTAAGCCTAGGGTAGCAATAGATAACAATGCACAAAAGAAATATGAATACAGAAGACAAACAGCACCATAGATCATTAAGGGAGCACTAATATCAATGTGGGTCCACAGTTAGAGAAATTAACTCTGCAGGCACTTAAGCTACCCATATTTTTTGCTGTAGAGAAAATGTTTTACCCTCAGACAGAGGAAGAAAACAGAAGAAATAGTTGTGACAAGGCAGCAAAATACAATAAAAAACTATTCCATGATGAAGACTCTCATACTGAATATTACATTATTTTAAGATGAGGGAAAAAGGCATGAAAGAGTGACATTTGGGGGAAATGAAGCCATAGAAATTCACATTTTACAGAGTAATGCAAACAGATGAAGTATAAAGTGGCAGCATTATTATTTTTGTTATTATAATATTGCAGCAGTAGCTTTATGTTTTTGATTCACTGTTTCTATTCATCGTAAAACCTTACTTTCTTGAGCACTAGGAATGGATAGATCAGAGGACAAAAGGGACCACGAACAGTGCCTGAACCGAAATGTCATTGGCAGCAAGCCGATGGAGATCACTAACAGAGAGGACAACTCATTCTCATTTCTCATTGGCTAAACTGCATGATGGAAAAATGAAAAAGATACAAGAAATTACATCCCTTATAACTCAGGATCAGGGAAACAAAGGTTCACATTCTAGCAACAGGCAGCAAAGCAACATGCTCCTTGTCTAACAAAGCACTAGCCGTTAATTTGGGTGATCTCTCCCTGTGGCCAGAACGCACAGTCCACATCGGACAGCACAGTTCGTGAAAGATTTCCTCAGCATCCATGAGGAAGATAAAAGGTGATCTCTGTAACCTGCCACCATCTTTGCCTATCACGCAAGATCTTCCTCGAACTGTGACTATAATTCCCACCACAACATGCAGCGACATTTCATAGGAAGTGCTCTAAGTATGCTAAACAGATTCTTCAATTTGGACTCAAAAGGAGAGTTACTTTAAGGACAATGCTTCTGACTTCAGGGGCATACATGGAAATAGAAAGAAACAGCCTTTCCAGTGGATTTTATATGCAAATTAAAGTTTTTGACATGCTGGGGTACAGGAAGCAATTTATTATAATGGTGCCACACATTGTGATAAAATTTCCAGTAATAATACATCAAAAGTTGAAACTGGTGTTAATGACATATACTGTTTCATTTTTCTGTTAATGATTAAGATTTTTCAATTGCTGAATTTGATCTCTTTTTTTCCCTGTGTAGAAAACAGATGAATCATAGTTCTACAATTGCTTCCAGAAGTAATAAAGACTATTCATGTCATTTGTAAAATGGCCAACTTTTTTAAAAAATGATTTTCAATTGAATGTTTTCTGCCAAAAGAAATTGTGGAGTTTTTTGCGATTTAGGTATTTACTTGAAGCCAGAGCTATAGAGACAGAGGGAGAGACAAGAGAAAAAGAGAGAGACATGTAGAAAAGACAATCTTCCATCAGCTAGTTCACTCCACAGCTGGCCATGATAGCCATGACAGGAAGGACAGCCAAAAGCCACGAGCTGTCTGGGTCTCCCATGCAGGGTCAGTGTCCCTCACATTTGGGCCACAACATTGGCCCTAGCACCTGTGCTTTGAACCAATAACTAAGCATCCCTTCCCTCACTGAAAAACACTATGACAAAATTTCTGTATTTATAAGTGTGCTGTAAGAATTGCATAATATTTCCAGTACAACCAGATATTTGCTACTAGAGCCAATGTCCATATGTACTTGTTTCGGGCAGAGTTTATAAAGGTGTCTACTTCTCTCCCATTAATAATTTTAGAAGTGGCTTTTTTGTAATGATTTTCCCTATTATGCATTCCAGAAAAAAAAATCCATTGGATAAATGTGTGAGTATTTGGCTGAGTGTATCAGGAGTTGTAAATATCAAATTCTTATGCTTTGGCTAATGGTGGCTGAGTATATCAATTTCCATTTCCTACCCTCTGCCATCATTAACTATTACAATCATAGTAACATTATGTGGAGAAATAATAAACCCAGAAGATTACCAATAAGAAAACTCACTTGAAATATCCAGAATATTTGAGTAATATCTCAAAACTAGAAAACAGATGGGGTTGGTACTGACTGCAATCCAAACAGGAAAATGGTATCACAGTAAATGTGCCTACTTCCCAAAGAAAACTCTTAGTTGAGAATAAAAAGAGGAAAAAAAATGCAAACAAAAGCATAAAAAAAACTACTATCTGGTAAACAATAATCTGCTGTAACCTGTTGACAGAAGAAAAGCGAACTAGATAGGTGCAACAATGACACAAAAAATCGTCAATGTATTGGTAGGGACACTTACGAGTGTTGTAATGGTTCCTTCTGTAGCTTAATAGTATAAAGGCACAGAGTACAATTTCAGAGTGTTCCAATCTAGGAGGCTTTTCTGTGTGCACTTCTTACTCCTGACCTCAGCAAGACTCTATATAGAAATACTTACAGTGAGGCAATGATTCACTTATGTTCCCAACCTCTGAAACAATGGTAGCTATATGCCTTGTAATTTATTTTTTGCGGGGGTGGAAGGAGGCTGAGCTAAGGGGGAAGCAAATAGTGTCCAGCATAGAATGACCACACTTAGCAAAAGAACACCTCATATCTAAGATTCTTGGTTCAAGTCCAGCACTGCCTGCAGCTTCCTGCTAATATGTATCTTTGGAGATGTTGTTGCAAGTTCCAGGGTCCCTGCCAACCAAGTTCATATCCCAGACAGTTCCAGTTCCAGATGCCTGATGATGCTCTTGCTAAGCCACAAGATTTATGGGCATTTGGAATGTGAACCAGCGCATGGAAGATTTCTTATTCTCTTTCAGACACACAAATATTTGAAATTTTTAAAAATAATAAAGCTGAAGTCAAAATCTCTGGCTTTGATCCAGAATTTGCAGCTTTGTGGCTGTGCCACATTGGATATTCATTTATGGCTTCGTTTATTTCACTTTCTTTATCTATAAAATGGGGAGTTTTCATTTAATATATTGCATGTTATATAATTCCTAACATTTATCATTGCTTTCCATATTTTATAAACTGACATGTGTAGTCACAGCACACAGATAAGTCCTATATATATTTATGATTATAAATGTATATTTATTCAAAAACCGAAAAATGTAAGAAAATGCTGACATAAGGGATAAATAACGAATGGAAGAGAGAAAAAGGGGAAGGAAATGTTAAGAGAAGTGGAAGGTTGTTTCATCTGTCTAATGAGACTTCCAAAAGCAAACTGTGGGAAGAATATAATCAAAGGACAGTAGAAAATATCTCTAAGATGAATATCTATGTCCTGAGATTCAAAGAGAATCTTGAGTACAAAGGAACAAAATAAAAGCAAACACATGAAGTATCCTGTGAAATTTTAAGACTACAAGAATCTATAGAAAAAAACTGTTAAAATTGTCTAGAGAGAAATTATGGTATCTACACATGAATGAAAATGAAAGCTTGGTGAGGAATCTTATCAACAACATCAGAAGCCGGCGCTGAATGACTTTGCTGTCAAAGTTTTGCAGGAATATGATTTTCAAACAAAATGCTACACCTACCTAAAATACTTAATAGTACAGAGGTAAATATGGGGGTACTCCAAAAGGCCCACGGAAAATGACATTTAAAGATAACTATTTCTGTACAAACCTTTAACATCCATGCATTGTTTTTTTTCATACTATGCATTTTCTGTAAGCTTTCTGAATACTTCACACAAGCTTATAGAAACACTGTAATAGAGTTAGCCAAATACTGAATCAGGAAGTGTGGATCCCACATATCATTTCAAAAAGAACATGTATTTGAATAAAAGTTTATGAAAAAGAAATTAAAGAAAACACAACACATAAAGAAGAGCTGAGGAACACATCTAGGTGCTGATGAAAAATTCTGTGTTGACATCAACTAAGATGCAAACAGCTGAAAACAAACAAAACCGGAAAACTACCATAAATAGGAATATCCTGCAATGGAAAGACTCCAAAACTGGCTCAGTTTTGTCACCCAGGATCTAAGTTTTGGCAATTGCTTTCCACTCCACCACTATTGAAAAGGGGCTTTCAGGATCACAAAATGGCCAGGGTAGGACAGATATGACATGTGCAAATGAAGGAGTTCAAGAAAATGGAAAAGAATCTCCTTCACCTCCCTTCCCACTCCCTTTACTCAGTTACTAAAACTACCCCAGGAGTCTTCTGCAGAGTTAGCCATTTTTAAATCACTATCCAGAACTGTCTCATAGTATACCATTAGCCAAGTATAGCCAGGAGAGTGAAAAGGTTATCATTGCAAATAAGATTCACAAATTACAAATGAAATGGGTACAGATGTAAATTCACAGATTGTTGGAACAAATTAGAGCTGAAACTTAAGTAAGTTCCCTAAAGAATATATTCAAGAATAAAACTTAGAAAAGTTTTATTATTGAGACACTTGTGATTAAGGTGTATGCCTTTGCTATCAGGATGAACAGAGGACGTTCAAGGTGACAAACACAGGACACAGTGGGTAAGATGCTGCTTGGGATGTCTTGAATGCTGTATCAGAGTACATGGATTCAACCTCGCTCCACTACTTACTTCAGCTTCTAATGCACATCCTGGGAGAAAGCAGGTTAAAACATATGTCATCTATGTGAGGGACCCAGCCTACTTTCTGGACTTTGGGATTCAACCTGGCCCAGTCCCAGCTGATGGAGGCATTTGAAAAGAGAGTTAGTGTATGGAAAACCTGGTTGCCTCTCTGTGTATGGGGGTGTGCACGCATCTGTTTCTACCTTTAAAATTAATATAAAGTTGAATAACAATATAAGGAAAAAACAAAAGGGGAAAAAGGTCACGGTGTAAATGGGAAGCAAGGTAAAACATAACCTAAATTTGCTCTCATGAGCAAGAAATGCAGACTCCAGGGTTTGGTAATTTGGAAAGACTGACAAGCATTTGAATTCATGTGTAACCATTTGGGATAGATGCAATCTCTAATCATTTCTCCATGATATATTTGTTTGTTACTCTGAATATAATTTATCCTCTTTATGTGATATTTTGTTTACAGGTCAACATTTCTCAAATTCTGTTGGAAAAGCATCCTAAAAGTAAATGCAATTTTAAAAAGTTCTTCTTTGCAGAAGAAAAATTGTCTAACAGCTTTATATAGATACAGTGCTACCTTCTGACTTCTCTGAGAATCTTATTCTTTGACTCAGTTTTACTTGTTGGAAGTTTAATCTATTTAAGAGAAGAGCAAACTCGAGCTATGAACAGTAACTTCAGAAAAAATCCTTATAAAATCTAACATTTATTTTATTGAAGAAGCACTGAAGTTCGGGCATTTTTAAAAATTTATTACAAGTTCTTTGCTATTAAACTCATGTAAAATTAAAGATATCATTTTTTATGAATTTCTGAAGTCAGCTCATTTTCTGTTAGGTATCCACATAACTTATCATTATTGTGCCAGTGCCACAATAAAACCTATTCTTGTTTTTGAACTCTGAATTTTCGCACCTGTGAAAAACCCAACACTTTTGGTCAGGGCTCATTAAGGGACTGTGGGTATTTCAAGGAATCATCCACAGAACTCCAAAGTCTTCCAGTTCATCTCATGAGACCAAGCAAAGTGAACGTTTTCAGTTTCTACTCTCTTCCTGGCTTAAATCTATGTCCATACACATACAACACTTGCACATCCATCAGGTGAAGGCTGTTCCCTGCAGTCACAAAGGTTTGAAAGATGAATTAGAAATTCCACAGGAGGCTGGTAGCAGAGAAACTATGAAGTGGTGTGTTGTGTCCAGAAAAGTACAAATTCAAAGGCTTTGCTGATGAATGAACAGAATGCATTAAAAAAAAACAGGATGACAGGCCTAGGAGTGTCAAATGAGATATTCTAAGTGCTACATATACTAAAAGCATTTTATATTTCTTTTCCTGTGTAAAACTTAGAAAACAATCTATGTAAAATTGTTTTGCAAATTATGGAAGAATACAGTTAATGTTAATTATCCTAAGATAGCCCAAATGTAGCTACAGTGTCAGATCATTTTATATATGAAGAAGCTAAAATACTTCTTAATTTATCTTAAAACCACATATTTAGAGCTACACACCATGCAGTCTAATTAATGTCCTCTTTTTCTCATCTCTTTTTAGAAGACTGAACTATAATCAATTTTAGTCTCCATTAAATGTAGTAATAATTAGAACTTCTTACTGTACATTTGAAAGCTTAATGTCATTTTCTCTCTCAATTTTCAGCAAATATATAAAATGTTTCTGAATCACGTGCTATCCTACCAATTGGCTTAATTTTAATGCTAGAACTGTTCAGCACATCACAGCCAAACTGCATCTTACCATGCCTTTACTCTCTTACCTGTCAACTCTTTGAATCATTATTGTTCTAGCTAATCAAAATAAGTTTTTTATATCATTGCAATTATCTTATGGGTATTTGTAACTGCACCAGATGAGATCTGAAAAAAAATAGAGCTACAGAGCTTATAAAAAAGACAATACTGTGGTTAATAGAGAAATCCCTATATGTGTTTGTCTCTCTGTGTGCATACATAATTCAAAACACTGAAATGCTTAAAAGTAATACCAGTAATAACTAAAATAATAATGGCTAGCTAGCTTTTACTAAATACTAAGTTTAAGCCAAGCAGGAAATGCTTGTAAATGCAAAAATTGTTGAATTGCTGCATGAAATACTAATGAGATTACTAGCATTTCAGCAGTTTGTCATTAAGACATGAGAAGGACCTGATCAACATTACAGAGCTGTTAAAGTGCTGAAGTGAAGTCTTCCTGGGTGCTGTGATCCGACAGTCCATACTCTTAGCCTCCTGGTTGTTAAAGCTAAGTAAAGAAGACAAGGAATAGATAAACCCAGTAATTCTTCTATCTAGGGTTTTAAGCAATTAGAAACCATTGTGAAAAAAGATAAACCAATCTCCAGAGCTGCCAACCCTTTTTGTGAGCTCTATTTCCTTCGGAGGAAATGGGAGACATACTCTTTTTCAAGCTTACAGGATAGTTCAATGTCACAAAATCCCTCAGAAAGGCCTCTATTCCATCTATCTCTTGTCCCTGTTAGAGTTCTAATAATCTGAACCAGGGCTTTTTTTTTAAGATTTATTTATTTTTACTACAAAGTCAGATATACAGAGAGGAGGAGAGACAGAGAGGAAGATCTTCCCTCCACTGATTCACTCCTCAAGCGGCTGCGATGGCTGGAGCTGAGCCAATTCGAAGCCGGGAGCCAGGAACCTCTTCCGGGTCTCCCACACGGGTGCAGGGTCCCAAAGCATTTGGCCGTCCTCGACTGCTTTCCCAGGCCACAAGCAGAGAGCTGGATGGGAAGTGCAGCTACCGGGATTAGAACTGGCACCCATATGGGATTCTGGTGCGTTCAAGGCGAGGACTTTAGCCACTAGACCAGCTGCCAAGCCCAACCAGGGCTTTTCTATCCCAAGTTTTTCTTTTCCATAAAGATAACATTTTCTTTCCACAAGTCACATTTTTAACATATTATCAGTTCTGCCTTTAACTCAAAAGCAATTCATTGTCTCTCCATAAAACAATTGTGATTTGGGGGACCATAACCACAACATTTATATTAACAAAAAAGCCATTTTAGCTGTGATTTTCCTTCCATGAACAAAAGCACAAAGCATTGATCATTGCAAAGAAAGAATTCCAATTCTTATTAAAGAGGAATGACAATAGCTTTTTCCGTTCTTTTATTTCTATTATGCTATTCTTAAACTAAAATGCATCAATCATGTCAGAATTTGAATTTCCACACTATAGCAGAATCCTCTTCCAGTCCCTAGAGCACAAACTACCACTAGGCATAGTTTTCATCCAATACATGGTGATGAAGAAACAATTTACTCGTCCACCCTTTCATAATTTTAAGTGGTCACAATGCAAGCTGCAATACAGAATTCAAAGCAGACCCTGAGTCACATAAGTATTAAGCAGCATTCAAAAGAATAAAAAGGAAATGAGGAGAGCAGAGGAGAGGAAGAAGGTGACTGATTCACCTCCAGGCAGAGTTCTCAAGCAATTGTATATGGTCCTATACACAACCAGCTTTACCAATCAAGGCAAGGGAATGGGTCTTTGCAGTCTCTGTCAATCAGTCACTGGATAATGGCTTCATTCAGCACGGGAGATTATTTCTGAGGGGGACAAATCTTTCTGACTGAGGACTATCAAGAGTGCTTGATGTGGGCTGACAATAGGCTACACTTCCAGGAGCTGGAAAATGGAATGCCTCCATCCCACAAGGGTTATGTGGAGGAGCAGCATAGAATTTGATATGATTAGTTGATTTCCAACATAAAAATGGAAAATGGCATTTAATAACTGCTACCCATACCACACTTATATGGGTGATGCTCTTCAAGCAATAGGGGTTTCCTAAAAAGATGGACAAGAATTTTTAAATCTAAGTCCCAGGTTACTGTATTTAGAGAATAAACCCACGTTAAAACCTTAAGAATTTCCATAGACCATACACAACCAGACAGAGCTCAAAGTGAAAATACAAGCAAGATTCTATTTCTAATTTTCACTGCTTCTTTTAATATAGTATCCAGATGACTGTTTTAGAATAATTCTTTTTACTCTTTCATTTTCCTCCAAAGATATTCTTAACCTTCTCAATTTCCACAGTAAACATATCACTACAATAAGAATTATAAAACCTTCTTAAAAAGCTTAGGGTATATAAAATTTTTTAAAATCAAATCAAATCCCTCTGTTTAGAGAGAACAACTAAAAACATTGTTCATTCTTTTATTTGTTGTTCTTCATTTGTTTTTATATGATTCTACTTGTCACTCACCACTTAGGAAATATAATGCATATTTTTTTAAAAAATTGTTGATTCAAAAGGAAAAGAGACAGACATAGAGAGATATTTTATGTTGGTTCACTCTCCAGATGAATGCAACAGCTGGCGTTTTGCCAGACTAAAGCCAGTAATTCCATCAGAGCCTACCACGTGAGCCACCAACTACTGCCTCCTCAGACACACATCGGCAAGAGGCTGGATCTGCAGCAGAATCATCGTAACTTGAACCAGTTCTCTGATATGGGACAAGGGAAGTAACTCAGTTCTCTGATATGGGACAAGGGAAGTAACTCAGGCTGTAACTTAACCATTGTTAAATGTGCTCCTAAGTATTTTTGCTTTCATTACACACACACACACACACACACACACACACAAACACACACACAACATAGAAGGTGCACAACACATTTTGCTATATCAGAGTATTTTAAAAAACTAATGGACAAATGAAATTAAAAGAGGAGCTTACTGTGATGCCAAAAATGAAATCCATGCACTGCCTTTGTATAATTTTCATTTCCCATGAATTTTTGAAAACACCTTGTATATAATTTTAACATTTTGTACCAAGATAAAAAATTTTTATTTTTAAAAATAGAATAAAAAAATTCTATTTTTCTGTGAATGATGTAAATTTTTCTTATACAAATACCTCATAGTATTATTACTCCAATTAAACCAATTAATAGATAACTCATTTCACAATGTTAGTTTTTAGTTGAAATGTAGTAAAAGCACCTACAATCTTAGCAAATTTCAAAAGTATTCCTAAGTGCCTGGCATGATGGCTCAATGGCTAAATCCTCCTCTTGTAAGTACCAGGATCCCATATGGATTTGTCCTGGCTGCTCCACTTTCCTTCTGGCTCCCTGTTTGTGGCCTGGGTATGCAGGGCAGGATGGTTCAAGTCCTTGGGACCCTTATGCACATGGGAGGCCCTAAAGAACCTCTTGGCTCCTGGCTATGGAACAGCTCAGCTCAGGCCACTGAAGCCACTTGGGCAGTAAACCGGTGGATGGAAGATTATTCTCTCTGTTTCTCCTTCTCTCTGTAAATATGACATTCCAATAAAATTAAATATCCTTAAAAAAAAAAAGTATTCCTAAGGAAAAGTGGTAAACAAGGTAAGCAAGACCTTTTGACATCCAGTAATTGATGCCATGACTGAACATGCATATTTCAGTCTAAGTAAGATTTACATAAGGGCCCCAACATTGTAGTAACATATCAATAAGGCACCTTATTGTAGTCAATCAAAAAGAACCTTGGTTCCTTAATCTGAGAGCATTTGAATTTCATTGGTAGAGAAGGTACCCGGGAGACCATACAGCAAGCTTAGTGAATCAGGAAATGGTCCCACTCTCCCAAAGGATTCATGATACTGGATTTCCCACACATGAAGAAGAATCCACAGGCTTAGCAGGAAATGTAACTTAATTTGTAAATACAGTTTGCTCATTTGAACACAACAGACTAACACATTTTATTTATAGTCTATAAAAACTTATAGGGAAGAAAGCTTCCTAACTAACGTAATGCACTTATCCCTGCAATTTAAAAATATACCAGTGTTCTTTCGTTTTTCCTTCCTTGTTTTTCTTCTGTTTTCTTTCCTCTGATTTGCACATGGTAGATGGTGCAGCATTTAATTTTCCATTGACATAAAATATTTGTAATTAAGTGTAGAACATATTAAAATTTGATACAGGTATACAGGCTGATTAGCATATCTACCTCCTCAAATACTACTGTATCTGTGCACTGAAAACCATCAAACTCTGCCCAAGTTGTAATGAATTGCAGACACTGCTGTCCCACCATGCTACAGAACATTATAACGCCTTCCTCTACAATTCTGTTTTTGTACCCATTAGCCATCACCTTTTTATTCTCCCTAACACTAGTTTCGAGAGATCTTTAATTTACTCTGTATTCCTATGTGGTCATTTTTTTAACTTCCAAATATGAATGAGAATTTGTGATATTTTTCTTTCTATGTCTGACTTCTTTCACTTATTACACTTGCTCCAATTCTATTCATGTTGCCTTAAATGGTAGGATATTCAGTCTTTTCAAACTGCAAATGATAGTTCATATTTCTTCTTCAGTAATTTCATTCAGCACCAAGACTAGAATTCCAAGTAACTATTTTTTTTAATTTATTTTATTTTTATTGAAAAGGCAGACATACAGAGAGGAGAAGAGACAGAGAGGAGGATGGTACACTCCCCCAGTGGCTGAAACGGCTGGAGCTGAGCCAATCTGAAGCCAGGAGTCAGGAGCTTTTCCGGGTCTCCCATGTGGGTGCAGGGTCCCCAGGCCTTGGGCGATCCTGGACTGCTCTCCCAGGCCACAAGCTGAGAGCTGGATGGGAATCGGGGTAGCTGGTATTAGAACCGGCGCCCATATGGGATCCTGGGTGTGCAAGGCGAGAACTTTAACCACTATGCTATCGCGCAGGACCCCCAAGTAACTATTTTTCTTCTAATCAACTCTCAATAATATACAATCTGTTAGTTAAATTGTGGTTTTATCAATAAACAACAAACCATTATAAAATATATGCATAGACAGAAGGAATGGTCAAAAAAGGCACTGAAAGCAAGAAGGCAGTCCTATTTTCTAAAGTTGATAAGAGTGATTTCAAATCAGGAAGGAAGATTTTTATCTCTTAGTGGAAACATTTCTTCCCTAAGATTTCCATATTCCCAACTCATTAAAACCCAATATCACAGGCCTGGAAATGAAAAAAGGTTTTTAAGGATTTGAGAGTTTATAAACGAATCAGTGGTAGTAACTCTATCAAACACTTCTTACATGACAGTCACAATCTCTCAGGGCTATCCCTTACTCAAGCACTACCGTGGTTACTATTTGGATACAGGTTTGAAAGTGCTTTGTGTAGTGCACCCTGGAATGCTTCATCTTCAGCCTTGTCTTGTCCCTCTTGTTTCCTGCTCTAGAACTTCGCTGATTGTCACAGACAATGCCAGCCTTAAGGTCAAGCCTTAAGCCTCATTGGCTACTTTTACCCCCATGATAGTGGCAACCAATGGGTAAAAGATGTGTGTTTTGTTGAACTGCCTAAAAGGTATCAGAGATCCTGTCTGCACAAATTTATTAGCAAATTCTAAAATATAACCTCTATCAGTCTTGCCTCTTTCATTCCACTTCATTTCTTCTGTTGCTCTTTCCTGTTTCCATTTTTTTGTTTGTTTTCTAAATACAGACAATTTTTCTCCCCACAGTTCTTTCTCTCAGGGATACACAGGTTAAAAGGAATCACATAATCACATTTCTGCTTTTGGAACTCTGAATATTAACCTAAGGAATGAGTGTCTTGGCTTCACATTCAAAGTGTGTATCCTTTATAAGATGATAATTCAGCATTATAAGTTATCTGTAGTGGATATTATAAAATAGAGTTTAGTGGGGTTCCGTACTGTTTTATTAAACCAGCTGTTACTGGTAAAGCAGTATGTAGTAAGACTACAAAATCACAAAATCAGTTTACTGCCCTAGCTTTGTTTTAGGCACAGTGAAAATCAACAAAACGTCTAGACAAGTGCTGTGGCATAGCAAGATGAATGTCTGTATGCAGTGCCGGCATCATGCATGGGCACATCTAGGTCTCAGATGCTCTACTCCTAATCGAGCACCCTGCTTGTGTTGGGAAAGCAGCAGATGATGGCTCAAACCCTGGAATCTCTGCTTCCACATGGGAGGCCTGAAAGAAGCTTCTGGATCTTCACTACAGACATGCCCAGTCTCTCTCTTTCTCTCTCTCTCTCTCCTTCTCCTTTTTCTCTCTGGAACTGTGCATTTCAAATAAAAATGAGATACATCTTTGAAAAAATTTAAATACATTTATTTTTATTGCAAAGTCAGATATACAGAGAGGAGAAGAGACAGAGAGGAAGATCTTCCCTCCACTGATTCACTCCTCAAGCGGCTGCAATGGCTGGAGCTGAGCCAATTCGAAGCCAGGAGCCAGGAGCTCTTCTAGGTCTCCCACACAGGTGCAGGGCCCCAAGGCTTTGGGCCATCCTCGACTGCTTTCCCAGGCCACAAGCGGGGAGCAGGATGGGAAGTGGAGCTGCCGAGACCAGAACCAGTTTCCATATGAGATCCTGGTGCGTTTCAAGGTGAGGACCTTAACTGCTACGTTATCATGCAGGACCCCTAAACATTTTTTTAAAGAAACAAAATAGTGCTATGTGGGACACCATTGTGTGCTATAGGATATTCGGGAATTTCAGATGGTTGCTGGGAAAAGCACAGCAGGCAGGGACAGAAAACCTAAACCAATAACAGCTCTATCTTCCAGTACAGAAAAATTAAAGTACTTTTGTGGCTAAATGCATCACAATTAGTTAACCTGACAGCCCGAAATTAGTTGGTGCTATTGTTAAATGGATACTTATCCATGCAATCGTTTCTGGGTCCGTAATAAGAGAAATTCACGTTTTCAGTCCAGGCTCAGTCCTTATTCTTTCTACCATCCATACTTCAAATAGTGTTTTTCTTTCTGTTATGGAGCAGCCAACTTCTGGTTTCAAGTTTTATATCAGTATTTCTTTTTTAAAAGATTTATTTATTTGAGGGACCAGTACTGTGGCAGAACACACAGAACCATCGCCTGCAACGCCAGCATTATAGGGTGCCAGTCCTGAATGCTCTACTTCTAATCTACTCCCTGAGAATGCACTTGGGAAAGCAGAGGGGGTTGGCCCAAGTACTTGGGCCCCTGCATACATGTGGGACACCCGGAAGAACTTTCTGGTTCTGAGCTTTGGACATACCCCGCTCATGGCATCGCTGCCATTTGGGGAGTGAGCCAGCAGATCTTCCTCTGTGTGTGTGTGTGTGTGTGTATGTGTGTGTGTAACTCTGTATCTCAAATAAATCAATCAATCTTTTAAAGATGTATTTATTTGAAATGCAGAAAAAGAGGGGAAAAAAACCAGATCAATATTTCAACCACTGGTTAAGTACCTAAAGGGCCACAAAAGCCAGGACTGTGCCAGGTCAAATGTAGAAGCTCTCCTACATGGGAGGCAGAGTTTGAAGTAGCTGGATTAGAAGCAAAGCAACCTAGACCCGTCAAACCCTAACTCCAGTGTGGTATGTCAGTATCACAATCAGCAGCTTAACCCACTCTGCCATAATTCCTGGTCTTATATTAATGAATATCCTTTAAACAAACCCCTCCCCTCCCCTCCAAAAAATCCACTTCGTTTTGTTCCCAATTAAAAGTCAAAAGCCTGTTAATCACATGACTAGGGTTTGGTCAACTTGCTAAACCTAAACTTCATAAGAAACTGTCAAAGCGAATGACTAGTATTTTGAGCTTTAACAGGAGAAAGCAGTCTCTGCAGGTGTAGTGCTCCGTAGGGAGAGTCTCAGATGCATACCAGCCAATAAAGGAGCATCTTCATCCAGCTTACATACGGAGTCTGTTGTGTGGACTGGGTGTTGCTTTGAGTTAGATGCATAATTTTTCCTCAAATCAGAGATTGCTCCACCTTGGGTTAAAGTTAATAAAATTAAATCTGCAGCCAAACATGGATGCAATGTTTAGTAAACAACTGAGTTATATTTCCTAATTGCACTGAAACCATTCAACAAGACTGTATTGACTGTCTCAGTTCTCCAGGCACTATTCTAGGTTGGGGGGGTTTAAAAGATTAAGACAAGTGGGGCAAAACAATACAAGGAATTTCCTAGGAGAAAATCAAACAAGTAATTAATTATATTTACAATGACTAATCTGAAAGATAAACATAAGATTTCCTAACAGCAAATAATGGGAAATTATGGCTGTTTCACTAGGTCATGGCAGGGTCACTGGGAAGTTACACTGACAATAACTTTACACAAAATAACAATGAAAAGGCATCAACAAAGTAAAAAGGTATATTTATACTGCAGATTTCCTAGTTAAACAATTTCCTATTTCTTCATGTTCATTTACTAGAAGATGCATAAAACTACAGATTACATGAATCTCTGCTGGTTTTACTTTCCATGCAGTTCTGGAACACACACACACACACACAGTTGCGTTTTATATAGGAAGAGATCACCCATATGGAGAAATGACTTGGTTCTAGCATTTATCTTCAAATGGGCAGTTCCAGCTTCTTGGATGGGAGGTTTTATCATCTGATGTAGTGTCAGTGCTTTCTTCAATGAGAGCCTAATGTACCATCCAAATCATTGCTTTCCTGCAAATAGAAAGTTAAAATTGTGCTGATATTTTATTCCCTCTGCAGTTTTCCATTTTGGCAGCCTGGCTTTCTGGCTAGTTACTTTAATCATTTTAAGTGCTTGAACTAAGAACCCATTTAACACTTTCCATTAATAAAGAAAAATGTGGTCCAGGAATACCCAACTTAGAATCTTTGAGGTCACGTAGTTTAACCTCCTTCCAATTCAAGGAACTCTGCATCACTTGGCTGACAGGTGGTTATTCAGGATTTGTTTAAGACCTTCCAGCGATTGGAAGCCTCAGAAGACAAAAAAAAAAAGAAGAAGAAAGAAAGAAAAAACAAGACCACTCCATATATTCTTAAGCTAGCATAGTAATCAATTCTAAGATCTTGGCATTATGTGTGTGTAACAGAATAGGTGCATATGTGACAGGGTAGCTAAATGAACAGTAGCCTAAATACGTTTCACATGTACATCTGCAGTAATCCACAAAGCAACCAGGGATTGGGAATTTAAACCACTTTCAGCTCAAAGCTCCAAAACCTGCAATTTCATCTTCATGGACCAGGATAGCTGCCCTAATTTAGGCCATCAAGTCTCATTTCTCACCAATCTTAAGGTTGAAGGAGCTGTCTTTAAAGAAGTCTCCAGAAATGTGGAATAAACATGTTCCACGTGTTTCTCATTGGCCAGAATCACATGAAATGTGAGATGAAAAGGTTATCAAGATATGCAGTCTTTAGTAAAAGTATCCATGTTTTGATCTAATAGTTGGAGCTTTATTTCTAAGGAAAATAGTGAGAAAAAGACTGGGAATAGACAATAAATTCATAAGATATTTATGTAAAAGATCAGATAGCAAATATTTTCAGTTAAATGATCTGTGTCACAAATACTCAACTCGACCACTCCAGTGCAAAGCAGATATAGCTAATATATAAGTGAAAGACTGTGCTTTTAACCCAATAAATCTTTATTTATAAAAGCAAGCTGTGGTCCAGACTTAGCCCAGATGCAAAATGACCCCAAAGACAGATAGCCATCTATATTACATTTATTAATGCATCTGAATGTAACATTTACTTTGTTGATAACATAATCAATTCTTAGCTCCATTTTTACATGAAATTTTTTAAAACCCACATGTATCCCCAGAGATTTGTCTTTGATACACTATCTATCCTCTGACATTGGTAAATTTGTTAAACATTCCCTCAACATCATCTTTCAACTTGCTGATGAAAATGTTAAATAGGATATTCATACAAGTATTACATACCAGACCCTGCATAAATCACTGTGAAATCTTCCAGGATAGAGCACTTGCCCTTTAGAACTATGCAGTGCACTTCAACCACTAAAATTTTAAAGTAAATCAGATTTGCCCATAGAGTTTTTTTCAAATAATAGATTTCTTAGAACATTCGAAGTAATTCTAATTTGTTGAGTTATGCTGAGAAAAGAGCTAGGATATCTTCATTTAACACAGAGCACACACTCTGGTGATTGGGTATGTGCCACAGTTTGGAACCTAATAGTATATATTGAGAGGGACTATCATCAAATACCAATTTTATATCTTCCCTCCAGTAATACTATGAGCAGCTTTACTAAATGTTTGGCTAAATTCAGGATACATTGTATGTATTCACCAACCTCCTAACTTCCAGAATTTCATATTTTAGAGATAGCTTAATGACTTTCACCTATTCTTCTTACTTAACCACAAATAATAGAGGTTAATAATTACTACTATTTATATCATAACATATTGCTAAATATTATATTTACTGTCTTACAGAAATGCCTCAACCTTCCACATAGTAGTACTAACCAAATTTCACAGATGAATAAACTGAGACACCAGGAGGTAAGTAATTGATCAGGATCACAACTATTAGAAATTAAACAGCAAGGATATAGAACCAAGTGTATCCAATTCCAGAATTCCTGCTTTGTGCCATTCTTCCAGACCACCTCTCTGAACAAACTCTTCAACATTTCATAAAATTAATCAGTCATATGCTGATTTATGTTGATTAAACTTAATCCATAAAATATACATTGTTCATGTCTGTTATGAAAGTATCAAGAAAGATGCACTAGAGTATTTTTTAAATTATACATGTGCCAAAAGCTTTAGGAACCTATTCCTGAGTTCTCTACCCAAAACTCTGTACAAGAGATCCTGGTATAATGGAGTCTGCATCTAAAAACAATAGTCACCAGGCGATTTCCATGCATAGCCAGCTGAGAAACACTGCTCCTTCCCATGAGAAATTCTTCTATTCCTCCATGTCCAGCTATACCAGGGGAATAAAAGATACGAGCAGCTCAGCTCTAGTCCTGACAATTCATATAGAAACCTGGAAAAAGAAGAATGTGCACGGAAATCATAAGAGCAAATGAGGGAAAATTACTTGAGTAAATATTCAGTGGTAGTAAGGATATAATGCAGGCACCTGAGGTTTTGTCCTGTTTACACAAATGAAAATAAAATGCCCATTGAAAGTTTCATTTTATCCAGGCTTACCGAATTAAAGGCCTAAGACCACTGTCTATTTGCCCAAGGTACACTTCAGTGCCATTATCTTTAAATATTGTATGGAGAGTAATTTCCACAGCTGTCCTTTCTCTGATTAATTCAAATGTTTTATTGAGTGTTGTTATTTGCCCTTGAATACTGTAAGGGCCAGATAAGCAAAGCGCTTGTTGCTACAGAGGTTATGTTGCAGCTGGAGAGAAAAAAAGCGAGCAAACAAGATAATGTTTTGACTTATTAAGTCCTCAGTATATAGGCATTTATGTGAAGCTTTGTTCATCCTTAACACCCCGAAACAGACACCTGTTTAGGCCATGAGGCAACTAAGCTAGAGTTCAGCTCACACCCTTTCCCAGCCTAGTTCACTGCCCTCGAGATCTAGTTTGTGCAGTTTTGCGAGGGAAAAGAAGGAAGTTTAAACAAAGGTCATCAAAAAGAGTTTGCTCTGCATGCTAGTCACTTGGCTGCGTACTGAGAGGCGCATGGCAGCGTAAACAGCCATTCATTTCTGCCTTCTTAGAATATATAATGTAGTTTAGGAGATAAGATTCCACTCTCACACATGAAAACTAGCTCCTATCAGAATGTGAATGCTAAGTGCTAAATAAGATCAGATAATGAAGAGCAGAAAATGTCAGAGAGGGAGCAACCTGTCCTTGCTTCACTGGGCAATTTTTCTTAAGAGCAACTCTCATCAGGTTTCCTACACATTTAAAATCCTTCTGCTGCTCTCTGTGCATTTTAGGGTGGGGCACAAATGCCTTGTTGTACAATGGGAGTCCTGTTGCAATGTCCCATTGTCCTGACTGCTCCTGCCACATCTACCCCCAACCGTACCCTCACCATGTGTGCTATCCTTCTGCGAATAACCACCTCTGGTGAAAAATCCTCTAATCTTATCAGTTTACAAATCATAGCTATGAAGTTGCTTTTCATATTACTTATTCAGGAAATCCTATTTCCTGGGAAATTTTGCAAAGTCAAGCTCCAGTCTTCCCTATCAACACAAAATACCTCTACCTGAATATCCAGATTTCAAAGGAAATGACTCTATTCTCGAAGCAGCAGTCCATCCTGGATTACTATATTGGCTTTACAACAAGGAATGATTTAGGAATGAGAAAAAAATGAAATAATCTTGCTGAGGAAATATGAAAGGATGACAGCAGAAGAGAGAATTTTCTGAAGAAATTTCTTCTCTTCAAAGGTGACAGAGGAAATGCAAGAAAGAAGGACAATATATTTTAAAAGATAGGCTCATTTTAAGGTTTTCATTAATGAAAGAATCAGGAAACTCTACAACCACCTTAAATTGAGAAATTTTTTGTTATTACATACATCTAAGAATACTCAAAATGGCACAAAACTGATTATTGCTCGTTCTACACAATGAAGCTGTGTTCCAAATGGCTGATTCTCATTCTGTTAAATATGCCCATGTTTTTCAAACAATAGCTTATGACTATCCAGGAATTTAAAATTACTCCGCAAATGTTAAAGTCAGCTATATAATCTGTTTTAATTCATACGCACATTAAATCAACCAGTGGGCATAAATATACATGCATTTATATGTTATTTTACAAGAGATAACAGAAGACCTCATAAATAAGAATTGGGTGATTGGTAAAGTTTGAAAAGATTAATTTGGTGATCACTTAGCAACTTAGAATGATTTTCATTCAGTTCAATATTGGTGGCATCATATTAACCTTTACATTTTTGTATCACTTTTTCTTAATAATACATTTTTTAGAGATTTATTTATTTTTGTTGGAAAGGCAGATTTACAGAGAGAAGAAGAGACAAAGATCTTCCATAGGCTGCTTCACTCCCCAAATGACTGGAAAGCAGGAACTAAACAGATCCAAAAAGAGGATCCAGGAGTCTCTTCTGGGCTTCCCACATGAGTGCAGGAACCCAAGGATTTGAGCCATCCTCCACTGCATTCGCAGACCATACGAAGAGCTGAACAGAAAGTGGAGTAACTGGGACACAAACCAGCATCCATACGGAATGCCAGTGCTTGCAAGTGGAGGATTAATCAGTTGAGCTATGGTATCAACCCCATTAATAAATCATTTAATGCATACCGAGGAGGAACAATAACGAAAATAAAAGAGGAGTGAGGAGTATCAACTCTGAGTTCTAAAGTCAGTGATAATTATGAAACAATAATAAGCACAAATTTTACTATGATCTTCATAAGACCCAGTCCTATAAGTTCCATTTGTCTGTTAAAAATTCTACTCAGCACAGAAACATGTCTCTAGTACTTTGAAAATTAAAACTAAGTAGATGAAATCTGCTGCTGATTATATCTAATTTTGCTTTCCATTTATGACGAATAAAAACTCTCCACACCCACCATCTGTTACTTGAAGAGAAAAGCATCTATATCGCAGCCTTAATAAAGCTTCCACTTTCTCTTACCATTTTTTAAAAGCAGAAGTTGCACAAATAAGGTCATTAGAAAAATTTCAGTTTGCTTACTTGAGAGAGAGAAATAGGGAGCGGGAGCTAGAGAATGACAAAAAAACAGACAACAAACAGGATCTGTGGTGCGGACCTGTTGACCTGTGAACAACACAGCTTGAAAACCAGTCCCGAGGAGAACACTCCAATCAGAGTGGCAGTGGCCAAGGGCAAAAGAGGCAAGCCACAATGTAGGAGGTTATTGATGCCTCGTCCACAAAAGACCAAATAACTATTTCAATCTGAGGAACTGAGGAAAACATTTGCCAGATAAAGAATCTATTTTTTTATATAGAAATACTGTATTTGGGTTTTATAATTGAATTCTGCATTTGGGGAATCACTATTTAAGTCTAATTTTATTTTTTTAAAGATTTGCTTTATTTTTATTGTAAAGTTAGGTATACAGAAAAGAGGAGAGATAGAAAGATGGAACGATCTTCTGTCCACTGGTTTATTCCTCAGGCAGCCACAATAGCCGGAACTGCACTGGTCCAAAGCCAAGAGCCAGGAACCTCTTCTGGGTCTCCCATGCAGTTGCAGGGTTCCAAGGCTTTAGGCCGTCCTGAAATGTTTTCCCAAGCCACAAGCAGGGAGCTCAATGGGAAGCAGAGCTGCTGGGATTAGAACAGTGCCCAAATGGGATCCCAGTGCATGCAAGACTAGGGCTTTAGCTGCTAGGCTACCACACCAGGCCCTAATTTTATTTTTTAAAACTTCTGAATTCCAGTCAAGGCTGTTATATAGAAATAAATTTTATTTTGTATCTTAATCTTGTATCCTATAATCTTGTTAACTCACAAGTTTGAAGAGCTATGAAAATACTTTGGGACTTTCCATATAATAAATCCTGGTAAAGTATAAATGCAGGTTTATTTTTTGCTTTCTTATTATTCTACCTTTCTGTTTTGCTTTCTTGTATGTATATTAATTCATCAGCTAGAACTGTCAGGACGATATAGAATAAAAGTATGGAGAAAAAAAGCCTTGTTCTTGACCACAAGGGTAAAGTTTCAGTGTTTCACTGTTCAATTTCTGGCTACTTGCAGTTTCTTTTGAAGGTTTCTCTTACTACATTAACAAAGTGTTAGTGTTCGACTGCCAGTCATTCAAGAGTTTTTATCTTTAATTGATTTCATATTTTATCAATGTTCTTTCTGTGTCTATGAAGATGACAGCGCTTTCTCTTTAGTCATTACCTTGTATTTATTATTTGTATGTATTATTTTCTTTTTGCTTATTTAGGATTTAGTTCCTTCGTCTAGATTTCTAGATCTTTAACATACTAATTTGTAATACAGTTGTTTTTAAGATTGTTGATTTCATACCTTTCTTCTAATTTAATTATGCAACATTTTACATTTCCCTCTAACCACCATTTCAATTGCACATATGCAAATTGTGACAAGTTGCATTTATATTTCAAATCCATTGAAGTTTCCTCATTGACCCAGATGTCTAGACACATGTTGCTTCTTTTTCAAATATTTGTTAATTTTCCACATTCATGTCTATCGTTTACATTTCCAGTTCAGTTCCGTTGCAGTCCGTGTGTATCTCTGTGTTATGTCTATGCAAATTTATGAAGTTTGTTTCCTGACAGATTTGGAGAATGTGTATGCTCTTGTTAAGAAAATACATTCTACTATTGTTGAATAGTGAGTTCTGCAAATGTGAACTAGATCTAACTGAAAGTACAACACAAATATTCCATAGCTTTACTAATACTCCACATCTTTTCACATTTTTTAAACCAAACATTCATTGTTTTGCTCCTTTTGTAGGACACTGAAGACTGAGGAAAATTGGTTTTATGCGTGAAAATAAGCATATCTTTCTGATAGGATTTTCGTGTGGATATTTGAGTGTATCTATTTAGAAGTTGGTCAGGTTTTAAGGTTTGCTGTTTCCATGGTTACCTTTAGAGCACCACAGGCATCAAATTCTTGTAGCCATTGTGTGGAAAGGCTGAGAAGCTTGCCTGACAGAGCAGTAGCTGTTTCAGCCTCAGGTTTATATTTTGTCACCAGTTCTTGGAAAGGGCCTCTTGTTCATCTCTTGATGATACTTGGCTGCTTCTTGCTATTCAAAGTTTATTAGCCTGTCTTGGAGAGGACTTTAAGGCAAGAGGAGTGCTGTGTAGAGAATCTCCTCTGCTTAATCCGTCTTCTTGAACAGATTCCAGGCAAACATCATTCAAAATTGGGCCTGGCATGATGGCTCAATGGCTAAACCCTTGCCTTGCAAGCGCCAGGATCCCATATGGGCACCTGTTTGTGTTTCAGCTGCTTCTCTTGCCATCCAGCTCCCTGCCTGTAGTCTGAGAAAGCAGTAGAGGAAGGCTCAAAGCCTTGGGACCTCGTATCCATGTGGGAGACCCGAAGGATCTCTTCGTTCCTGGCTTAGGATCAGCTCAGCTCAGGCCATTGTGACCACTTGGGAAGTGAATCAATGGATGGAAGTTCTTTCTGTCTCCTGTCTATAAATCTGCCTTTCCAATAAAAATAGATTGATTGAATTTCTTCCTGTCTTGAGGATTAGTACATCCAAGAACTTTTATCTCTATACATTTATAATCAGATTCTCATTGTCTGTGTTAGAATTTTTATTGCAATTGCCTTGAATCAATTTAGAGAGAACTGGAATATCAACAATATTGAGTTTTCCAATAAATGATCATGGCATTTCTAGGCTTTTAAAATTTTTTTCTCATCAGAGATTCACAGTTACCACTGCAGAGGCCTTGCATGTCTTTTAACAAATATATTCCTACGTATTTAAGTATTATACCTTGTTTGGTGCTTCTAATTGGCCTGCTAATATTATTTTCTAATTACATATACCTAATACATATTAAAACAAATTATTTATGTATAATGATCATGTGACTTAGGCTCTCCACTCACTCATAAGTCACAATCACATGTTAAGATTTAATAGGATTTTCTACATAATCATGAAATTCTGTCATCCATGAATAAAGACAAGTCTATTACTTCACTCCAAACTTTACGCTATATGTACTTTCCTAGCCATTTTGATTGCTACAGAGGATTCCGTACAACATTAGATAAAAATAAAAAGTATAAAATGATTGCCTTATTTGTGATGTTAATAAAGTGTTACAGATGTCAATTTTAACATTAATATTAATTGGAAGTTGTCAGTTATAAATGCAATGTTTTCCTATGTCTGCCTTGATGAGAGTTTGCTGTGAATGAGTGTTGTATGTCATCAAGTGTTTTTTTCTCAACAATTGAAATGCTCACATAATTTTTATTCTTTACCAATGTGGTGATTTCTTAATATTTTACCAAAAGTTTATAATCCTGGATTTATTTCCACTTGTTTATTATACATTATTTCTTTTATTTAATGCTGAAATTCATTTCCACATGTTTTTAATATTTTCTGCAAGTAGATTTATAAGACATATTGGTCTGGGGAAAGCGTTGTGATGCAACAGGTTCAACCACTGCTTTGTATGTCACCAATCCATATTGGATCCGGTCTCTTTCGCTCTAACTTCCTGAAAAAGTATCTAGGAGGGCAGCAGAAGATGGCTTAAGTACTTGGTTCCCTGCTACCCACATTTGTCCTGGTTCCTGGCTTCAGCCGGGCATAGCTCTGGATGCTGTGGTCATTTGGAAAATGGACAAGAGATGGAAAAACTTCCCCATTGCAAACCTCTGTCAAAAGGAATCAATAATGTTTTAAAGATACTGTATTATATTTATAATTTTATGTTCCTATTTATGCCACTTTTATGATTATGGTGGATTTATAAAAATATAGAAAATATTACTACTTTTTTCTTAATTGGTTTATGTTAAAAATCTTTTCTGAATTTTTGTGATAACATACTTTAATTTTTTTTTTATTTGAAAGACAGGTTCACAGAGAAAAGGAGGGACAGAGAGATCTTCCTTCTGTTGGTTCACTCCCGAAGTGGAGCAGAGCCAATCCATTGCCAGGAACCAGAAGTTGGCAGCTCTTCTGGGACTCTCAGGTGAGTGCATGGACCAAGCACATGCCTCTCCTGTTTTCCTACACCATAAACAGGGAGATACATTGGAAGTGGAGCAGCCGGGACACAAATGGGAACCCATTTGGGATGCTGGCACTTCCAGGTGGAGGAATAGCCTGATGAGCCTCTACATTAGCCTGAAAACATACTTTAAATTTAATACTTAGTGTTTATTCAAATTTCAGCATCTGTATGCAAATTGTCATTAGTTTTCAGTAATGTATTTACCTTTTAAAAAGTCATTGGAAAGGAAGATAGAAAGATATTATTGAAAAAAGCGACATAAATATTTCTTGTGGTTGAGGCAAGGAATTAAAAAGCCTCTTAAGGTGCTAGCACACAGAATGGGAGTGACAGTTCAAATCCTGGCTGCAACCACTTCCAATCCAGCATCCTTTTAATGTGCCTGAGAAGGCAAAGGAGGGTGACTCAGCTTTTGGGGCCACTGCAACCTACATAAGACACCAAGAAGGAGTTCCTAGCGCCAAATTGTGTGGCCATCTGAGGGTATGTACAAATGGAAGACAATTTTTCTCTCTTGCTCTCAATCTTTCACTTTGCTCTGAATTTGCAATAAGCGAACAATTTTTTGTTTATAAAATATTTCTTGAATGAATAAGTGAATGAATGATTTTATTGTGTTCAGATCAGCATGAAACATAAAGAAGCAAAGTGTTAAGAGGTTGGCATTAAGAGGAAGATATGAGAAGGAACTTTCTATTAAGAAAATTGGCTAAGAATTTATAAAGTCCAAGTTCTATTTCAAAAGCAGTAACTGGGCCTTTTGGTTGGAGAAAAGAACTCATCAAGCAGTTTTACTGAAAAAAAAAATCTTTTTGAAACAAATTTGGTTTAGATTCTTGTTTTTGCCACCCCTATAGTTTCTAATTTGAAAATAAGAATCCCTAAATAAAATTACCAATTGGTATATACGACATTTCTTTCAAAGATTACAATTTAGTAAAACATAGTCATTAAACAAAATTTTTCACACTTTTACAAGAACAAACTTAAATATAAATCTCTGTGACCTTTAGTCCTTACATTTGAAGTTCAGTTTTCTGGTATGCATGTCCAAAAAATGTGTCTAATCAACTCTGAGACACAGTAAAGGGTTAACCTCTCCGTAATGGTTCTTAGCCACATTAGTATTAATAACATCTAAAATCTGAAATGAGCACTTGGGAAAATGGGTTTTAATTCAGTTCTTAGAAATTCTCTGATTCTCTTCTATGTGTGGAGGAGAATGTTTTAGGAACTCAAGGGAATATTATGAGAATTTCCTGAAGATGGAGAGAAAAACAAATAAGGTAGATTCTGGGGAGAAATCAGATGCCACACTCCCCTAAGATTCCTGATACATTTTTACCTATTCCCAATACTTTTCTCACTTGTTTCTAAGTGGAGAAACATAAAAAAGAATAGTCTACCCATTACCACATGCAGCTAATTATCATAAGAAATACAGTTGAAAAATTTCCCCTGGGAATCCAAGCCACCTCAGGAATGAGTTAGTCCCCTCTTATTTTTGCTGCTGAGCTTCAGTTGGTGATGAGGGATCACCACCAAGCTCATTACCCTCAGTCTCCCAAGTCTACCTAACACAATTCCCTCAGCTTTATCTTTTCAAATTGTTGTTCTACAATCTAACAAGCTGATGAACAATATATTTAAATTACAGTCAATGCAAATAATTCTTCACACAAACCAATTAGTAATCCAACACATCAAGAAACAATTTCATCCTTTCTGAGCACAATATTGCAGAAAGTAAGAGTTGACCCTTAAGAGACTTTGCGGCATCAAGCAAATTTACCACAAAATACTCCTTGCCCTGGAAAGTTCCCATCACCTCAGCTAAGTAAAGCTGAGTGATTTAGAAAGATTCGCTCTAATTCCCAACAGCTATATGATACTTATCTTAGTCATTTCACCTGAAAATACACCCTGAGTCCCTAACCAGATCCATATTCCTGCTACAAGTCTTTCTTCCACGCCAATAACATATGACCAGAAATAGTGGATAAAGAGCCATGAGAGAGTGTGACCTTCTTACCAACTTGACTACTTGTCTATTATTTTAAGATTTATTTATTTATTTATTTATTTATTTATTTATTTATTTAAAAGGCAGAGTTAACCTTTGGCAAGTCATAGCTCTTGCTGGTGAACACGTTGTCCAGATCTGGGGGTCGAACAAACAGGGCATAGTAGCTCCAAAATGTGTAAATTGGTAATGGAAAGGAATGTACTGGGCAGGACTGAGCAAACCCTAGCCTACAAGCAAAACTAGAAACCAGCATGGAGCACAGGTCATACCGAGCTAGGCTCTTGCACCCACTGGTCCTCAGAACAACCATGGGAAGGTGCGTGATTTACGGCTAGGAACAGGCCCAATTGGGGAGGTAAGGGGACACCCTAACTGGGTTGAGGTTCCCACCAAGGGGCGCGTGTGCTGGAATGGGGGCTGCGTTCTATCTAGGAAACAGTTGTAGTCACCCGAGGCACTAGTATGAGCTGGGATTGGATGCACCAGGCCAGTTCAGACGCCAATACCATCTGGTGTCATGGAGAACCAGGGTAGATGTGGGACTGACTAGGCTGGGTCTCAATCCCCTACTGAGCTATGTGTGAGCTGTCTGTGGGTATGGACGAGCCACGGCTGGGCTGAAACATCCAACAACAAGAACCAGAATGGGGTGAAAGCCAGCCAGGAAAAGCCACTGTTCCTGCTAGGATAGGAGGTGAACTGAGTAGGGTTGGCTCAAGGACACCCTGGTATGCGCAAAATCTGGCATTGGGAGGGGTTCTGATGGAGGAGCCTGGGCAACTCCTCTGGCAGGACACAATCCCTGCAGGTAAGCGCAAGAAGCATGATAGGAAACAGCCCAGAATAGGCCATGGAAAGTTTCCCACTGGCACACATTTGGCATGGGTCAGGGGCAGACCAGGCTGAATCAGTTCATGTCATCCACTGGCAAATCCGAACACCAGAATAGAGTGTGGGTTGAGCCGGGTTTGGTCGCGACAAAACCAGTACACATTATGGAATGCCAGGGTGAGGTTGCCTGTACTGGATCTGACTGCAGCACCCAACCAGCACACGTGAGATCCAGGAAGGGAGGGGCAGAGCTGGCAGGGGGATTAAGGGGCTGGTCCCCTCGCCAGACAGCTACTCCCACTGGAGAGCGTGGGCTGGGATGGGGACAGACCAGACTAAGCAAGGCTGCAATACCTGTGCTCTGCAAATGGACTAGATCAGGGAAAAGCCAGGCTGGGCTGACTATTCCTGTGGGTGCAAGCATAAATTAGAGTGGGTGAGGGATGTTTGGGCTTAGCCGCAGCATCAGCTGGCAGAAGCTGGCACTGGGGACTAATTCTGTCAAGTCAAATCACAGAACCACCTAAAGAGTGCATAAACGGGGAGTGAGAGAGACCTGGGAGGGAAAAAGTGGATTACCCCTTCTTGGGTCACTACTCCCATGGGAGGGCATGAAAACTAGGAAGGGGGCTGGGGTGGCTAGAGAGAGAGGCGCTCAACAACATCCGTGAGGGCTGGATGGTTGAGTTGGTTAGATGGAACTAAGCCTTAATACCCATTGACAAGTACAAGAGCCAAATGGAATGGGGGACAGACTGGTCTACTTCTACACATACTGGCAAATCAGGGTAGGAGGCGGGCCTGGGGGGTGGTTATTGTGGGTTGCCCCGACTAGGCTGCAGCTCCCACTGGTTGATGTAAGGGCCGAGTATGTGCTGGGCAGAACCAGACTGGACTGCAACAGCCATTGGTTCCAGTGCAACTCGGGACTGAAAACAGAACCAACCCAGCAATTAAAACCACCAGCTGATCGGGGTGATGGACTGTGCCGGGCCCTGTGCTTGCTAGAAAATGCAAGAATCTGGTCTGGGAATACATCAAGGTTTCTTTGGAGATCTCCCCAATCAAACTGCTGGACTCAGAACTCTAACCAAGAAAAGACAGAAGACAGAACAGGTCATTCATTCATCTAAGCTGTATATTGTTGGCAGCGAAATATGGGGCAAACGGAGACTTTATGATGGACCATATCAATCAGTGGACGACCTCATCGAGCGAAACTGGCAGCGATTCATAACTGGAGAACTATTAAAACCACTTGAGCAAATATCTCAGAGCATGCCCCACATCCAGGACTTGGGGTGGGCGGGAAACCGGGTGGGGCTTCTCCCTCAATATCCTCCTTTACCTCAGATACATAATGGAAACAATATGGACATAATAGTATTACCCACTTCCCTATATCCCCTGAACCTTTTTTTTTCTTTAACCATAATTAACTATGTAAAGATTGTCAACAACACTACAATAAAATAAATTTTAAAAAAAGGCAGAGTTAAAGCGGGAAGGAGGAGGGAGAGATAGTCACTTATTCACCTACTGGTTCACTTTCCAAATGGCTGTGCTAAGCTGAAATGAAAAGCCTATAACGCCATCCAAGTCTCCTGCCGGGGTGGGAGGCCCAAGTACATAGTCCATTCTCTGTTTCCTTCCCAAGTACATCGGTAGAAGTTGGGATGGTAGTTTAGCCTCCAGAATTCAAAGTAGCATTCATAAGAAGAGCTAGCTGGGCAGGTGATGGCTTAACACACCACACCATAATGCTGGCCCAAGCTGCTTGTCTTTGAATCTCAGTTCTACCACTTAACACCTTATAATTTTATTAGGCTTTCAGTATGTCTACACTGAAACAGCAATGTGTCTATGTTGCTGTTTCTTTATAATTAGAGATGATAGTTGTACCTATCTCATAGGAATGTTTTGGGAGGATACAATTAGGTAATCTTTAGTTAATTTATTTGTAAAAAACTTAAACCATTGCAGGCCAAAAAAAAAAAAAAAGAGTGACATGCATGTTAATTCCCTTTGTCAAAACTTTTAGTTAGACACTTATTTTTACTTGGATCATTGGTTGATCATTTAAAATATTTACTGTGTATATCATGCTTATTATACATCAGTAAATAAAAGTATTTGCCTTTAAGAAATTAGTAGCCCAGTGATGCAGAAAGAAAGCAAATAATGCGAACAGTAAGAGAATTATATAGCTTGTTTGAATGTGACTTTCAAAAATAGGGGGAAATAGACCACAGCAAGATGTGAACGTGGGTTGTGATTTTAAATCTGTAAGATCAATAAGTCTTCTAGAGAAGATGATATTGGAGCAAAGACTTCTAACAGATTTCTAGGTAAAACTCACTTTCATCAAAGAAAAAAAAAACATTCCAGATACCCTGGGACTTGAGTTTCCGTGCCCAAAGCCTCTGTGGCTGGAGAAGAGCAAGCAAGGAGGGAAGAGGAGGAGCTTCATTAAGAGAGGCGGGGTCAGTGCAGGATTCAAGCTGCTGCTTTCCATGAAATGAAACCTTTGCAGGATTTTCAGTAAAGAACTAACATGTCTGACCTGCGTTCTGAAACCATCATTCCTACTGCTCTGTTGAGCACAGACCACGTGGTAGAAATAATAAATACAAGGAAGAAAATGATTCCTGAAACTCATGGATGACGTGAAGTGCAAATGGCTCCAATCAGAGTGGTTACAAGGGAGAAAAATGAAAGGTAATCAGCTCCTGGGTAGATTTTTGAGGATAAATATTTCAGATTTCCAGTTACAACGTTGCCAAGGACAGCACAGAACAAGAGAATGACTTCCTCTCTCTCCAGAAAATCAGCACTGGCCATCCTTGCGCTGCTTAGCATTTTATCTTTGACATGTAGCAAAAATGCCTGGTACACAGTTGTCACTGAAATATCTACTCAGTGAAAGAAAGTAAATGTTATTATAAGAAACTGACATTTGAACTAGAATATAAAATGATTCTTACCAAAAATATTTTTCTTAATCTGGTCAGCATTTCAACATGTAGGGAGTTTACTAGTACCTGTCAAATTAACTAGTACAGATGAAATTATAGGACAGGCAGGAAGAGAATCTTAATACTTTTTGTTAAAGATTTATTTTATTGGAAAGGCAGATTTACAGAGAGGAGGAGACACAGATAGATCTCCCATCTATTGGTTCACTCCCCAAGTGGTTACAATGGCCTGAGCTAAGCTGATCCTAAGCCAGGAGCCAGGAACTGCTGCGTCTGCCACGCAGGTGAAGGGTCCCAAGGCTTTAGGCCATCCTCTACTGTTTTTCCAGGCCATAAGCAGGGAGCTATAAGGGAAGTGGGACAGCCAGGAAACAAACCAGCACTCATATGGGATCCCAGTACTTGCAAGGTGAGGATTTAGCCATTGAACCATCACACTGGGCCCTTAATAGATATTTTTACTTGGCAAAAAAGAAACAACCAGGTGACCTACCCTGCATATAACTCCTCCAAGGTGTCCTGAGTTACTGCAGCTCTTCCTTGGATGTTTTATGCACACCAAATGCACAGGTAATTCTAGCAGTTTACATTCTGCACAGACCAGCCTACTCATGCACTGTGTACATTGTTAGATGCATAATATCATTAGCCTGTTTATGAGCAAGTCTATCTCAAGGAGCTACTCAGCTTAAGATGTTATTTTCCTATCCTATCTTTGTCCATTTCCTATCAATTTTTATTGCAATTCCTTGGAGAAAAACATATTAAACTAGACATTTACATTTAAGAAGTGCTATTTGTTGGGTTATTTTGACCCTTTTAAATTTTGTTCTACTGCGAATGTATCACAAAGCTTCAACATAGAAGAAATGACCTCTTGTGTTTCTCATATTTTATACTTATTTTGTACCTATCATTTGCAAGTATAAATTTGTGTTAGCTCTTTCATCTTCTTCTTTAAAAAGTATGATACTTTTCTAACAGGATGTGTGCTGGTGCATTGTTGTTTGCATGTGTGGATGGACTTCATCACTCTCATTAGCATGGCAGTGTGGTCTTTTTTGTATCCTGAGCACACAAATGTGTAACTGGAATCTGGGATCAAAATACGCTCAGGCTGAATCAGTAAAACTGATTCCTTAGCATTGATTTTTAGCATTCCCTTATAGCTGATCAGGTACTTGTATTTTTCAGCTAGCTGAACACATGCCAGGAATTTCATAGATTCGTTGAGCTTCGTAGATCATTTTTGAGGAATTATTCATGATAAAATGAATGATTTCAAGATCTCAAACAAGGTAAAATTTTGCTTACACAATTAAGCTAAGTAGCCACAGGATTCCTTTAAGCGTTTATCCAAACATATTTACTGATACAATTAAGCCAATCCAAAGCCCATTTGACTGATTTAAAACAACATGACAGCTATTTCACAATGGAGGATCTGGGATATTTTAAGAAATTAGCTTTTTGGTGAAATAAATGTGATCAATACATCTATGGAATTGTTACAATTCCCCAAATCCCTGGATAGCCATATAGAAAACTACTTGCCTCTGAGGCACATACATATTTCCATTAAAAACATTACTGTCTGAAACAAGGAACATAACATAGCTGTATGTCACAGTATTCCAGGCTTCCTTGAAAAAAAAAGTAACCTTTTTTACTGATTAAAAGTGAAAATGCTTATTAGATGCACAAGCATTTGAGGGGCTTATATCTATAAATGTTTACATATTAAATGTGTATTTTGTCTCTTAAATAACAAGAGAAAATGAGAAACAGAACAAAAATTATCATTGAAAGACTGAGAAGGAAACTCTGTAAAGATTTTAAAAAATCCCCTTGATTAAACGCACAATGGCTGTGCATCAATAGCATCATTAGCTGCATGGCTTCGGGATCTTTAACAAGAAATCCAAGACCAAATAAGAGTGATTCTGAATCTATTATTCAGGAAGCAAGAAATTGAAATGATAATCATATCAAATGAACCAAAAATAAGGGATTAAGAAAAGGTATTTTAAAGTAAGAATCACAATATACAAATTTAATCCAGAACAAGCTAATGCCTCATTACAATGACTTGACATTTACAGTAAGCGCAAAATACCAAACCCAGTTCCCATAAAAATCACTATTGGTAACCACCGCCCTATAGTATGTTCAGAGGTCTGGCACTGTGATTCCCCCTGTCAACTTCCTATTCTTTAGGACGGTTCTAGCTATTTGTGGTTTTTTGTGTTTCCAGATGAACCTTTGTATCATTGTTTCCAGTTCCATGAAGAATGCTTTGGGCAGTTTGATTGGGCGGTGGTTGTCAAAACAGCCTGGTACTGGCACAAAGATAGAGAGGAAGATCAATGGTGCAGAATAGAAACAACAGAAGGGAACCCACACAGATACAACCAAATAATCTTTGACAAAAAGACAAAGGACAATCCAGGCAAATGGGAAGGTCTGTTCAATAAATGCTGTTGGGACAACTGATTGATAGCCTGCAGAATCAAAAAGATACACCCACATCTCTCACCACACACTAAAATCAAATCTAAATGGATGAAAGACCTAAACCTACATCCAGAAACCTACAAACTTTTGGAAGAAAATGTTGGAAACACAATGCAAGATTTAGGTGTAGGCTGTGACTTCCTAAAACGGACTCCAAAAGTACTAGCAATCAAGACCAAAATAAACAAATGGGACTTCATCAAACTAAGAAGCTTCTGTACAGCAAGGGAAGCAATCAACAAAGTAAAAAAGCAACCCACAGAATGGGAGAAGATCTTTGCACACGACATAGGTGATAGAGGGCTAATCTCCAGAATATACAAAGAACTCCAAAACAACCAAAATACCAGAACAAACAAGCCACTCAAGAAATGGGCACGGGAAATGGGCAGACATTTCACAAAGGAACAAACACAAATGGCAAACAAACACATGAAAAAATTCTCAAGTTCTCTAGCAATAAGGGAAATCCATATTAAGACATCAATGAGATGCCACCTAACGCCAATAAGATTGGCCCACATACAAAAAACACCAACAGCACTTGTTGGCGAGGTTGCGGGGAAAAGGGAACCCTGCTCCACTGCTGGTGGGGCTGCAGGTTGGTACAGCCTCTATGGAAATCAGTATGGAGAACATTCAAACAACTCAAAATCTGCATACCATATGATACAGAAATAGCACTCCTAGGAATATATCCAAAACACCTGTTTCATGGGAAACCAACGTGCACTCCTATGTTCATAGCAACAAACATGGAAGCAACCGAAATGCCCAACAGCAGAAGACTGGATAAGAAAGCTATGGTTCATTTACTCCATGGAATACTACTCAGCTATCAAAAAAACTGCAGTTCTTCGTGGCCAAATGGGCCCAACTGGAAACCATAATGCTAAGGGAAATGAGCCAATCCCAAAAGGTTAGATACCACATGTTTGCCTTAATTTAAGATGATATGATGCTAATATGAAAAACAGTACCTGTAAAATGTAATATTATCTCAACCTCAAGCAGCCTATCTCACATGCAATAAGATATTGTGAAGTAACCAATGAAACAACAATCAATGTAAGTCAGACTGCTTACGATCTATATCAAAGAACTGTAAAAGCTAATATACTTTTAATACCCTGTGTTATCCCATAGTGGGGAATTCTTCCATCTCCCTAGAATATGTAAGCAAGACGCAAAATATAACCTACCAGGATCATAACTGGTAACTCATAGACAACAGACTTGAATCAGCATTAGACAATAGTTAAACTACAAAGACTTATAAGGGGAATTAAGAGTGGTCCTGACAACCTCTTAACAAGAGGTCTTATGCACAGAGCAGGGGGAACCCCAGAGTGGAACAGGAGGACAGGAGAAGGCTTATATCCCAACCAACCCTGAAGACTCACGGATTCTCACCAAGGACCATCAGTATGAGCACCAAGGACTACATCCCAACTGCCAAGGAGACCACAGGGAATTGGAGTGTTTCTGGAGGCCGAGAACTCTGAAGTCATCCATTCCCACATGGGATGAAAGAAATCCAAATCCTTCCTCGCAGGATCCAAGGGCATCAGAACAACAGCCAGGACCCCCCTGAGCAGTCAGCAGAAAGATAAGAACAGTAAACTTCCTTCAGGACTAGGGAGAGGAGCTTTCTCTGCTCCTTGCCTGGTTCTTTGGGTCCCCACCCTCTCTCGTAATGACCATCAGGATCGCTCCAGAAACCCCTCAAAACATACAAACAAACAAAACTCTAGAATAGATAGATAACAACAAGGAAAGCTTGGAATCAGACAGGAAATGGTCAACGTGGATACACTTCTACCTTACTAGGTGGGACACAAAGATTGGTTGCTCCTCACTAGGGTATTGAAGATTTCTATGCACACTCCTCCTAAAACTGTTCTGCACCTCAATTGTTGACATATGTGTTGTTAGAGTTATAAGCCAGTCTAGACTACCTGGGAAAAAAAAGCCAAGTTCAGCAAAATTATGCTTTAACGCTATATAATCCTAAATACTATAATGTAAATAGATACGAGATAGCTGAATAGTAATCTATAGTCATTTTAAGGTGTATAGAACCCGGTCATGTATAAACTAAAATTGAAATGTCAACGAAGGAGTCACAGGATGTGGTAAAGCACTTGCATTTTTTTTCAACATGTTGGTTACTCAATACTATGTCAAGTAATTCCATAGCATTATAAATTGTTGCTGATGTTATGTCAGGGCTTTTACTTGATTGGGATGATACTCTGCTGGCTCTACCTTCAGACCAGAGATGGTCTCCCCAATAAGCTGTTGAATTTGTCTGGACAATTAGATGCTGGTCTCTATGCTTGGGATGTGCTCGCAATGAAAGAATCTCAACTGATCTTGAACTTTGGTTATGCAACAAGGTGGAGGAATCCACCATGGGGGGAGGGTTTGTGGAGGGGTGGGGGTAATCCCAGTACCTATGAAACTGTGTCACATAATGCAATGTAATCAATTAAAAAAATAAAATAAAAATGAAAACACTGAAAAAAAATCACTACTGGACACTTTCTATGGTTACATATAAGTACTATGGAAATAGCTAATGGTTTCACTATTACAAATCCCCATATGGGAACAACATTCCCTAAAACAGGATACTTACAAAATGACCCAGTATAGGTCAAATAAATATTTGACACTTTGCATTAAAAATCAATGTTTATATCTATGTATTTTTATATACATGAATGTATCTACCTACCCATCTATATTACTATATATGTTCCTTTATCTACTGTACATGCATTTGAGTAACTTTTATCTCTGTGTTGCAATACATGCATCCTTACATGGAAAAGAAATACACTTAAAATTTAAAACTTTTGATATCTTTGAGGAAAGTTGCGTTTTCAGAAATCTCCTTGTGACTGTGATGTGCAGGGTTTCGATGCTCATTCCTTTGCAGTATACAAGAAGTAAATCAAACATTTCAAGTACTGGACGTTAATAATGCCCTCATCCTCAAAGGAGGATCCTACTCCTAATGGAAAGATTATTCTCTAAACCTCATCAGCAGCATCTGCCTCAAGGTGACTCACTCTCCCACCTGAACCTGCAGCAATTTCTTCCTCCACTGCTCTTGCCAGACATTAGCTCTTGCCATCCTCCACAAAGGGACATTAATAGTCTTGAAGGCAATATGCTGTTTTTGCTCTTGCTTCCTTGTCTCCTCCCTTGGAGCTCATTAACTTATATCTGCCCTTTAGGAGTATAGTTAGTAATAATCTAAGGTGAAGAAGAGAGATCTTGTAACTTTACAGATAAGAACAGAGTGGGGGAAATGTAAGCAAATTGTTAAGACCAAAACAGCTCATCATTCACTAACTGGAGACTGGATAGCCAAAATAGCCTTAATGTTGGAGATTATGGTTCAATTTAAAAATGTATTTTACTGCATCCTGGATTCTAAGTACAGTAATAAACACCATTTTCTCTCTTCTTAAAATGTACATTCTAGTGACATAAAAGATACAAGAAGTTAGCAGAGAGACAAACATATTACTCATAAACAGCTTGTCCTCTACATAGTTCCATATGGTGCCCTTTAGCCCAAGAAGGAGAAAAAAGCTTTCATTTTTCCCTGAGGGAATATTGGCTTGATTCAAGTATGTAACATACCCAGTCAAATAAATACCTACCTGGATTTGAATACTCTTTCAAGAAAATCAGACTGTTTCAGGGTTATCTACAGTGTTAAGATTAGGTCCTCAGAAAATACAAATCAAAAACAAGAACTATTTCAGGAACATGCAGGGGTAGTCGACAACAACAGCACCCTCTCCATCCATTTATTTGGAAATACCTACATTTGGAGACTATGAGTCATGCTTGAAAAATAGAGTGCAGGAATGTTCACTGCATCTGTCAAGCAGTAAAGAAAATTCAGACATGTTGAATGGAAAATGTCCTTTCTAATTGTGTATCCAATATTGGATTCCATGTTCTCTGTTGAAAAAGTTTTATTTGACACTCTTCTCCCCAGCCCAGACACATTATGCCCCAATTTAAAATCCTATAAACAGAAAATCTGCAAAGTGGCACAGAAGACACTGAATGACGCTCAGATGCCTGCTGTGTGGATTGTAATGATGATGATTCAGCTAAGATTTGCAAAGGATATTGACATTCTTGGAGGAAGGATGCTGAAGTGCTCAGCACTGGCCTCTTAGGAAGCTGAAATCCCTTACTTACACAAAATACTACCAGAGATTTTAGAACTGTCTTACTGCCGTGCTTTGGAAGGGGGAAAAAAAGTCTTTTTTCCTAAGTGGATCAAAGACTGCAAAGACTTTTACAGCATTTTTCTCAGAGTTTATACAAATTAAGTTCACAGAAATTTTATTTGCTCTGAAAAAAAAAATTGAGAGTTCTCCATTCCATAAAACCAAACCTCCACCTGTTTCCAGGTTTCCAACACAGTCACATTTCTCTGCTGACCATGGGTCTCTTCTTAAACTCAACAGAAATAAAGTGAAAGTCAGATTAATGATTGGGCATGAATGATGATGTTTACTTTATGACTATATTCCAGAATAAAACTTTTTATACAAACATACTTGTAGAAAAATCAGTCTCACTACTTGATTAAAAAAAAATGTGGTCCTCAGACAAACATCAGCGACACCACCTGGATCTCACCCAAGATCGCTGTACATGTCAATAAGCTTGCCATCAATGTGTATGCCCAATTACTGATGAAAACAGTGACAATGATCAGGTCAACACAGTTACAAACTGAACCCACATCCAAAATGTTACAAGTTTTGATGCAGGTGACATTGAAAACAAATGTATTCCCATCTGGTAATTATAATCTCAAGGATCTTTCTTAAATTTCCATTTTCTTCTCTTCATAATCACCAAAGCTATTTTGGTTGTGCCTTGCATAGGTGGGTGGGTGCGGGACAGGTGTGTGTGAGTGTGTGTGTGTGTGTGTGTGTGTGTGTGTGTAACAATTTTCAAACTTATTTTTAAATTAAACTAGGTGTGCTTGCTGAATAGTCTCCATAGCACTAAAATTAATTTGAATGCAACTATTAATATTTTTTTTCTACTTTGTGTGAGAGATTTAAAGGGAGTAAAGTCAAATATCAGTTTTAGTCACTCTTTAACCTTAAAAGTATAGTAACTCTAAGCATCGCCAATAGCCCACCTTATCATTGTGCTTGTTCCCAAACCTTATCTGTACTTTGTAACACAATTTCTTGTCCTAGAATAAGACCATACTCCCCTACAAAGGACACTTTTGGAAGCATTACCTGGAAGGATTTTGGGGCACCATCTTCTATTCATCTTACTTCTATTCTTCTCTTTCTAGAACATCATTGTCACCTTTTGGATTCTCCCAATTGTCCTCTCTCTCTTTCTCCTCCTCCTCGTCCTTCCCCTCTCTGTTCCTCCATGCTTGTGTATGTCTGTGTGCACCCTCCTTCCCTGGTCAGATGTTCAGTTCAGATTATCCTGCTCCCAAGACACCTTTCACCACCAAAAACTACCTTGTGTTCTCGGGCTTTTTGGTTACGCCCTCACCCCATACTAATAAACTGGTTGTAATTAAGCCTGGAACCTGGCCCCAGCTATGGAATAAATTCCCTTGTTAGTTTCTGAGACTGTCCAAGCCCGCTAAAATCTTGCGTCAGGTCCAGGAGCAAATCTTATGAGGTTATTCCCTATGGGTCACCATCTCACTGTCCCAAGCTTGCATATATTGGCAAGTAGGATAATATTTAAACTCTGAGAAATCTGACACCTGAGTGAGAAGAGAAACTTGCCATTTATTGTGAAGCTTCCATTTGCCCCTCACCAGGTGGCCAGGAAATGACACCTCCAAGTGGGCAGCACAGTAATTGCTCAACCATTTCCTAACTGGCTGAGAGACCACCAATGGGGAATGTCTTCCTCGCAGGCTCCCATCCAAAGAGGAGTCACAGAACCTTAAAACACAGAACATTTCCTCAAACCCCAATGTCTCTCCCTCTCTCCTTGAAAGAAGTACTGCACCTCCAGGATCCCTACTGGGAGGTACTTTCCCCCTTCCTTTTCACAGTCACCTGTTCACTGTGTAAATAAAACTTCAGTATCTGCAACTGATTTCTGGCTTTTTAATGCTATACTAAGCTGAGGAAATAACCCACTGAACTTTACTTACTTACTCATAAAAACAATCTAGGCATGTATTCTTGGCATTCCCCCCTTTCCAGGTTCTATATCATCGCCCAAAAGGCCTGGCGCACTCTAGGCCTGTTTTAGAGACTCCTAGACATCCAAGTGTAGCCAATCACGCACTCCTCACTAGAATTTGTCTTTGTTTTCCCACACCTCAGCTTTTTCTCAGCTTCCTGCAGCCCATCTTTTGCAACCAAATCACAGCTGTACTTGTAGAAGTTAACCTAGATAAGTTGCTAGGATTCTCCTCAATGAACTGTGGAAATACAACATTGTGGCAATTGTTTGTACCTGTGTTCCTAAAAATTGTATCTGAGAATCAGAAATCCTGTGCTTTCTTTTTAAAATATAGCTCTTCAAGGTTTAGGAACAATCAAAGGAAGTTTCATGAAATGGAAAGTACTTTTTTCACCCTTCTTGTAGTGGATTAGTCTATGTTCTATGATTCTGGTTACCAAATTCTGGATTATAACCAAAGTTTCCTAAGAGACACATGGCAAAAAACTTTTCTGAATTTCAGACTTCATTATCTCATTATTTTCACTGTCTCATTATCAGCTTGTCAGATGTTATCTCTTAGCTCAAGAGTCAACAAAAAAAGCAAGTATCCACAACAAACACTGTTTCACAATAGTCTTTTTCTGATTAATAGAACTCTGTTTTGTTTTTATTTATTGACTGGTGTTCCCATAGTGATGACCTTCCCATTTCCAAAAAGTTTATACTTCTCTAAGATTATAGACTATAGTGAAATGTAGGACACAAAGATAAAGGAAGCCATGTCTCCATAATAAAGAATGGATTTCTTCATATAATTCAATTATTGATATGACCACTCAAGTTTGAAGAACAAGGATTGTAGTCTAAATGAAAGACTTAAGCATAGCAGGATCCGAAATTCAAAGATAATGGGAGAGCCAAGATTTAGGAGGACTAAGGATTGTAACATGACTAGGGAAACTGGCCTGCTGCATCGGGCTCATCTCAGGGCAGTTCAGCCATGCTATTCTTTTGGATCACAGTGCTACTGATAGATAACATCCTAACCTGAAACATGAAAGCTAACAGAAGTTTTGCCAAATGAAGAGTTGTGCATATTTTTATGCTTTTAATACACAGAGTAAAATGACCCTTCCATACATTTATGTCAACTCATGGTTTAATGGTACAGTGCCTGTTACTCCATACCCTGGATGAAATAAACCATGGAAATTGGCCTTCAGCATAGTCTCAGAAAATCCAAAGACCAGTCAAAAAACTCCAGTAACTGATGCCTAAAACTGAGGAAGACATCCTCAGCATTCCAAGAGGTACCAGATAAGATGCACTTCAGTCTCATAAAGTTCACATTTGCACAGCTGCAAATAGGAAAATCAAGGCTATGTGCAGCTTTCCTAAAAGGAAGAACATTTTTATTCCTAAGTTTTCCCACTCTGAAAATGTTGGCTGTCACAGCTCCTTGCTCTTCCTAACCCCCAAAAGACCATCCCCTACTCTGTCATTCTCTCCAGGAATCCTCATTGGTGGCAAAAGATGGGGAATCAGAGTCTGCAAAGCCAGACTCCCAGAGCTGCTCTACCTAGATTCAGTACCTTGCCCTCTTGGGAGAGTTCAAATTGGAGCAGCAATTACTAAGGACTTGCTCTCAGCCTTCGGAATGTGCCTGGTAAGCACACGAGATTCTACTCAGCAGATCTGAGGACATGCTGATTCACACATGAAGGAACAAGAGCTGAGTGATGGTACTGTGTGAGTTTCTAAACTTATGTGTGAAGGCATAGCTCTGAGTTAAGATTACTCCGACTTCAAGCTGTATCTCTTATCTGCCTTTCATTCTCTGTCTCCATTATCACAGCTGATGTCCAGATATTCATCCGCCAACTAGTCTTAAAATGCCAAAACAGGACCCATAACAGTTCCTTTACCCTACTACCTCTAATTGTCTGAGCTGATTACGTCTTTCACAAGATTGCTACAATGGCCCACCCAAGTGACAGAAGTATAGACTTATTTAAGTGATGTTTCATTTATTTTCCATCTGGCTTTTTCAAGATAGAATAAATGTTTTTAATGGCAATGCTCTATTATTTTTTCTAGTATACTCAAATTAACTCCACTCTAATTTCCTAAATTATCGTTCAAGTTTCTTTCTTTCTTCTCTGGGACACTATACATCAAGGGAATTAGAGTTCTTATAATTCACTCTAACTCTCTAATACACATAATGGAAAATACAAGATTATTAACACCTTATCACATTAAATTCAAAAATAACTTAAATGGGAATCTGGAAGATAGTGAAGTTCAAAATGTATGTTATTATTCTCTGATGCTGCTTTTCCAGCCCCTCTGGGTCTGCAGAAGATTTTTTCTTGATAGACTAACTAAAAACCTTAGTAAATTAAGGGCTATATCTGCAAATACATGCAAGAGGGGAGGGGATAGCAGATAACACCTGATTCCTTCATAGTCATAAATGGCACCCCTAGAGAGAGGTTCTAAGCTAAAACCTCTATCTAATGGGTAGTTGGAGAAATTTTCACATCACTCCCATCACTTTTCCTTTAATTGGTAGCTTACTTGCCATGGCCCTTCCATTTTCGTTTTAAGCTTTCATTATCTTAACTCAAGTATCACCTCATATATTCAATCAGTAATTTTTTTGTTTTGCTTTTATGAGCTCTGCTTAGTTTCAATGCTGTACCAATATGGTCAAATATGATTTGCACCAGCTATCAATGGAAAAGGAACATTCTTTCGGATACAGGGGGGATGAAGCCAACTATTTTGCATTTACCTGAAAATGATTGTCGAGGGTAAATGAATCAAAAAGTTCAGTAACTACTTATAAATACAATGTTGAAATGTAAACCACATGCAAATTTATACAAACATGGTGATTCTTACAGCTCTACTATATCATACAAAGCAATAGCTTTTCTGGTATGTTCTGTCACCATGATTAGAGCTCAGTTACATTCAACACTTCAGGATTTACTGCTTCAAGAAATCTAATTGTATCAATAAATTCTTCATTATTTAATAAATGTCAATTAAGCAACTAGTTGTAGGATGAGCAGTTTAAACAAATGAGATCAGTGTTGAGCCATGAGCTTTTTCTTATCAGCCTCCTCACACTCCAAACAAACAAACAAACAAACTAACTAAAAAACTGATTGGAAAACATAAGAGAATCCCTGAAATGAGCTGAATACGTGGCTTGGTAATTTTCTCCAAGAAATTCTGATACATTCATTGATGTTCAGTCGAGATACCTCTTCTGGCTGGTTTCAGTTAAAAATCTTATTTACCTCCGTGGCTTCAAATGACTTATATATACAAATAACTCTCAGATCTGTACCTCACCTCCAAAACCACCTGTTCCTAAAATGCTTCCTTAAATTGGTTCCTCAGAAATATCCTAAAAACCAGAATCATGGTCATCTATTCTACATTTGAACTTCTCTTAATATTTCTTATGTCATGTGTATGACAGCAAATATCACAAATATAAAAACATACTTGTCTTCTCCCTTTATTATACCTCAGAACTTACATCTTAACCTGCCTTGGAGTCTTCATTACCCACAGTGCATCACTACCACTTGTTCTCCATCTCCATCTATTCAAAGCAGATTATGCCTTCATTAGCTTACATTATTTCCAAGTATTGCTGTTAACATTCATACTTGGAACACATCTTCAATTATTATTCTAAAATAGAAATCAAGTAAGTGCATTCCACTCCTTCAAAATTTTAAGCTATCCATGTCACCTACCAAAGCATATTGAGTAATAAAACATTGCTCAAAACCAAGATTTAATCCATTTTTTCTTGTACAAAAATATTTCTAAGAAAAATCCATTTTCACTCCAGTACCTCTGTGCTTTGGAGGCTGCTTTAGAGAATAGTTTGGGCTGGAGAGGCAGTTTCACTTTCTAACCTCCAAATCATAATACATACATTGAGAACACCAAGAGCTATCCCGAAGAATTGTTGGAAGATTTTTAAAAGGAGGTGTTTATAAAGCCCTGAATTTATTTCCCAGTATAAAATTAACGTTCAGTAAATGGTGACTATTTAATATTGCTTGTTTGTATCTGACAGCTTTAATTTAATATTATATTGTGAATATTTCCCCTTGCCATCAAATAGTCCTTGAAATATTATTACAAACATTGCAATAAATAACAGGAATATACCTTAATTTATTTTACCAAGTGCCTATTGGTAGACATTTACATATATTGCTTTCAAATATGTACTCTTATAAATAACACTGTAATAAACACTATAACAGATAAATCTTTGGAAACACCTTGAAACATCTTTCCAGAATAAATTATAAGAAGCAGAACCTTTTCAAGGCTCAGGGAACTTCTTCTCAAATTACTCTGCAGAAAAGGGTCAGAGATTGGTGTATTAAAGTTCCTATTCCTTCCATCCTTCCAACTTCCATCCTTTCAACATCCATAATTTTTTATTCTTTTCTCCTTCTTTACTCACCAGAATAATGAAATCTTACAGGATTTTTCTTACAACAATCAACGAATCTTCCAACTCTCATTAAATTCTTTCAGTAATACATAGGACACAATTCCCTTTGCCCTCTGAAATCTTAGACAATACTATTGATGCCACTATTGCATCTTGTCCTCATGCAAATATACTTTGTAATTCAAGCACTGTTAGAAGTTTATCTTATTTTTATACATATCTTAAATATATTAACAAAGCAACAACAACAACAAAAATGTAGAAGCCTAATGTTCCACTTAAGTTAGTTTTATAAGCTTTGATATCATCCCCCATGCCTGGCTCTCAAAATGCAAAAATTCACATACAATGATAACTAGCATCATAATTATAAGGCGTTAAGAGAAGGGACAAGACTACTTAACCTCAAATTTTCCCAACTCAATCAAGACTCTGTTTGAAAAACTAAGATAAATGGTTCTTATCTAGCATCAAGAGATCAGTTAAACATCAAAATTTTTTAAATCCTGCTTATCAACTGGCAAAAGCAGAAACAAAGACTAACTGATTTCATACACTACTCACAAGTTTAGGAAATTCAGGATGGCATAAAGATGCAATTCAACAGGATTATTTTTGTGTGATCTTCATTATCTTCCTAGGGTCAAGCATATTGTAATCATTCAAAAAATGTCAAATAAAAGAATAAAAGAAAAGAATCATCAGCCAGATTCAACTCTCAACTACTTACACTTGAGTAGGGAGTCTTTGAATAGCTCTCAATATTCTGATTAAACTTCCTCTCAAAAGGTTTAATTTGCATGTATTTGACTGATAATAGATAAACATAGTTTTTTCATCTCATTATTAGCCATTTATATCATTCTTTTGTGACATATAATAGCATAGCATGGCACAGATATACACTTGCTACATGTATCCTCCAGGAAAGGAAGTCTAACTGTAGCCATTTAGCCTACAGAATTCAATGGAAAAATCATGACAATAAAAAAGTATATCAAAATGTCTATCCTTCTATGTTTTAGGAAATATGAAAAATTCATTTATGTAATCATATGAAATTAATTAAATGGACTATGGCACATCTGCACATAATAGTATCATTCAGGCAGTAAAATGACAACAAGGAGGCATAGTTAAGCTCAAAAATTATTTATAATATCTCATTAAGTGAAAACATTACATCACACAATTATGGATGGAGTCGTGTGCTGTCAGTCTTGTTTTCAATTCAATCTCTCATCAACTATTTCATCAAATGGAAGGTTACTAATGACCTAGTTGTTGTGAAATCCCTGAGCTTAGTCCTCAGATCTTTTGGTCCTTGACTCATTGTCTTGCAAAGAAAACTGATTTTTCCTTCAACGGTTTTGTCATTTGACTTGAACTGCATGTTCTTGGCTGTCTTTCATCAGTGGCAGCTCCCTCTTAGTCTCCTTTCACTGTGGGTTTACTCAGATTTGACTCCAAACTCATAAAAAAAATCTAATGGCAATGTTAATTAGAGCTTGGAAATTTGACATAATTATAGCTTTTAGAAGTGGAGCATTTGAGAACGGCTCAGGTTGGATTGGGTCACTTGGACACCCACATCTGTCTCTTGCCATGTGATTTTCTGTCACCTTGGGATTCCGCCATGCAGTAGCTTGCCACCATGAAGACACTTTGAACCTCCAGAACCATGAACCATTGTAAACTTCCTTTCTTTACACAATTAGGCGGCCCCTCCAGAACCATGAACCATTGTAAACTTCCTTTCTTTACACAATTAGGCGGCCTCAGATATTACATTATAGTTAAAAAAAGTTGAATAAATGTTTGTGGGTTTCTCATAGTATTCCAAATGATAAAATGTATGCATTCCAAGTTTTTAGGTCTTGATTCTTTATGTTCTATGTCCACTCTACCCAAGTGATTCCACTTAGCCTGGTGGCTTTATGTAACATTTTACACCCTGAGGGCTCCAAGGTTTCTATAACTAGTTTAAACCTCAACCCTCAACTCCAGATGCTGCACTCAGCTTCCATGTGATAAGCTGTTATAATTAAGCACATCAAAAATTAGCCTTCACATTGTATCCGAAAAGCTACTGTTTTCAAAGCCTTCACCTTATCAACCAACTACAATGCCATTATTTGGGTTGAGTGATAACAATGGGTTGAACTGGGTCAGTACCCTGGAGGGATGGAGAAAGGAAAAGTTGAGAGAACAGTAAGTAAATATTCTGTTCTCATAATTTACTTTAAAATATATTAGATGCAATACCATAAACTTAATTTCAGGACCCTTTAGCATTAACTGAAACATTAACTGTTAAAATTTCTCAATAAATATTTCTGATTGACAAAAAATTAACTAGGTGGGTTATGACATTTTAACTTAAAAATGTTATTTACTAGGTAACCTACCCAATGTTGAAATGTTACAAGGAATATTCTTTTTAGTTTCAGGAATAAGATGGCTGCCTCATTTTTCTTTCAATGAACTGGAGTTCTTAAAAGGTCTGTTAGGATTAAAAAGCAATACAGATATAAAGAACTGAATGGCAGAAACAAGGCTACCATTACTTGGTATTTTCTGTGTGGATTCAAAACTTCAATAAGTTAAAAATATTTAAATGAATAACAAATTTTTGACAAACAAAATAACAATCTGAGATGAACAATAAATTGTATTTTTATCCACCAGAACAAGAGGTTAGAAAAAACATAGATAAACAAAGCTGAAACCTTAAGTTTATAAAATTCAAAATTCATGCATGCAACCTACCTAGAAGTATGTCTAAAAGCTCTTTCTTGATGAAAAGTATAATACTTTATTGAATAATATTAAAGGACAAATATAAGAACATCAAAGTCATTTAGTATTAATAAACAAACAAAATATCCTAAAGATATTAGTCCTTCCCAATTTAATCTAAAGGTACTTGGAGTTCTCATCATCTCAACAAGAATTTTAAACCTTTTCTGCAAGACAAATGGTCATGAAAATATTGCTGAAATGGATATATGTAGTAAAAATTCTATACAAAAGGTAAAATTTTAGAAAATGCTGGAAAATGAAGAATCTTCCTTTAATTTTTTTTTGAGAAAAGGAGATTTAACAAAAGAACAAAAATGTAAACCATAGAAAAAATTCCAATAAAGTCAACTACAACATAATTAAGACTTTCTAGATCTTAAAGGTGACATTAAATAAGGCTTTTTTGATACATAAAATAGAAGATATTTGACATAAAGCCATCAAAAAGTTGATGCCCGAAACATTTTTTTAAACTCCTACCAAATAAGAAAAAGGAAAAGAAAAATCAATAAATAGGCAAAACATTCTTAATAATCAATTTACACAGGGGAAAACAATATCTTCAATAAGGAAAAGTTGCTCAAATAGGATGACATTTATAACCTGAAAAACAACACCATAATGGGATATCCTCTCATACTCTAGGCTCACAAACGTTTTTAAATTACACAGGTAAGAATAGACCAGGATGAGAATTAATAGAAACTCCTAAACCTGCACTTAAACAGAGCAAGGTTCATAATGACCATGCTTCCATTATAGCATCAAACTACAAACAATACATATGTCTATCATGCGAAAGGTATAATTGTCTGAGATATACCTTTGAGAAAGAATTCAATAACAACAGCTCTGGGCAGGAATAACGTGAATCTAAGGATTGTATTATGGGAGTGACACACAGTCATAGGATGGCATGTAAAGGATAATATTCATACAAAGCACAGAAAATGACAATATTCAAAAAATTCATTATTTCAGAATAAAGAAAATTTATGGAAAAAAGAAATGGGATGATAAGTGTAAAACTTTGAATAACATAGATTGGAGGAAAATTCCAGGGATGCCTCACAAGAATCTAATTCCCTATTATCAAACTTTCAACTGAAAATCTATGGTGATAATGCTTATTTAGAGTTTATTATAGGTTCCTGGAGGATATTTGTTATTATTTATAACTTACTCTCCATCACACACACACATACTCACACAACTTCACAATATTTCAAAAATTATACAGCATTTTTGGTTTCAAGTTTGTCACGATAAAAATGAGGAGTCAGTTGACTGTAATTTCTGATGTCCTGTTGGCTGTATCCTGAAACAAGAGACTACCACGGTACAGTTAAGATGGCTCATTTGTAGCCTTATCACAAACTCCTGTCAAAAGCATTAGATGAATGTCAGGTATCTGCTACATTTATTCCTCCTGCCTTCCCAACAGGACAATGAATGCAGTTCCACTCCCTTTGGCTTCTGCTTGACTCTGCCATAAAGAGACTAAAGGTGACTAAACAGAGGGAGGAAAGGGAGATTAGAGATCTGTCACCTTCATCCTTTCCCACCAAGAATATCTGCAGCTGACTGCATGTCCTTGGATCAAATGCCACTTGTCTGTAACAGGCAATATGTCCTTAGATCAAATGTCACTTCTTCTCTCAAGAATGTCAACTCTACATGACTTCTTCTACCAGGCTTTAATAAGCTGCTCATTTCTTCAGACCTGGAGGGCTTACCAGCTAACACTAACTCATATTGAACACTGAATTTCTGCATCAAATATGTGAGTCTCCTATACTGATTCATTGGTAAATAAACAGCCTTTTGTACATAAACTTTCTCCAAAATATTTTCCTCTTAGTGTATCACTAAATTTTGCCTCCGCCTTGGCTGTTAATAAGGACTAAAAGTAAGGTCAGAGATTTCAGATAAAAACTGTTTTTTAAAGTATTAGAAGGTAAATTTTCCTTTTTTTTACTTTATTGGAAACTCATGATCATTCCTAAAAAAAAAGATCATAAGGGAGACATATATATATAGCCTCTTACATGTCAGCTCATTTGAAGGATAAGTAGCACACTGAACCTTTTACAAGAAGATGATTCTAGTATGAACTGGAAGAACTGTGGAGGAAGGCCTTGGACACAGCAAAGCAGTAAGAAACCCCTGTTGAGATCAACCTTAGTATGCACATGCAAGAGGCTACCTGCTGTGGATCTTTTAAATTGACAAAAATTCTACCTGGGTGTCAGTCAAAGGAGTGACATGACAGGATAAACACCCTGGAAATTCATTCCAACAGCTCAGTTGTTGCCATTGATATTCTAATTCATAGCCTTATCATGAGGTGACTAATTGTTCAAAGCCTTAACAACATTTCATGTTCTACTCCAGATATGTTTTCCACTTTTTGGTGTACCAAATACTCATTAGCGATCTGCTCAGCCTCCTTCGACATTCAGTATTTTTATTGCATTACTTTGCCCACCATGGACCATGATATGCCTCCCAGATTTAATTAATGTGCTATTTTGCTTATCTTCTGGATGATGAACAAAGACACAGAATAAAACCAAACTTAACACCGCCACTTGTGACACCACTAGTCACTATCTTCTAAATGAACACAAGTCACTATCTTCTAAATGAACATAAATCCAGTTTACTTTTACATGTAATCATGGTCTTCTATTCTCATTTCATAGGTAAATCATTCCTGAGTTGTATCTGAGTTTGTCATCTGAACTGGAGTGCTGGGTGAAGATAAATGGATTTCAGCTCTGTGGAAATGGAGATATGATGCAGATCGCTTAAGTGATATATCCTAAAGTGCTGCAACATGGTGGGTATTTACATATTTTCTGCCACAGTTAACACATAATTTGGCTCCTTCTACATATAACAACTTTATAAAGCTGGTTCTATATTTGTCATGAACAAGTTAACACTCAGGAACTAACAAAAGGCTACTGATGGTTCCAGCCCTGGGATTCTGGAATTCACACTTGCTAATTGTTTGCTGCTCCAACAAGTGAGAATATGCTGCCTTGGCGTTTAGAAATAAGAGGTCTATGAAAACTTTCTCTTATCATACCTCTGGTTCAGTGTTTGAAAGTGAAAGTCAGAAAGATTTTATAAATATCCAGCAACAGGAACTGAAATTTTCCTTAACACCTTGTGGTAGCTCTTGAGGATATTCAGCCAGATAAATGCAAATAAACGAGAACAGTGGGAGGTAAGTCCTGACACTATTTTCTTACAGTGTATTGTAGATCTGCTTACAGATAAGGCTCCTCTTTCTGTTGCCTTCACAGAACATATGCAATACTTCAGAGACAGTTCATCTTAGTTATTAATGCTGGTTTATTACTTTTGAGTGGGCTATTCCAGCAGATTTTCTGCTTCACAGGAGAGGTTTTACTATCACTCCTACTCCCGTAGGCTAGGTCCTCTGCCTTCGACTGCTCAATGATTGAACCTCTGAATTCAACCCAAGGCCACAGAGACCTCTGGCCTCTATTAGCCAGCACTCAGCTTCTTGTACAGAAGAAATGCCGGGAGCTGACAGTATATTCTTCACTTGCTCCTGCCTCCAGGATGATCTGCAGTGAAGGGCATCTTGGCTTAGCTGTACTGCTGATTTCTGACTTGCTGCAGGGCTGCTCTGTGCGCTGGAGCTGTCAGGAGCTCCTGGGCATGTGTGTCTGTGTATATTCTTCTCTCTCTGTCAAGCCCAACGATGAGGACAAAGAGCCTAGTGTAAGACAAGCACCATCACAGGACTGATGAATGCTGTTCCATTACAGTCTGTCCCCAGCAAACTCTTACGACATGACTGAAGTCATTTCTGTTACCCTGGAAAAGCTACACTTTTTCAGTTTCTCTCATTTATAAGGATAGTCATAAAAGTGGAAATTCCCATTGACGCAAAACATGTAACATGCCAGGAAGGTAAAAGACCTATCCTTGCCTAGTAAGCAGCCTTTCTCATGCCTCATAAGCCATTGCACGTACATGGCACACACTTTCTTTAAAAAGAAATTAGTTCAAAATACTTTATGAGTAAACTAGATCTACTTGAGTTACAGGTTTTAATTTATCTTTGAATAACAAGCACAGAGTAAAGCCCAGTTTGGGTGTTATATTAATAAACTTTCAAATGGAAGTCATTATTAAACAGAAATGGAAAGAAAATATGTGGTGCCAGTTGTACCCAGTTTGGAGCAATATTTTGTACATCATTTCTATTACTTTCCCGCTTTTGCCCCCGATCCTCCCCACACGATCTAACCACTAGGACTGGGTCAAATAGCAATCCGATTCAGCTTTATAGATAGTAAAGCCTGAAGAGAGACTGTATCTGGGATTTGAAGCCAAGCCGAGATACATTTCTGCTTCAGGGAAAGTCCAAGGCCACAGAATTAGCCAACTTGACCTGGTTCTTCAGTTCAGTTCATCACATATTATGATAGTTAATTCTATATGTCAACTTCACTGCCCATGGGACACAGGTAAGTGACATCCCTCCAAGTTGTGTCTGTGAGGGAAATTCCAACATTAGTTTGCACTGGAGTTGGTGTGGTAAGGAAAGCAGATTATCTTCCCCAGTAAGGGTGGGCTGCCTCCAACACACCGAGAGTCCAATCTGAATTAAAAAGGCAGAGAAGGTTTGAATTCTGGAACTCTCCAAGCTGAGCCATTGGCTTTCTGCCCACTAATGGTGACTGACACATTCTGCAATTGGTTCTCAGGATTTAGTCAGACTGGCACCAACACTCCTGGCCTTCCTGGGGCTTTGCGTCCATAATAAACTGAGCCATTACATTTTTTCCCAATTATCTTTCATGTCACTTGATTCTTATGCACATTTGTGTGTTGCTTTGTTTCTCTGAGGAACTCTGATTCCTACAAGTGGGTATCAGAAGAGAAAAATGAGCTTTGGGCACTGTGGCATAGTTGGTTAAACTGTAGCCTGTGATACCAGAAACTACAATGCATACTGGTTCATCTCCTACAAGTTCCACTTCCAATCTAGCTGCTGCTAACAGCCTGGGAATAAACCTTGGAAAACAGTTCAAGTGGTTGAGCCCATGTCATCCATGTGGGAGATCCAGATGAAGTTTCTGACTTCCAACCTTGGATTAGCCCAGAACTGACCTGTTGCAGTCATCTAGGAAGTAAATCATGGTTGTCAACCCTACTCTAACTCTCCCTATCTATCTGTAACTCATCTGACATTTAAAATAAATAAGTCTTTTCCAAAAAGAAGAGATAGGTGAGTGACTATAGCCAAGCAGGCTTGTTTCAACAATTGAAACAGTGAACAAGAGAAAGGAAGAGAAAGAGGAGTCAATGAAAAATGATGTGGGAGCATGTGGCAAAACTTACAGGAGCATCTAATTGTTAGAGGTCACTCAGAGACACAGTGTTAGGCAGAGAATGTATACTCTTTACGGTATCTCTGTCACACTCATAGCTTTGACACATTGTTTGAGAAAATTGATATCAGAGTTGCTTTTGGAAAACAGAAAGCTTTTCCAAATAAAAATATTTAATGAATAACCAATTCTTTATTCAAAATTCTCCAAGGTGATTATACTCAGGAAGCAATACTGTGAGTAATATTTATTTAGCATCCATTTCATCGCAGGCACTATATATGGTTTTTTAAAACTTTTAATTACTTTTGAATAGTTTTGTTTGTAGATACAATATTACAATTCTAAGAATATAATGATAGGGCCTTTCTCCTTCACTTCCTTTCCCTGCCCCCCCCCCCTTGGTTTTAGGGGAGCATTCTGTTTTGTTTTTCAGATTACTTATGGTGAATTACATTTTAGTAGAAAAAAAAGTTTAAGGCTTCAGCAGATAAGAATTTAACAAACAAACAAAAAGAAGCAAAAAATTAAAAAAAAAAAACCCTGGCTCAGTGGGAATATTTTCTTCCTGCCCAAATCATATGCTAGAGACCATTACAAATATTTTGCTGATTAGAGTACTGAGGCAACTGAGGCTGTGAAAATCAGGGCAATTTGCCCAAGGTTACATAGCTGGAGAAGGGTGGAGGTCAGACTGAAATACAGCTGTGACTCATCTCAAAGCCCTAACAGTAGTCTGTGTGTCCAGTGGGTGGAAACAAATAGTCGACAAATGTCTTGTTAGAGTTACAAGCCAGTCTAGATTACCCTAAAATCTGCCAAGATCAGCAAAATTATACTTCAACACAACAAATGGCTAAATACTAAAATGAAATAGACACGAGACAGCTGAATGGTACCTTATAGCCATTTTAAGGTATATAGCAGCCGGTCCTGTATATAAAACTAAAACTGAAATGTCAATGGGCTAATCATAGGTTGTGGTTAAGAACTTGCTTTCTTTTTCTTTTTTTTTTTTTTTTTTTTTTTTTGGTAACATACTGGTTACTCACAACCATGTCAATTCCATAATGTTGCAAATTGCTGTTGATGTTATGTCGGGACTCTTGGTTGAATGGGATGATATTCTGCCAGCTCTAACAACGGACCAGAAATGGTCTCCCCAAGAGACTGTTCAACCCATCTGGACAACAAGTAGCTGGACTCTATACTTGGTATACGTTTGCAAGAAAAGAATCTTGATTGAATTTGAACTGTAATACTGCATCAAGGTGGAGGAAGCCACCAGGGGGGAGGGGCGTGGGGGGGGGGATTCCCAGAGCCTATGAAACTGTCACATAATACAAAATAATTAATAAAAAAAACATTAAAAAAAAAGTAGATACACTCACATACTCGTAATTTATATCAGCCAAACTGTGGAGCTCAGGAAAATACTCTATAGAAACCAACACATCTTTGTTTCAATGATTATTTTTCTGGTAGATCTATCATTTGGGGGCATCTCTCCATACACAATTCAAATTGTTTCTAATCATTTTCTAATTGTTTTTTTATCACTCTTGTCATTAGCCTCTTGTCTATCCTGAAGACCATCCACACCCTATTAAGTTGTCATGAAAAAGCTAAAGCCTCGGAAACTGCAGTCCCAAGACTTGCTTTCCATAAGCTTTTAGGTCACTCAGGCCAGATTTGGGGGGCAGAAAAGAAAGGCAGACCATGATATTCAGCATCAGCTGACAGTAGAAGCATGAGAGAATTCCAGGGTCTCAGATGTCTCCTTGAATATCACCAGGGTGATGTTGTAGATAGCTAAAGTCATCTGCTTTCTTGGGCTATTGCTCCGTGCATATGCTAAAAGCCTCCAAGAATTTATTCTTCTCATTTCTTTAGCTCTTCTAGTACTTCTATGAGGGTCTCATTCTTCAAATGAAATGTTCCTAGGATATTTTTTTGGTCTATCCCAGTGTTTGCAAACTATAGCCCAAGTGGCAGATCTACTTCACAGCTTGCTTTTGCCAATATAGATTAATTGGGATATAGTTATCGCTGTTGAGCTACACCTATGGCTCTCTTCTCAAAACAACGAAATATTGGGTAGCTGTAAGAGAGCAAGATTCCATGTGACAGAATGGTCTCCTGAAATGTCCATATCCAAATCCCCAGAGCCTGTGAATGCAATACATACATGGCAAAAGGGGCTTTGCTGAAGTGCTTAAGTGAGATGGATTTCTCCTAGAGATTCTGAGTGGTCCCATTTTCAGAGTCAGAAACAAACAGAGATAAAAAGATGCCATGATGGAGGAAATGGCCATAGCCCAAGGAATTTGGGTGGTGTAAGGGATGAAAAAGACAAAGAAATCAATTCTTCTTGAAGTCTCCAGAAAGAGGACAGGGTTGTTAAAATCTTCATTTTTAAATTCTGAACTACAGAATTATAAGGTAATACATTTACATTTTTTAAAAGATATGTTTATTTGAAAGTAGAATTACAACACCTGCTGGTATGGATGTGGGATGAAAGGTACCCTCTTTCACTGTTGGTGGGGGTGTAGGTTAGTACAACCACTATGGAAATCAGTATGGAAAATTCTAAGAGAACTGAAAATTGGTCTGCAGTATGGCCCAGCTATCTTACATTTGGAAACATATCCAAAGGAAATGAAATCTGCATATGAGAAAGTGATCTATTATCCTATATGCACAGCAGCACATGGAAACAACCTGGATGCCTATCAAAAGAGAATTGGATTAAGTGGTACATCTACACTATGAAATACTACTGAGCAAATTAAAAAGAATGAAATTCTACCATTTGCAACCAAATGGGTCCAACTAGAGACCAATATGCTCAGTGAAATAAGCCAATCCCCAAAGGACAAATCCTGTATGTTCTCTCTGATAAAAGGCAACCTTCATGCACAATACAAGATCAAGTGATATATAGGTAAACATTGTCTAGAGGAACTGTGAAGATATAATGCAGTATAAATCTCCACTTCCAAATCAAAGATGGACTCCCAATGAAACTGTTAAATATATCTTGATAGGATGCTGGACTCTCTGCCATTGTCCATACCTACAATGTCAGGATACATTTAAATAATAAGTACTGACAGAATTATGACTGTTTTTGAAAGACTATAGTATAATAATAATACAGGGAAATCACTAGGAGAAGGGTATTTGGGGAGGGGAGGAGGGGGAAATCCAGAGCCTATGGGACTGTAACATAAAATTACAAAAAAAAAAAGAAATCTGAAAAACAGACTAAAACAGAAAAAAAAAAAAAGAAAGAAAGCAGAGTTACAAAGATAATGAGGGAAGCATTATGGAAAAGAGAAAGAGAGCGAGAGAAAGAATGAATGAGAATCTTCTATTGGGTAATTAATTCACAGTCCTGATGGGTGGAATGGCCAGGGCCCAGTCAAGCAGAAGCCAGGAGCCTGAAGTTTCTTCCAAGTCTCTCACATGGATGCAGAGACCAAAGCACTTGGTCCACTTCTGCTTCCCTCCCTGGCACATTAGCAGGGAGCCAGATTGTAAGTGGAACAGCTGGATCTCTTTGAAACAGCACCACTAAGTTTGTGGTAATTTATTATAGCAGCAATAGAAAACTAAAAATATAAGCAGATACAAGGAGAAATATAAAATATTGACCACATTATCCTATGATGTAAGTGTGCTCACTCCTGATGACAGGTATACTTTCTTAGGGACAATCTCTGGCTAAAAGTAGTCTTTTTATCTGGGACAAGGAATAACCAGGAATCTAATGAGTGAGGTTGGCTGTATTAGTGTAAGGATCTGAATATTACCAGTTAAAAAAAAAATTCCCCAGCTGTCACTGAGAAAGTATTTAAGGTATTTTCAAAAAAGAAGGATTTGTGACTTTTTAATGTTGAATTCTCAACATACACATTCCTTTTCCTTCTCCCATTAGAACATTACGATGCTTTCATTACTTTCCAATCTAATTGGTTCAAATGTTTTTCTCTTGCTCATAACTTGTTTTGCTTCTCTCCTATTGTTTTTTCCTGGTTTCTTTTAAATAAAATTCAGGCATCTTTTGACCATACAGTAGTATATTACATCATTTATTCGATTTTAACTCCTTCCTGTATTTTTATTATTCATCATGTTGCTCCCTATTCATCTTTTGACTCACTCTTACACAAAAAATGTCTTATAATTTACAAATTCTCTACACTACACAGTTTAGATTAGCATACAGTTGTTCCCACTGATCATTCCTTTACTACAAACACTTTCTACTGGCCACAGAAAAGGAAGTACTTGGGTGACATATCTTTGAATTATACAAGACAGGCTGGCAGATACCAAAACCTTTCTATTCAGAGATTGATTGTCTCAGACAATTCTAAAAACACATCTGTCCCTGGTGATTTAATTTGCCTGATAGTAAATCCATTGTAATCTACTCGGATAACAACTTGCTATTTATATCAAACTAGTATCCAATTCTGAGATGTTAAATATAGGATTCTCTGCACTTCTTGACAGTCATTTCTAATAAACCATGGCATACATGAGAATGAACATTTAGCTTTTATAGAGAATCAGCTGCAAGGTAAAAAGGTTTAAGGCACCAGGTCAAATATAAGCCACAGAAAGACCTCTATTTCTAAACGGAATAGAACATTAAAATTTCTTGAGAGCTAGAAAAGATCTTACAGATCGTTCATTACACTTTTTTTTATTTTAGAAATGAGGGAACTTGCACAGTTCAAGGACATAGGCAGCTCGTCGTAAGTCACATGTCCAGGCAGGGGCAGAATTGAACTCTCACTCATTATATCTGGGCCCAGCCCACACACTCAGGGTTCTTCCCCAACACTCTAAAGCAGTAACTAGGGGTCCTCTCTACACCAAGAGTTTTAACCATTTTCTCAAGGAAGATTATTCCATTCGAAGCTCAGCCAGACATCTTTTGCTGTATTGACTAGACAGATACAAAAATAATGGTATGAGACATTTCACTAACGTGATAAAATATGGTAATAATTATTCCTCTAGTTATAATACCATTTCAATCCAATAAAATTGTTTAGACTCTTATTCAGTATGTTTAAATTCCAAGGTATGACATTATCTCTAAATTGACTTTTTTAAAAAAAAAATGTATTGACTTAGGGTCTCTTAAATATTTAGCAGTTTGCCTGCATCTGAGAGATGGTAATGAATGCATTATAATTGGTATCTGCCCCCAAGGAGAGTACAGTGGTTGTCTTGTCTTGTGTAGATTATAATCATGGCTTAAAAAAAAATCCGATCCTACCTTGCTGAAACCTCCACTGATGAAGGCATGATGATATGGAAAGCATCTGGTCAAAATATATGTGGAGTCAGCTCACCACCCGCATCCTTGACTTTACAGAACAGACGTATTCTGTCCAAACTAGACAAAGGTTCTATTTTATAATGTGCCACAACAGGATAGTAGAAGAAACACTAATCAGCGAAAAGGAAAGGGAAACTCAGATGGACCTCAGGGAGAATCTACAATGAATAGTCCATATCAGGGCACCCTTGCCAGTGAAAAGGGTGCTGTCACTAACTATGCCAGGATAACACGGATAAACTGGGATTGTCCCTGGACAAACAGGACAGCCACTTCCCGCCTGTAGTGCCAGGTCTGCCAGGGACCAGAAAAGAGTCAGATCAAAATGTGCCCCTTCTGAAAATGCTCCACAACCTTTGTTGTTGTTGTTCTGACAACCAAATGTAACTCTTTCCAATGTCTGTGGGAATGGGTTATGATGCAGCTACATCTGTGTTCTCAATCACTACTATTAACCCTTGTTCTTGCTCTTACTCAGGATGCCAAATATGTTCAGATTGCCAACAGCTGCAGCTTCTTCGCCCTAAATACTCTCACCAGACAGACAGCTGTGTGACTCCATTCTTCTTTTCATTTGAGTCTCCCTTCAAAAGCAACATCTTAGGGGTACCTTTTCTGACATCCTGCCCCAAAGCACCTGTACATTATTGTATTACATGTGTTACCGTTTCAGCATCTACATAGCCGGCTGGATCATCTGTGAAACTCCCTAGCTCTCCCTTCATTTAAAGCCTCACAAAGAGAAGTGTACATGGACCCGAACTGGCCCTTGCACTCCAGGCATCTGATGAAGGGGCAATAGACAAACATGGGGCTCTAAGGGAGGCATACCTTGGGGGTAGGGAGGACAGGTTGGAAGAGCAGACAGATACTGGGGAGGCTATTATGGCTCCAGTGGGGGTGGAGGTGCCACAGTAGCTGAGTTAACCCTGCAAGTCCCAAGAGATGTATTTTATCTTGCAACAGAAGGAAGGTCTGGATATAGGGCATGTCTGACCATTTCCCTGCTTTCTGACAAAAATTCTCCAGCCATAAGATGGTGCTGGTGTTTATACTTCCCTCTCAAGGCCAGCTCTCTCCATCCTCTAGTTAGTATCTGGGCCAGGCTGTGGTGCAGAAAAAGATCAGGTGCTTTCTCTTTAGATTCTGGGGATCAAAGGAATCCCAATGCTTGGGAATAAACCCCAAAGGTGTGTTTGTGGTAGATGGCTTGCTTCCCATCTGAAATGAGGGAATAAAAAAAGAAGTGTCCCTTTCTTCTTATCTCTCCCAAGTTTGAAACATCTCTCAAGACTCCTATGCCCAGCCTGTGGCATCCAGGTATGCACTGAAGCCCATAGAGTAAGGAGGAAGGCGAAGAAAAAACCACATACCTTGTAATATGAATACAAGAAAATGATAGTAAATACTTTCATCCAACAACGACAATGTACCGACACAGCAATTCTCTGATATAATAACTTTGTTGAATTTAGCTCCAAAAGTATCCACTGCGTTATTATTTATAATGGTTAAAATTGAAAGCAACTTCAGTGTTTATCATTAGACACTTGATTGCTAACTCATGATATGTTCAGAAAGTCAAAAACTTTGCAGTCATTCAAAATTATTTCTAGTAAAGATTACATATAAAGTATTAGGATATACTAACATATTAACACTTTACAGAGGAGTAATGGAACTATGAGTGATTTTACATTTCTTTTCACCTCTTTGTGTTTTCTCCATATTCCCTGATGAGTCTACATTATTATGTTGTTTTAACAAATTGCCTCACGTATATAATTTTTCCTAAAGCCCTTCTACTCTCATATAATAGAACTGCTATAATGATCTACTTCAGTTAAAGTGCTCCAGGGGTAGCTCCCCCTCCAGCATATTTTGCATTTCAGCTAATGTTGTTATGTTAAATGAAGAAACTTTAAAAACGTTAGACATCCAAGAACTGTCAGGAAATACGGTGAGACCCACATCCCTGAATCACCCATAGTCGTTTGCTGTCTGCCTGTGTCTGTTCTCTGCTAGGACGACATCCATATCAAAATGTTTTTACACATGCGCAGACTTACGCACGTGCGCCTGCATGTGCACACACGAGAGGAAGGGGGAGAGAGAGGGAGAGAGAAAGATTGAGATGCCCCGGACTCTCGATGTCAGAAAGCAGTACTGTTCAGTATACATGAGGCAGATATCCTACATAATCATGCCCACAAAAAGTTTAAAATATTTGTTTATTTATTTTGTGAGAGAGGATAGGAGAGACAGAGAGAGAAGTGAGGGAAACAAAAGTTCCTCCCACCTGCTGGCTTATTTTTCAGATGCCTGCAGTGACCAGGTTGGGGCTAAGCAGAAGCCAGAGGCTGAGATTTCATTCAAGTTCTCCCACATGGTGTCAGGGAACCACAGATATGTGATGACCTGTTGATTCCCAGGGTTTGTAACAGAAAGAAACTGGAATGGGGAATGAAGCCACTACTTGAAAATACGTACTCCAAAATGAAATGTGAATGTGTAGCACTCAGTAATAACCATTTCAATTAAGCATACCCAATCTAGGAATCTAGTATTTAGTTATTATTTACCTTTCATCTTAGAGAAGAAGTTCTTAAATAAGATTTTTAGATCCTATCAAAGATTCATGATGTATCAAAATGTCCATGAGCCAATAAAATTATAGATTAATGAATCAACTTGTGCTGTAACTTGTGTTCCACCTTAAATCTCTCTCTTTTCTAAGAATTTCATTGAAATAGTTAATCTGGGACAATCAGGATTAAATAGTCCAATCAACCACTGCCCACCGTTATGATATATTGTGAGGAGTCCGGTGGGATATTAGGCAGTTGGGGTCTCTGGTCCCTGGTGAAATTAGCTTTTAAAATAAAAAAATCGTGTTTCTCCCCATTTCTTACCCTTCCAGGAGCAAGTTCTCTTCTTGAAGGGGAACCAAAGGACATAATCAACATATCAATTCCCCTCTCTTAAAATAATCAGAATGGGAGGAGGAAGCCACCAGGACCACCTTTCCAATGTCCCTTGGTTCTAGAAAGAGTGCTGGGTGCTGTATTGCTGCCTGTTGTGAATAAATTTTTCTCTCTCTTTTTGTTTCCACTTTGAGTGACTCCCTAAGATGGTGTATAAAAGGTACCATTTCCACCAGTTCATAGATCTTTCCTCCCTTGGAGCCCCCTCCTGTCAGTACAGCAGGACCCCCTTTCTCCCTTTCCTAAATAAATTGTGCTTTACAAACTAGAGTTGTCTGCATGAAATAACAAAGACGAGGATCAGGAAAAGAGGTAGGTTTGTGGGGTTTGACCAGGAGTAGCTAGGGCAGCAGAATTAGTATAATATATAAAGTAACATGCTATTTTCAGGTCTCATCTTTGCTTTATATAGTGGGCTTATAGGTTTTTCTGACATTGCTAACAAGAGTGATGAGTGTTGTGGTGTATCATGTGACACCATCACCCCATTCTGGAGCACCAGTTCGAGTCTAAGCTGCCTTGTTTCTCATCCTGCTCCCTGCTACTGTGCCTAGGAAAGCTTTGGAAGACGGCCCAAGCGTTCGGGTTCCTGTGGCTCATGTGAGAGATGTGTGTGGAGTTCCAAGCTTCTGGCTTTGGCCTGACCCTGTACCAGCTATCCAAGAGATCGGGGTAATGAAGCAGTGGATGAGATTTCTTTCTTTGTCTCTCCTCCTTACTCTGTAATTCTGTCCTTCAAATAAAACAATTTTTTTTAAAATAACAGTTTCAATCAATTGGGAGCATACCATGTGTGGGTTAGTGACGAGAATATGTCATATAGTTATGCTTATCCCAATTCTACATACGTAAAATTCAAGGACAGAAATATGTTAGCTATTGGAATCCCGGAAATATGGTTAGGTAGAAAATGGGAGAAGACTACAGGGACACTGAAAATAAATTCTGCTTTTATCAGTTTGCCTCATACTCATCTTACCTGGAGAATCTCAGACAGAGAAAGCAGAAGGCAACAATGCTAAAAGAAGTATCTAGGTTAAATAGCTTGGTCTTCATCTCAAGTAGAACACAAATAAATGTGTGAACATTTTCAAAAGATAACAATGAAAAACACTAGAAAAGTGTTGTAAGTAATTATACACTCATCACATCCACTAACATACAAAATTTCCATAGTTTAGATAACTACAGGTAGCTCTGAGTCCAGTTATTTTCACAGCACTAGTGATATAAACAAAGAGAAACACAGATCACATTCTAATCTATTACTCTTTGATCAAATACTTAAAATTAGAGTTCTCTGCATAAATGAACACCTATAAAGTGTCTTAAAGAAGTTCATGGAAAGCTTTTTTTAACTATGCTGCATGTTACGCTATTGACATTACAGTACAAATTAAATTGGAGCATTAAAGAAGGAATGACTATGTAGGGTAATCAAAAACTAATTCATGTAAAAACTGATCATGACTCCTTGAAATAGTATCTTACTAAATAAAGTACAATAGTGTCAGCACTGTGGGATAAACAGATAAAGCCACAGCCTGCAGCACAGGGACACCAGTTTCAGTTGCTCCACTTTTGATCCAACTCCCTGCTCATGGCCTGGCATGGGAAATCAGTAGAGACGGTGCCCAAGTGCTTGGGCCGCTGCAACCATGTGGGAGATCCAGAAGAAGTCTCTGTCTCCTGGCTGCAGACTAGCCAAGTCTCAGCCATTTCAAGCATTTGAGGGGTGAACCAGAGAATAGAAGATTCTGCCTCCCTCTCCCTCTACCCCTCCTCATCTCTCTGTGACTCTGCCTTTCAAATAAATATCAGGGAGTGGGTGGAACTGCAGTCTCCTGAAGACAAATGGAAAAAGAAAAAAAAAACAATACTTATAAAACCATAGGGGTGTGGTAACCTATGGTATGTCCCAGGAATTTTAATATTCTGATTTACTGAATCCCCGGGTTCACAGGGGAAGAATGCAATAATTTACTAATTACGGAAGTAAGTGAATCACACTGCCCCTTTGACAGTCTGACCTAGCCTATCATGTTATTTTAAAATAAATTCTCTAAAAGTACATGTGGAGAGACAGAAAGGAGGTTTCATAATTTTACTCTCAGCCTGAGCACTGCTATTAAAATACTATTTCCCCCAAGTCAACTCTTATTGATTTTCCCTGTCTCAATTTGTCATAGGACCTATAATGCCATGGATGAAATCTTGTTCTTTTCTATGATGATTTTCCAAAGTTTTCTGTATTTTTGAATTACATTTTAGCTATTTGATAAATGAAAAAAGTAGCTTATTATTATTGCTTTAAATCCATCATTCAAATTTAGTTTCATCCAATAAAAGGCTCTTTGCAAAAACAACATTTTGATATCCTCAGAGTCCACTTGTACTTGAAAGCTTGGATGAGTGTAATGAATTGGAGAGGGAGCTCTCACAGACCTACTCCTCTCTCTTCTGTAACAAACCAATGGCTTCTGCATTTGGATCATAGGATGCCATACTAATTATTTTCCATGTCTCACTCACTCACTCTCAGAACTGACCTGAACCTGCCTAGCAACTGGTTGTAGTTGCTAATGGTAACCATTCCTCATGGAAATATTTCTTCTGTGTAACAGGGGTCTTTGTCTCCACAAAGGCACAACAGTTTGATTGACTTTGAGTGGCAATCTCAATTTCTGACTCTAACCCATTCTTTTGCCTCCTATGATTATGCAAATTTGAAAATTTTCCTATTAAAACAGTCTATGGGACCTAGGCATGTGGCCATCCCACGTGGGTACTGGTTCTGTCTCAGCTGCTCCATTTTCAATCCAGCTCCTCATTTTTGGCCTAGTGAAGCAGTCCTTAGATCTCTGCACCCATGTGGAAGAGTGAAGAAGGCTCCTGGCTCCTGGTTTTGGATGAGTTCATCTCTGGCCACTGCAGCCATATGGGAGTGAACCAGCCAATGAAAGATCCATCTCTATCTTGCCTTCTCTCTAAAATGATGCCCTTCAAATTAAAAAAAGAAAAAAGCAAATCCTCACATTAGAAAAAACAAGAGTTATTTATTTTTATTGGTAGAGCTACAGAGAGAAGAGACAAAAATCTCCCATCTATTGGTTCACTTCCCAAGTGGTCACAACTACCAGAGCTGAGCTGATCTGAAGCAAAAAACCAGGAGACTCCTCTGGGTCTCCCGAGTGGGTGCAGGATTTTAAGATTTTGAGCCATCCTCTACTGCTTTTTCAGGTCACAAGCAGGGAGCTGGATGGGAAGTGGGGCAACCGGGACACGAACCAGTGCCCATATGGGATGCCAGAGCATGCAAAATGAAAACTTTAAGCCACTAGGCTACTGTGCCAGGCACAACCTTTCTTTTATAAAATAAATAGCTTCACGCCTTCAAATAACTAAAACCAATAAATCTTTAAAAAATAAAAGCATTTCCTCACCTTAAGAAAAAAGTCTACTTTTATAGATCAGCCTGACCCTTGACTCAAATTCTGCAGTTTTTTTTTCCACTTAAAACTCTGTGAATTCTAGATCTTACTGGAATTAGTTATAGATTTTTTTTCTCACTTGCAAGTTCTTAAGTTTGACCAGCATAGTTGTTTGGACCCTGGAACCTAAAGATTTTCTTTTAAATGACAATAATTCATAAAGGAATAAAATTCACCTGAAAATATACCACAAAATGTGCCCTAAGATATTAAAATTATAATTACATTGGACTAAGAACTGTTAAGTTTAAACCAATTTGCTTTGTACCAAGCTTTCTCCACATTAGCACTATTGACACTGGGGTCTAGTTGATGAGCTGATTTTCCGTTGTGAAGTACCACTCTGTGCATCACAGCATGTTCAGTTTCATCTTTGGTTTCTACTGACCAGATGCAAGTGGCAACCTGCCCCCGAGTAATAACTACTGAAAAAATGTTCAGAATTGCCAAATGACTGGGCTGCTCTGGCAGGGGTTAGAGCAAAATTACTGTCAGTTAAAATCACAAACTCAATGTAATTCATTTAAAGTAAATACATAATTTTAAAACTTAGAATAACTAGCCAAGCAAACAAACCAGACCATTGATTAGAAGATGACGTCCTTGAAAGTGAACAAAAATCTAATTAAAGATCCTATATATCCGTGAGGATCCTACATGCTCGTGATCAATGAATGTGAAGCCTGACCTAAAATCAAGTTTATTGTTTTAAATACTCGGATCAATCTATGTTTCACAGGTTCATATAAAATTTACTTTCATCCCTTGTCTAAGTTTTATTTTGCAACTTCAGCTACAATGGATTCTGATGATTCTTATTATGGAGTTTTCTATATTTTGCCAGGATTCAGTTTTTCCAAATGGAAGTGATCTATAATTAACCATATGCTAAAATTGTATTCTCAGAGGCTAAAAAATAAAGCTACCACAATTCTTAATAGTAAATGTTCATAATGTAGTAACATAGGAAGATGTCTCAATTTCCATTAAACATACACTAAAACAGTATGTGGAGGCCTGGTGCAATAGCTCACTGGATAATATCCTTGCCTTGAATGTGCCAGGATCCCATATGAGCATCAGTTTGTGTCCTGGCTGCTCCACTTCATATCCAGTTCCCAGGTATAGCCTGGGAAAGCAGTAGAGGATGGCTCAAAGCCTTAGGACTCTGCACCTGCATGGGCGATCAGGAAATTTCTGGCTCCTGGTTTTGAATCGGCTCAGCTCTGGCCATTGTGACCACTTAGGGAGTGAACCAATCGATGGAAGATCTTTCTCTCTGTCTCTCCTTTTCTCTGCAAGCCTGTTTTTCCAATAAATACAAATGAATCTTAAACAAAAAATTAAAAACAGTGCGTAAGCAACTTACTGACAAATCATTAAAAAACAAAGCACCCTCACTGCAATTTTTCTGTAAGTTTGAGATCATCCCAAACATTACAAAAATATAAAAGCTCTATGGTACATAGACTAAAAAACATAAAATCTTTCAAATATATGGCTTAACGTTTCATTGAACAGGACCTAAAACACATGAATATGCTTTTCTTTCAGTGGGTTTCAAGTCCTACATGCCTGTGATGGTGTGAACATCATGGAGAACTCACATTTAATTGATAATTAGTAATTATGAAAGTAATTTGTATTATATGCGAGATTTTCTTTACATATTACTTTAGAAGTTGTCCCCATAATGAAAAGTAATTGGGGAAGAATGAAGAAAACCTAAGCTAAAAGTTGCAAACAGAAACTAAGGGAAGAGAGGATTTTTGAAGCAAATGAGAGTACATTAAACACAATGGAGGTGAAAATGAAGACTGTGGCCTAAGCAGATCCTGCAGAGCAATGGGCAGAGCTTTGAAACCGGGGGGGAAGGGGGGGGTTGAATGGAATGGGCTGTTCAAAACGTCCTCCAGTCAAGGACCAGGGATACATCCTAACAGCCTGGTGTACTCAGACATAGTCAAGTCTCCTGGGCTTCTGTCTCCAGGGTCAATAATGAGGCTTCTAAGCATAACACAGCCTGCAGAATAACTGCCAAGTGTTAAAATATTTTAGATTAGTCACCAAAAGGACATCAGTAACTTCAACCAGAAGCATTCTAATGGAGCTAGAAAAAGGAGGTGAACGGTGAGAAGGCAGAAATGAGGGTGAGACATATAAAAACATCTCCTTCAAAACATCAGGTAGTAAAGGGGAGGACCTGTAAGTTAACAACCAGGGAAGCAGATAACATGTAAAGAAAGTTACATTTCGAAATGAGAGAAGTTTAAGCATACTTACAGATGGTTGTTGACAAAAAGAGCATAATCCACAAAGAACAAATAGTTCCTCGGAAAAGAAATTCAGAAAAAAAACAGCAGGGTCAAAGGAAGTGGGGTTTTAATGAGGGTGGTACACAGTCTCAGCACTAACAGGAGAATGAGGACATCACATGGAGATAAATGTGGGTTTCTGGGTTCAAGGATGAAGCTGTTTGCAGTGCAGAGGTGCTCCAAGGAATTAATTTCAAGTCACTGCTCTCCAAGGTTCATCAGCAGGGAGCAGGATTAAAAGCAGAGCAGCAAGGACAAGAATCAGCATCCACATAGGATGCTGGAGTTGCAGGCAGCTGTTTAACTTGTTACACCACAATGCAGGATCTAATGCTATTTTCATATACCTCATAAAATGTTTTTAACTTAACAGAATACGTATGTATGAAGTTTATTTGGCGTAACTTCAGGATTACTACTGCTATCAACAATTGATTGTTAAAAATCTTTACGAAGCTCCTTAGGTCTGTAGGTAAATTTTAGAAACATATGTCTCAAGTGTTGAATATCCATCTTCAAACAGCATCCCTGTTTTATGTTTTACGCATTGTTTTCTCATGGAGCTGCCTTCCAATTTGAGTTGGTGGAGTTTCCAGCAACCTGCAAAGCCTAGGGCTTAAGTCCTCAAACTGGTGATCCCTGAGAGAGGGCTCTGTTGAGGGAATTGCTTTTGAAATCGAATTTTTGTCATGCTGCTGACTCCAGTGTTTTAAAATCTGTACTTGTGCCCTCTGGCAAAAACTATATAGGGCATCCTTTTATTGATCTAAATAATAAATATGATCAGCCAATTTGCTTTGTATTAAATAAATGTGCCACTTCTGCTTCAACAGGGGCCTTAAATTAAAGAAAACAAATGAAACGGGATAGGAGGTTAACCTAAACACAACAACAACAAAACTTTCAAAAATAGCTGATGATGCGCAAGGAGTAGACTGCCATTGAATCTGTTCTAGAGAATTCAGCACTCACAATGAGGCTTCATCCAAATACGCCTCACCAAAGTTGGGTGTTGTGTCATTATCTAGGCAAGTCAAATGTGGATTCTGTGCCCAGAATCAAATTTCTTTGGATCCTGACACTTCTCAATACAGAAAGTGTTCCCTAGAAAGCCAGAGTGAGTACTTCAGGACCCAGCAGCACTGAACAGCTTCCCTTCCCATTACAGTATTTGTTCACTGTGGCTGATGGACAAGAAGTGATGTAAAAGCACATAGGCACATCACGGGAAGAGACAAACTCCGTGTGTGAGAATCATCTGAAAAGCCAGACGCTCGGGGACAAAAGAAAAAACAGTTACCATCACCTCCTATCAGTGTGAACTAGTCCCCCCACCCCCAATTTTTCTGTTGTCTTCCGGTGGTTTAAGCTGCCTACCCACTGGGTAGAGGCCAGGTCTTCTTAATATTCCATTCGGAGCCTGCTTTCACAGTTGCCATGGAATACATGTTATATTACAATAATAACACCAGACTGAGCCTCTGGTTTCAGAAAGTGAGGTAGAAATTGGTGTTTTGCATCTCCATACTAATGGCACTGGCTTTTGATACCGTTCTTTTTCCCCATCACCGTCTGTTTCCTACTAGCTGCTACACATTGTATTCTCTACAAAGCAGCTACTTCTACCTAACCAGGCAAAACAGTTGCTGCTAGTAGTCAGGAGGCATCAGGCTCTCAGAGATTGAGAAATTTAACATGTTGCATACACGTATGTGTACAAAGTCCAGTGACAAAATTCCACTTACCTAAGAAGAGGGATTCTGATGCATACCACGGCCCTGCAACTTTGCTTCCTGCTGAGTGTGTCACGCACTCAAGCACAGAGTTCTCCAGAGGGTGCCAGGAAGAAAAGGATTGGAAGGGATTTTTGTACAGCTCCATCTGGTCACTGACTTTGACCAGCAAGACAGGCGCAGGTATAGCTGCCGTACCCATATTTACTGGAAAGAATGATTTATTTCCTTTCTCTGTCCTTTAAAATCCCTCACTGCCTTTTCATATGGATTGGCACCTAACCAATTAGGGGAGAGTAGGCTAGCTGTTCTATTAAAATAGTTGTTGCCAATTAGAAACTGAGTCCAGAGCCAGTGGCTATCTTTTCTGAAATTGAAGATATTAATAGACTTCCCTTAAGCAGATCAAAGAAAGACAACTACCTAGAAAGAATGATTAAGTTTGGACAGAGGGTCAGTGGGGGAAAGAAAGGGAAGGGTGGGCTGTAACTTGAGTTCAGGTGAAGGATCATAAGGCAGGATAAGAAACAGAAAAATAACTTTTTTTCTCTTTTGGCCACTTTGTCTATTTTACCAGCTGTGCTTAAATGGACTTGGTGTTTGAAAGATTATTATTCATCCCAGAAGGTTTTCTAAAGGGCAAAACAATAACTTTGTTTATGTTAAATGTGGTAGAGATAGATAAATGTATTAATTTATATTATAATTGGTTCTTTACAATGGCAGGTTTTAATTCCAGAAGCATGGGGTGACCAACGTGTGAGTTCTTCCAGCAGGCTTTGCCTTAAATCAGAGGAGGTAAGGGGTGGGCATCACTCAGTCAAGCATGGTAACCAGAATGATATGGCAATGTTCGAGTGAAAAAAGACACTGCTTACCAACTGCTGTCAAGTCTAACTTCTTAAATATTATTATTTCCTTAAATGTTCATAATAAATCAACAAAAGTAGTCATATTATCAATGACAAAGGAAGAAATTGAGACATACAGAAATTAAACAATTTGCTCCAAGTCACACTGAGAAAGTCACAGTACCAGCATTTTAGCAAATTCATTTTATTTCCAGTGGCTATTGTCTCAGCTGAGCACTAACTGTAGTTTTTTTTTTTTCAAAAAATAAAAATCAAACATTGTAACCAATTAGAAATAATCCTATTTGCTATGCCAGTTGCAATGACATGATAGAATCCCGATCTTCTGTGGGTCTTATTAACCTGCCTGATAAAATCTTTACTCTTCAGCAGGCACACTGCACTCTGCCAGCTGACATTTTTTCTCTGTAGACTCAGCCTCCATTTTCAGCCTCAGTTTCAGATTTTTCATAATTGAACCAAACCCTAATCTCCACAAATACTCATTCCTTGCCTATAATTCCCACATTCCTCTTTCTTTATTCCCTATCCAAAAGGATTTAATCTTTCAAAATCCAGCTCATGTTTTACCTCCAGAGAAATCATCTCTGTTTTTTTCTTTTGAGGTTCAGTAATTTCTTCCTCTGGCAATGCACAACACTTGTATACTCATGGTTTGAAGCACTATTAGCATTGCCTTTCCACCATTCTTTCGCACATAACACTCTGTGATTTGTACACAGACATTCTGAAGCAAATGCAATGCCTTATTTATGCTTGTATATTTGATATCTTTCTAACTACCTTGTGAGTGAGAGGTATTTAGTAATTAATGTTTAGTGAATGTGAATTAAGCCCTAACTTGAGCTCTTTCATCCCGCTTTGTCTCAACTGAAAAGTCAGATGATGCCCTCAAATGTTCCCTTCTGAGAATGCTATCAGTTACCCTGTGCAATGGTAAAACAAGATCAAGTAATTAAACATGAAATTTTCCATTCACCTCATGAAGAGGTGGTTGTACTCACTTTCCGTTGACTATGAACAGCTCCTGACTACTTAGTCAATAGATTACAGTCAAGGATGCTTTCCCAGATGTCAGGCTAGGGCCAGCAGAGAACTGGCCGTTTCCTTATCCTGACTCTTGGAACATGTACTCATAGCCATAGCTGCCATGCTGAGAGGAACCAAAGCAGAGGTCCATACAGAGAAGACCATACAGAGAAGACCACCCACAAACAGGTCCCATACGGGATGCAGGCTCCATAGAATGTAAAATTACCCTGCTATGCCACCACCCCATCCCCTTTAAGATAACTGTATTTCAGGTTTCATGTTACAGCCAGAAACAATAACAATCTTATATTTCTTTTGTAAGCACATATTCCTTGTGTTAGATTTTTGCGCACCTGTACTGGATTTGTTTCAATAAGAAAAGACTGGAGAATCAGAAAGTAGCCATGCCATGGGAGAGAAAGATGACTGTGTCTATAAACAAAATAACTTGACAAGGAAATCCAAAGTGTTTAAGCCTTATTTTTCCCTAGGTAACCATTCTGAAGAATTCACTGTAAATGTGAAAGCTCTTTGAAATACTATTTCTAACACATGACCTTAAAAAGCCATGTTCTTTTCTAATTTTTGTCATGCTTTAATTTATAGTTAAATAATTACACATCATCTTTTAAAGAACAGAGTACAAAACTGAAGAAGAGTCACTTTAATAGAGGTCATTTAAACAAATAACAAATGAATTAAAAGTTTTAATAATATTTTTCCCAGTTACTAAATACATTCTTAAAAGAGAAGAATTTTTATCTCAGTATACTCATTTACAGAGCCACAAGCAAGTGGAACACTTTGTCCATGTGGGAAATAAAATATCAAACGATCAGCAAGAAGCTGAACTTTAAATTTACAAATGCACTTTCAATTTCTATGGAAATTGCACATTTTGTGGAAATGTGCTTAGATTGTCATTGTCTAGTCAAATACAGTGAAAATGCAAGTTGAAGGAGCATAATTAAGGTTAAGAAAAAATACAAGGAGAATGGCTGTACTTCATGAAGTCTAATCAGCACCTTGGATGCATCCATGGGCACAGAATGGACACATTCTCCTGAACTGCCTGTCCCCAATTATCATCATCTGTGTCTTGTTATGTAAGGATATGCACTATTTCAGGATCTTTACTTAGGTAATCTGAGTGCTTGTTTGAATAGAAATTTCAAGTAGGCTTCTTCAAATATCATTCCCTAGTTCTATTTCTTTGATTTCATGCAGCTTGTCAAGTTATCAATAAAGTAGAAACACTATTTTTTGAGAAATAAAACTTTTGGACAACATTTCTGGTGAGTTCTAAAGTTCAGTTTAAAGGGGAATTACAGAGATACCAAATATGCTGTTGTATTTCTCTGTATTAACAAGTATAGAAACGATAGTAATACACTGACAGAATGATTAGATTTGCAACTGCAACTAAATGTCAAACATTTCCTACAGCACAACATGAAATATAATTAAACTTGAATCCAAGAGTATTTATTATTTATTGAGTATCCTCTATGCCAAAGGCAATGTAGCATGCATTGTGAAGGACAGAAAAATGAACCTACAGTCCTTTAACAAGATGCTTTCAATATCCCACCACTTAAGAAAAATAAATGTATGGACTTTAAAATGGGAAAACTGTGCCCAGAAAAATATGGGCGGGGGAGTATGTGTAGATGCGCAAATGCTATCTATTTCATGATAGCCTTACTATATCTGGACAAGTTAAAGTAGTCAGGGAGCATTCCACTGAAAAATATTAGATTTGGGGCAATAGAAATAAAACCAAAGACTAAGAAATCATGTTTTTTTTAATTCTCATTAGTACATATGGAAATACTGCTCATGTTGCCTCATGATCAGAAATTTTAATTTAATTTTAGTAGTATAAAATGCTGACAGATTTCCAGTGTTTTCTGTACCTATCTTGCCTGTAGGACATATGACTGGCTTACTTACAGTTCTTACTTTATTTCACAAATTTAAGAGGCAGAACACATTCCAGAGGAGAAGATAATATTGAAAAGAGGCTATTTTGGATTTCAAAACTCATCTAGGCCATAAAAAGAACTGGGGAGATCCTTCAGACACATCTCCCTACTCCTTACCACTGTGTATTTATTTTTTACTGTGAAAGTGAGTAACTGTCTATTTTCTTTTATAAAAATGATTTGAAGGTTTCTGCTTTTGTGTCTATAGAATCAGGTTCACAAAATTAAATTTCAAGTGACTGTAAGTTTGCAGTCATTGTGCTATGTTTCATACCCTGCTCCTAGAATTCAATGCTGGTAATTTCAGAATCTCATTGACTCAAGGATATAAATGTTCTGTGCATTTTTCACATTTGTTTCAAGGACACAGTTTCCTACAGACAAATGGAGACAATTAATTATCTTTAAAAACTCTCAGAGGAGCTCAGATATACCTCAGTAAAACCTGTTTCAAGTAATCACATTCAGATCCAAATACATAGAGAGTTGGAGCTGAGTGGAAAAGCATCAGAGAGCAGCCGTCAAGAATGAGATGATAAAAAGTCATGTATGCAATACCAGAAAGTTGGGATGTTTTCTAAGGTAATAGAAACCTGCTGTTGAATTTTAAGCAAATCAATAATTTTTGCAATTAAAAGGTTCACCAGAATCGGAAGAAACAAGATTGAAATGATAAGCTACTTGCAATAATTTCAGCAAGAAATTAAGTATCTGAATTGAGGCTTTATAATAGAGATCGGAAGAAGAAAATATGTTCACGAGATTTATGCAAAGCAGAACCAACAGGGCTTGATGACCAGCAAAGGCATGAGAGGAAGGGAAAAGAGTGGTGTTGTGGTTCTCACAGTTTTTGACATTGTGGAATCAAAAGAACTGTTAACAGAATAAAAAGTGAAATTCAAGGAAGTAGTGGAGGCTGGCCCAAAGTTTTCGGTCCTCTATCCATATGGGAGACTCAGAAAAAACTCCTGAATCCTGGCTTTGATTGGCTCAGCTCTGGCCAGTCTGGCCATTTGGGGAATGTCTCTCTTCTCTACAAATCTGCCTTCCAAATACTAAGTAAAAAAAATATTTAAATAAAATAAAAAGTATTGGTGCTCAAGTTATGGTTTGGGTATGTGGGTGTATCCTTCTGGCCCTGGCCACTCTGCTATATGAACCATGTACTGGCTGAGAAGCAATGGGGCCCTCACATATGATAGAACTATCTCAACAATGTGTGTGAATGTCTTGATTTCCTGAAGTTCCTTTATCGCTCTGAGACTGAAAAGCTGTCCTACACTTCTGTGTGAGAGGCCAATGTTCTCTTCCTTGAAACATCATGCCAACACATCTATCTTTAAAGAAAAATGGAATACTCTACAGCCCAGATTCCATCTCCACTTTGTCCCCCAAATACTAAACCAACAATTAATGTTAAATTACAGCAAAAACTAGACAAAGAAGCTTGGGAATGGTTGAGGCTGGAAAGTTAATGTGAAGAATTTGCAGAACCTAATCCTGAAATAACCAGGCCAACAAGGGCAGAGTGTAAGGCTGAATGTGGGGGAACTTTGAACAGTGAAACACTCCATTTTAACACCAGATTTATTGTCACAATGGATTAGTCTCCAAACAGCCTGGTAAGCCAAAGACTGGCTTGACCAGGTGATGTCAGCCAGCTTCTGTCATCAGTAAATAAGCCTTAACCAGAAATGATTTAGATGATCTAGATATCCATTGCCAATCTTCCAATGATAGCACGTGACACTCATCTCAAGATATGGCATCACCATCAAGGGAGACAATCAGCTACTTCCTAAAAAGATGGTTATATTATACTCGCTCTATTCTGGAAGAAGCATTTATGCAACTTACACAGAATAGATATCTATTTGCCTTTCTTGCCCACAGAACCTAGCTAGCACTAAATTATGCCTTTTTTTTTTTTTTTAACACATAGGGCCCAGTGTGGGAACCTAGTGGCTGAAGTCCTCATGTTGTACACAACAGCATCCTTATGGGTGCTGGATCTAATTCCAGCAGCTCCGCTTCCCATTCAGCTCCCTGCTTGTGGCCTGGGAAAGCAGATGAGGTTGGCCCAAAGCCTTGGGACCCTGCACCCATGTGGGAGGCCTGGAAAATGCTCCTGGCTCCTGGCTTTGGATCAGCTCAGCTCTGGCTGTTGCAGACACTTAGGGAGTGAATCATTGGATGGAAGATCTTCCTCTCTGTCTCTCCTCCTCTCTGTATACCTGACTTTTCAATAAAAATAAATCTTTAAAATAAATAAATAAATAAAAATCCTTGATCCTCAAAGAATTCACACTTAGCAGAGTGAGAAGAAAAGTGCTAGTTGTTAGTCTATAAACCATCCATATAATAAGGAAAATCTGAAGAGGAAGAAAAGTAAAAGGAAATACTAAAGGAGAGATCATTGGGGCGGAGAGAGAAGGAAGTGGGATACTTGAATGTTTTTGAAAAATATGCTAACAATTTTTCCTGACAGTGCTTCCTAATGGAGAATCTGTACCTAATCTGTGGCGTTGTGCTGTGGGTTGGGCTGCCACCTGCGGCATCAGCATCCCATGTGGAAACCACGTCACACTGCAGCTGACCACTTCTGGTCCAGCTCCCTGATAACGCATCTGGATTGTCATACTTCCACGAACATTTCAAAATTCCTTGTGTATATATATATATATATATATATATGTATATATGTGTGTGTGTGTGTATATATATATATATATATAGCTCAATATTTAGAGTAAATCTTGATAAGATTAAAGTTGAACAACTGATTAAACAGAGGATCTTAAGCCTAAAGCCCATCAACAAGCTGCCTACATTGCCAGAGGACTTGAAAGCAATTTCTTGGACCCTTAAATCTTAGTGTATTAGCTAGAAACCCACAAAAGTACACCATGTTAAGGTTTCTTTCAGTACTAATTTATTCTGACTTTTAAACCTCATGCCTTAATTCCAATGGACTATTTTATTTTTCTTGTTTTATCAGTGCCTCTTCTTCTTGGAGATACGAATTACATACTCAAATATGCTATGCTGAATGTTTCATTACATCCCTAAATAAATTTCCTGTGTTTTCACTATAGTCAGTCAGAAGGTTCATCTCAACTCACAAAGGAAGAAACTTCTGTTAATGTTCAATGCTAAATGAAACTTTGGTTCAAAGAAGTAAAGATGAAATTCCATAATAATCTTAGACCAAAGCTGTGCAGTCCCACAAAATTTATCAGAAGAACAGTATTTAGGGAGTTATTAGGTATTCACCTGGTTACTATTAAAATTTTTGACACCATAATGATCAGACCTCTGGAAGGGAAGAGAGGTGAAAATTATCTTCAAATATTAAATCCTTACTAGCATTTATGAGCTAAGTGACTCAGGGAAGCAAGGCCCCTGGAACTCATGTGGTCACGTATTTACCCTGTGTAAATCAGAATGAAAATAAAGTTCTTATCCAGAAGAGTCTGCAAACAGGTGCTTCTCATGAACATGGCTATTGCACACAATGCCTAACACTAATAACAACAAAAAACATATAACATGCAAGTTTTCTCAACTCTGATACACATTAGAATCATATAGGGGATCTGGGAACTCGCATTTACTTTTAACATATTGGTTACTCATTACTATGTCAATTAATTCCATGGTGATGTAAATTTTTGCTGATGGTATGTTGGAGCTTTTAATTGATCGGGATGATAGTCTGCTGGCTCTGTCTTCAGACCAGAGAGTGTATACCTAAGAAGCCGTTGAACTTGACTGGACAATAAGATGCTGGACTCTATGTTTGGTATATGCTTGCAATGGGGGAATCTCAACTGAACTTGAACTGTGGTTATGCAACAAGGTGGAGGAATCTACCATGGTGGGAGGGTTTGGGGAGGGGTGGGGAGAATCCCAGTACCTATGAAACTGTGTCACATAATACAATGTAATTAATGAATTTAAAATAAAATTTAAAAAAAAAAAGAATCTATTCAATTCCATTGATTAACTGATAACAGAATCTCTAATAAGGAAAGGGTCCAAGTCTTTGTAATTTTAGAAGGTCCCCAACTAACGTTACGATACAACCTTGTGTATGAGCATTATTAGGCAATGTAAGTACCCACAGACATGTTTTGTTATAATGAATGTTTGACGGCAAAATCTAGAAAGTTTTACTATGGTTTGCCTTTATTCTCTTTCATAGTTTGTTTCGCCCACAGCTGAGGCACCGATAAAAGGAAGTGTCTGGTTTGCCTGCAATAGGAAATGGGAAGAGGAAACAGATTTTTGTCCTGACAGCTGAGAAGTAAATGACTAAATTAAAAAGCAGAGAGGTTACATTTTGAAAGAGGGGCTCAAAGTGAATATCTCTTTTGGGTTTTGGAGAAGCCGAACATATATGAAAGCTTAAAATGGCACAGGACAGAGTAATAGGAGTTTGGGAAACCTTCCCAATTACTTAGATTACTGTCATGACTAACACCGACTCAAAGTGGGCTAATGAGATAAAAAATATTCTGAAAATCTTCCACTCCCTTTCCTTGTTCACTTCTCACAGTGTTGAGAATATGACTAGGAAAACTAAATTTTAAAATTTCAGGTCCAGCCAAATCATTAAAATAGCTAGGTGGCTTAGTGGCTTCATGAAAGTTGAATCAGGCTCACATTTCAAGCAAGCTCATTATGGAAATAAGAATCCACAGAGCCATTTTAAGGTTGATGCGTAGGCCTGAATCTTACTATGATCTTGTATGTGGATGTTGGAACGTCCAGTGTGCTGTTCTGTGAAAAGCCTAAGGGTAGCCCCGGTTCTCCCCAATGCATGTTTTGATTTATGCTCCTTCCAGCTTTATTCTACTTCCATTGATAGTCTGCATTTACATTTTCATAGCATCCAGCTGCTCAGCCTCCACGATTTATATTCATCCAATGTAATTAAAGTATTTGTTGTGGTTTTATAAGCTTTTTAATGGTCTATATTTCTGTATTTTGTGTCTCTCTTTTTCCAAATTTATTTTATTCATCAAGCTGTGTCCTAAAAAGCAGTAGAAACAATTACTTATACAGTATGTTAGTATACAGCATGAATAACACTCACGCTAGATTTAAAACTACCCTAACTCAAATTACCAATTCAGTGCTGAAAATAAATGTCTCTCTCTAGAAATTAGAATCCAATTATGTACAATAAACCATGTTAAATAATATGAAGGGTCTAGCCTAAGCCAACAAAGACTCAAACATCCCCATAGAAAGATGAAAATGTCCTCCCCACACTGGATCTTTGTGTCAACATTATCCTCAGAGGTCTGGCAATGTGGAGAGGATGCAGTGTGGATGTTACATAAGAGAGTGTAAGTGTTTGCTAAGAAACAAGTGGTGAACTGTTTCTCTTGCCTGATTCTCAGCACCCCAATTGGTAAACACTATTGTTTCAATCCCTTCTAATTAATACGTAATCAGCTGTGGTTCTGCAAATTAACAGCCAAATGACAAACTATTTGGACTTTGACTTCAAATGAAGTAACACAACACAGTCAATACTTTCATGTGATTTCAGAAACGAAAGTAATCTCTAGGGTTTAAATTCCTATTGACCTGTAATTTAGTTCTAACGTCTGACTTTTAAGTCCCTCTTGTCATTAATCTCACCCTATATTTTCTTTCATCTTTTGATGTATGTGTACAGCTCCATAAATTAAATTCATCTCTACTTCTGCAGTCAGCTTTCAACCATCTCTGTTCTTTTCCCAGACATGTATAAATTTCATCAATTTACCATATTTTTAAATGCGAAATCACACTCTGCATCTATTTCAAGTCAGAGGTCAAGGCTAACATTTTAAAGAAACTGTGCCCAGTTAATATTAACAATTTATTCTTAGTCTTTGAGTGTACATTTTTCAACTGAAATGAGCATTTTATCCTTACACTGTTTATCGTTTTAGTATTTCTGTCAGATTTGACTATTTTATATCCCTGATTTTAAAAAATTACAAAGAGAGGGAGAGACAGGGACAGAGATCTTCCATCCATTGGTTCATGCTCCAAATAGCAAATGGCAAAAATGGTCAGGGCTGGGTCTGGATCTCCCCACTGGGTAGCTGGGGACCCAGTACTTAAGTCATTTTCTGCTGCTTTTACAGGTGCATTGGCAGAGAGTTGAATTGGAAGTAGAGCAGTCAAGGCTTGAATCAGCATTCGCATAGTATGCTAGCCAGTGGCTTAAGCCACTGCATCTCAATACTGGGCCAGCCCCTCATTTTCTAAAGAAAAAAATTAAAGATTAGTTTTTTGTTTCAATTGCTGAAGAAGATAGTTTTGAATAATCATCTAAAAATATTCACAACTTTGGGAGAAGAAATTAGGTAATAACAGAACTTCATTTCAATTGATTTCTTTCATAAAAGAAACAGAAAATGTGTAATGAGAAAGCAAGAATCACTCTAGGAGGGAGCATTGTGTTTCAGGTTAAGCTATCACCTGGAATGTTAGCATTCCATCTGAGTCCTAGTTCAAGTCCTGACTGTACCTTTTCATATCCAGCTTCCTGCTAATGTGCATGGGAAAGCAGCAGGAGAGGCCTGAGTGTTTGGGTCCCTGCTACCCATGTGGGAGATTGGATGGTGATGCAGGCTCATGGCCTCAGCCTGGTCCAGCCTTGGCCTCGGTTGTCATTTGGGAAGTGAACAGCAGGTGGGAGACCCTTTGCTTTCTCTCCTCTCAATTTTGCCTGTCAAATAAATAAGATTTTTTTTCAAAAATACCTCTGATAGACTAATTCAACGCTAATATTCATTGCTTATAATCGTTGGCATGGTGTTTTTTATGAAAATAATTTGATCATTGTTAATAAACATGCTCAGTGCTACAGAGTAACGTAGAATTTCATTAAGTAGTATGTTAAAATTCTGGTGTAACTGCCATTTAGTTTTTATTATGACTGATCCACAATTTTAACTAAAATCTCATCTTTCAGGTTTACACAGAAACAAGGAAAGATAACCGTTATACAAGTTGGAGGGAAGCATAAGAGAATGATTCCTAATACAGATGGGGCTTCTTTCTGAGGCGACGAAAGTTCCTCAAAAAGAATTATGGCAATGGTTACACAGCTGTACAATAAACCACTAAGTTGTACACATTGAATAAAGGGTATGTGAATTAAACAATAGAAAAGAAAGAAATAGCCTCTCCTCCCACCTCTAGCAATGGGAGCAGCCTTACACTTAAGACACTAGTTAAGATTGTTATACTCCACATCAGAGCACCAGCCTTCAATATTTAGTATGGATTCGGACCTTCAGCTCCCTCTGAATGGAGGCCCACAGAGGCAACAATGCAACCAGGTCACTACCACTCATGTGGGAGACTTGAGTTGCTGTTCCTGGCTCCCGATTTTAACTTTGGCCTGGCTCTAACCAGCCCCAGACATTACAAGGCATTTGGGGAATGAACCAGCAGATGGAGCTTTCTCTGAATCAATCAGCCAATATCTCTCTCCCTGTCTCTCAAATGAATTACATTTAATAATATAGGAACAAAAGGCACTACAAACTCAATATGAGTGTCTGATGTTTTCTTAGAGCTTTGAGTGTTATGCTCAAATATAAAATATCAATAATAAATCATACAACCTATCAATGGGTATAAATATGGGGGCAGGATCTTAGATGCTGATGGTGCAGTTGAGCATAGTTTTGTAAAAAGTTGATGACTCTCAGTGAAACTGTTCAGTATGTCTTGACAATAGGATGCTGGACTCTCTGCCATTATTCATGCCCACAATGTCAGGATACACTTAAATAGCAGAATGATGGACTTATGACTATTTATGACGAATTATATTATTGTGATAATAAAGGGGAAATCAATGGGGGGAGGGGGAATTTTGGAAATGGGATAAGGGAAATCCCAGAGCCAATGGTACTGTATTTTAAAATAATTTTTTAAAAAAGGGAAAAAAGTTAATGAAAAAGTATATTAGAAAAAACTTATATATAAGTTTCAAAACCTTTTTACACCAGAGGCAAGTGTTGAATGTAGCAGGCTAAGCCATCTCTTGAGATGTTAGCATCCCCTATTTGAGTGCCTGGTTGGAATCCAGGCTAGTTTACTTCTGACCCAGCTCCTGGTTAATGCACCAGGGAGGCAGCAGGTGATGGCTTAGTTACTTGGGCCCCTGCCACCAACGTGGAACGCCCTGATAGACATGCAAGGCTCCTAGGTTCAGCCTTGTTGTTGCAGGTATGTGTGGAGTGATACAACAGATGGAAGATCTCTCTCTTCACTCTGCTTCCCAAGGAAATGAAAAAATAAATAAAACTAAGGTTATCTTCAATTCCATTTCCATATACTTTTTAGGTACCTCATATACTATTTTGATACTTTTTTTTTTTTTTTGCATTTCAGAGTGCTTGGCATTCTCGGTCATTCTCGGTTCTCTCTCTCTCTCTCTCTCTCTCTCTCTCTCTGTTTGTGTGGGTGTGTGTGTGTGCATGGCGGGGGGTGTTCCAGAGGTCACAGACACTTGGTTTCAAGAAGGAAGAGAAGGAGGAGCTGCTAGTATTCCTTCTACAAACTTTAGTCATTTATGCTTTCTTCCTATGCCCCAGTATCTTTAATTCTGAAATTTTCCATCAATTCTTCAGGAAAATCTGGCCTTTTTCTCTTTTTACAGACATTATGACCTATCTCTTCTTTCCATTTGCTTTGCTGTTGTTGGTTAATAATTTTTCAGAAGCACTTTACATGATTTTAACGGATTTTTTTGGAAGACATAGAGATAATACAAGGGTTAAATCTACTTCACTCATTTATATCTGATCTCACTGATTTAGCACCTGAAGAACAGGCACATGCTCATAAACACGTTTCAGTATGGCATGGTTTTATGTTACCCTACATATGTGTATATTTGTCAGTTTCATAATAACTGCTCCATGTAATTACTATTTTTATACCACCAGCAGACCACACGACATTTATATTACATGGGCACTGAGATAAGCATTTCACAATTCACATGGGTTCACTCACATACCATAAATGTGTCCGATTTACAGGTAAGAAAATTGAGCTGTTCACAGGTTAATTAACTTACCTGAGGTCACATAGCTAGAAAGTTGTAGTATTGGGATTCAAACTCAAACAATTTGTGTCAAGTGTGTACTCTTACTATTTCTCAATTGCAGTGCTTTCCTGTGGATTTACAAATAGAAACACATATGTAAAACCTACGAACTCTTCCATGTATTTTTACCTTTTGGCTGCTTTTTATTTTTACTTTAATTGCATGGTTAGTGTAGTAATCAGGAATAGTGTTTGCCTTAAGACAGGCATTTATATCATTAGATGACAGATATCCTGAACCCACACTGTGACTTTCCAACCCAACCCAGCAGCACGTCATAATCATAGAGAAGCTTCAGTGAATGTCCACTATTTTGCTTCATTTGATACTAAAAGGGAGTCACTTGATTGATAATTTGGATTGTATAAAAGTTCGATCTACAAATATCCTTGCATCTAAAAATTAAGCTACCTTATTGAGGGTTGGTGGAATGGTTCTCACAGAGTGGTGATTTACAAGGAGTTGTTTACTCCTGGGTTAAAATGAAGAGTCTATTATACAACCCAACCATTCCCTTCCTGTAGCCACTTTGCATTTAGATGCACTCCATAAGGAGTTCACTGTACATGATTTAAACTGGCTAGCTTCACGTGGAGCCTGTGTGGGCTGTGCCTGATAGAGAAACACAATACACAACACTTCTTAAAAGAGGGTAGGTTAAAATTCTGAAACTGTAATATGAATAAACATTTTGGCTTTCATTTCCAAAAGCTGGTACCTTATACGCTTATCTCAAACAGTATTTTATATACATACACATGTATGTAAATATGTATCCATCACTATCCTATGCAACTATCCTATCCTACTTTGGGTCACAGTCAAGACTAATTCCTCATTTTGAAGAATGATAGCCCTGGAGAATAAATTTCTTTTCATTCTGGAACCATGTTGTATTTTTCTGATAATTTTATTCAGTCACCTTCCTAGGAAAGAGCCACTGTTTTCAAATAAGAAAGCAGTGAGATCCTTAGCTCTACATTTTGACAAGACATTCAATTACTATTAGATTTTCAGTGGCTGATAATTTGCATTTACTTCAAAATAGCCTCAAGCCAGAAAAGTTCTTTCACAAAGTACACCTGAGGGCTTGCAGTAGGCACAATGTTTTGCCATCTTTCCTGATCTCTCTCAGTAATTCCAAATATAAATTGTACTCCATATCCTATTTCCGAGCCCCTCCGCTCAAAACAAACCAACAAAAAAAACCTCATAAATGAGTTAGAGTATCTATGCACATTCTTATAAAAGAATGCTAGAAATCTAGAATCAGTGATTTTCTCGGGTAAGGAATGCAAATGCAGATTTATTTGCTTCTTATCTAGACTTTGAGTGTAAGTCTGTGCATATCCTCTATTTCATCTATTTTTCTTTATCCATAATTTTATCATTCCATTACATAAGGCAAATGTATTGCAAAGATTGTAAATGCTCTAATAAAATTAAACGAAATGAATAAAAAAGCTCATAAGTTCAGTTAGCATTGCCATTGTTTCACATTAACACTCAAAATAACTGGTCACAGGTATATTTAAATTTAGCCTCTTACCCTCTTTCTTGCTGTCTCTCAGCAATCTTTGAAACTGCTCTTTAACTATTTTTCTCAGTACACTGGTATTATATCCTCTATATCCCTCTTGGTTCTTTTTCTTCTGACATACAATTAAATTTAATGAAATAAATATGGATTCATCCTGCCGAATGTTAATATGTTGAACTCTGCTATTAGTTCTGGCCACTTGGGGAATGTTGTAAAAGTCTTTTGGAATTTTCCTAGAACTAATAGGATTCTGAAAAAGAAAAAAAAAATCTACCCATGTACTCACCAAGTTTGCTCAGTGTGGACTTCTTGATGAAAACAGCTGACCTTTCTTTGATGAACTTGGCATTGATCATGCTTAGAGTTGAGGAGTCTGACCAGAAACTCAGGGGCCACACACCAAGAGAAAGTGAAGTAAGAGTATAACTTTCATTCTCAAAACCCATTAGGTCTTTCTACAAGATTCAATTTCACCTTTTTGTCCTCTCCTGTCATTTAGGAAGGAGAACAACCTCAACACCTGGGAGATTTGCTGCACTAGAAATTACTATACTTTTAATACAGCAAAGTCATTTGCATAATTTCCTTTCCCACTTAGGAAGTTTTTGCTTCCCTCTCAGTGAAATTTGCATCTCAATCTTTCTTCGTTGTAAGAGGCTCCAAAAAACCCTTAAATCACGGTATTTCTGAAAGCATAAAAGTTTTGATTTGACTTTCCCATTGCCTGTTTATCCATTGGATTAGTGATTTTCATTAACCTCGGAAATTTAAGGAGGCAAAGCTCCTCACTGAGAATAGATCTTTATCGTGAAATCAAATTATCAGATGAAACCTTAATTAGGATTTACACTGCTGATCAAAGGAACTGCCAAGGGATTATGTAGCAAAAAGGAAAAACAGAATCTATCCAGTACAAGTCGGTAGATTTTCTCTGGGATGTTTTCATACCTACTGAAACACTGTTTTGGATATATGGACTGCTAATTAACCAGAACTACAGTTTTTTTTGTTTGTTTGTTTTTAGGTACATTTATTAACTCACTAATTGTGAGCCAATATAAAGAAGTAGGAAAGATATCTCTTTAAAATAAATATGATAAGGTTTATGAACTTACTTCATTCTATCTGATAACTTAATCTCTTACTTTACTCAGCCCATTAAATTATTTATTACAAATAAGGCTTTGGAAGATGAGAAAGTCAAAAGGAGGTAGTCCAAGCAGGCTTGTAAGATGCTATAGACATCTGTGTTTTTCTAGGGATAAGCTCAAAGAAATAAACATCTCACATCAGAGCAGAAACAGCATCTTTCAGTCTAAAGTCAGCAGTGCCTATCTGTTGCGCTTGGGCCAGTCACTGGTAGTGAACATCCTCAAGCTGGAGATTCAGTCTTCAAGGCTCCTGAGACAAGGAAAACCAAGTCTGTCATCAGACTATTTTGTCTACCCAAAGTCTGGAATAGGCCCATGATACTCAAGCCAGCGGGATTCCTCAGGAACTCATTCTATTTCTTCAACTAATATTGGTTGATCAGGTATGTACACGATGTACTTTCATAGAGACTGAGAAAACAATAGTGAAAAAACACCCTTGCTTTTCCTTTTTGAAAAAGATATTTATTTATGTATATCATATTAGAAAGTCAGAATTACCAAGAGAAGGAGAGACAGAGAGAAGGATCTTCCATCCACTTCCGAAGTGGCTACAATGACTGGAGCTGAGCTGAGCCAAGCTGAAGCCAGGAACCAGGAGGTTCTTCCAGATGTGCCACACAGGTACAGGATACCAAGGTTTTGAGCCATCCTTGACTACCCTCTCAGGTCACAAGCAAAGAGTTGGAAGGGAAGTGGAGCAGCCAGGACACAAATTGGTGTCCACATGGGATCCCAGTGCATCTAAGGTTAGGACTTAAGCCACTACGTTATTGTGACAGTCCCACCCTTCCTTTTCTTAATGCGATTAAAGTTCATTATAGTTCATCTGCTGGGCTAGATGTAAATACAGCAGAGGATACAAAGGGATAGAAAGGTCCCTTATCAAATCCAGTAAGGGGAGGAGTCAAGGAAGTCTTAGAAGGGCTTGAAAGTGTTTCATGGGCCACTGAAAGGTTCAGGGTTGCAGTGGGGAAGGGAATTCTCAGGTGTAAGTGCTGGCTGATGCAGGTCAGAAAGGCCCACATTCCCCAGTAAAGAGGTCAGACTTCAGGACAATAAGGAATACATGGCACAGCAATGACATGACCAGAGACTCATACTCAAGTGGTTCTTGGTTCACTGTGGATCATAGTATACAGATAAGCAAATCCAACAGAATCCATCCAGAGAAGAGGTTACAAAAATCTGAAATAAGCAACTGGGATAGAAAAGTTTCAGGAGCTCTTAAAGATGCAGAATCATAACATTTGGGAGACTGAGTGGAAAAGAACAGCGGCTAGTTACTACGATCTATAAGTAAAGGAAAGTGCTCACGTTTCTTGCATGAACAAGCACATAATTGATTTTATTTGTTACTTCAGTAAAATTACATTAAAAAGATTTTTCAGGAAAATGGTATATGGCAAGTTGGACTTTCTGAGTAGTTTGCATAAGGGTGTCTACAGAACACTCAAGTGGAGCTGTCCAGCATGCAATGATAACGGGACTGGGAATGTGGGATTGAAGTCTGCAACATAAATATTTGAGAGTCATCAGCATGGAGATAGTGAAGGAAATCCTGAAGACTGATGATGTCACCATGGATAACAGAGGCAGAAGCAAACTGAAGGGAAATGCAAAGCCAGAGGAGTCCATCTAAGGAAAATGAGCTTACTTTCCTCTTATTAGCCCTCTGTAAGATTCATCTCCTGTCCTAACTCCTGCTTCCTTCTCCAGGTCCTGGGGGATTATAACATAGCTCTTCTCTGAACCTTAAAATGGCTTGACTGGTTCCCAGAAAGCCTCAAACATTTTCTGTAACAAACTTCTTTTAGAGCAACCTTTACACATACTAATGACCAGAGTCCTGCTTCAATCTAATCATCTTCTCCTAGAATGAATCTATACATGTTTTTCCCAGAAAACCCTACTGTCTGTTCAGCCCTTTTCATGTTCCAGGTTACACTGAAGCCTGGCAGATCCCCTTGGCCCACTGGCCATCTCCTTTTGCTCTTCAGCAGAACAGGATTTCCAGACAATATCTGACCCTACTATTTAATAACTTGCAACCCCCAGTGAGTATCTCTGTCTGAATCTTATGTTTCCCATCTGTAAACTGGATTGATAATTCCTACCTGCCATTGCTGATTTAAGGACTGAATGAGAACATGCACATAAAGTTCTTGGCAGTTATCTGTAAATTAACACATTTTACTTCTTTCTATATTTTTCTCAGCTTCATTTTAAGTAACAGGAAAGCAGTCTGATACAATGGAAATAAGTACTGCATATAGTAAATGCTTGAATGTTTATATTTTTAGAGTACTAAAATGAGTTTCAAATTACCTTGCTTCTGTGTGAGTGCTTTTATGTGTGCAAGTTCTCTTTTGGAGCTTCAGTTTTCTCATTTGCAAAATTACAATAATACCTATGTTATTTGCTTCGTAGTTATCATGAACTCTAAAGATAATGCATTTGACAGCACTTAGAAAACTAGAAAGTTCTTTACAAATACAATCTATCAAGTGTTATACTTCACTCATATGAGATATTCACAAACTTTAAAAATTACTAGTGACACATGGCATTCCAATCCCATGACCAGAAAATATTTACGTATCATTATTTAATTATTTGAATTGCCTATAAAATGTTGCATTTAAAGATACTCATGGAGATTATTTTATTCCCATGTGCCTGTATTGGAGTCTACATTGACTGAGCACTTAGTGAAAGACACTCTGGTAGCTCCTAGAAACACAGAGAAGAAATATTGAATCCTGAGTTCCAGAAACGAACAGCTTTTGATGTATTCAGTCAAATAAGTAAGAACTCTATAGAGAAGTGAGGTTCATTGATGTAGTAGATGTGTAGCCAGCTGGAACTGAAGGGACTGGAAGAATGTTCTAGGTGAGGAAAGCACATGGGGGCTCAAGGGCAATTTGGAGAGATTGCCTAGGTGACCATCTCGGACAAGTGGACATCCTGAGGCTATTCCAGCAAAAGCTACACCCACAAAGAAAGCAAATGTTTTGAACTATTTGACAAAGCACTCTTATCTTAAATTCACTTGTTTGCATTTAAAAATTAGATAGGAAATAGTGAGATATAAAGCAGGAAATAAAAGTTGAGATATTGTCAAAATAGATTAAAAGGAACAATATATAGAAATAATGCAATAGAGATATTTTTATGTATTGGATTCCATGTAATAAGAATAAAATTTATCTTGATTATCTTTGAGAATAGAGTGATAGTATGGGTAGGAAGAAGAGTGGAAAGAAGTGATTATTGCAATGATGGAGATGGAAGATAACAAGGTCCTAAGATGGGAAATGAGCCAAGCTTTGTTAGAAGAAATCTGGTTATTGATATTGCTGATCAGATGGATAAAACTGGAAGGGAAGAAAAAAATCAGGACTATATTTCCATTTTCTGACTAAAGAAACACACTTATTAAAAATCTACAGATGTTTCCTGAAAACATAAAGGAATTCTTTTTTTTTAACTTGTCCTAAAGGGAGGAGATATTTGAGGCTCAAAAGAAAAAGAGTAACAACTACTTTTTGCGCTTCATTTTTAACTTGTTATTTACTTCAAAGGTAGAACAAGAAAGCTTGCAGCATTTTGGGGAGGGAGAATAGGGGGGCAAAGCGAGAGAGAAAATGAATCTTCTAGCCATTGGTTTATTTCCCAAATGCCTAGAACAGCCAGGCGGGGCCAGGCTAGAATACATCAGGGTGTCCTACCTGAGTACAAAGGGACCAAGGACTGGAGGTTTCATCAGCTTATATGTATACTCTGCATACATATACATAGGAAACTGGATTGAAACTGAAAGAGCCGGGATTCAAGCTGTTACTCTAACATGGGATGCCGTATCCCAAGCAGCAGCTTAACCTGTTGCATCCAGAGTGCATACTCCCTGAGCGACAATTCATAACCTTCAAAGAATCCTGTGAACAATACATGTACATGATCCCATCAAGTCTAAATGTCTATACTTGCGTTTCAGATATTAGCAATGGGAAGATTCTTAAATTCTTTCATTTTGTTTTTGTTATTTTAGAGATCTTAGCATAGTCAGTCAATTTCCTTAAGATTTAATCCGAAATACTTGAATAAGCACATATACTTAATATCATCTAGTATGTGTAAGCTTCAAGTGCTTGAAATTCTATTTAATATTCATAGCCTATGACAAAGGTTATTGGTGGTGTCTCTAAATAAACACTAAGGCATGGGAGTAGTTAAATTACTCTCCAATGTCATACACAGAGTACATATAAGAGCCAGGAACAAGTTCAGACTATCTTGGATCAGAGGGTATGCATTCAGTTGCTGTACTATGAAAGGTATATTTTGGGACCAGAGACTTGGACATCAGATGAGGATGCAGTACGGAGACCTGTAACAGGGTCAGAATTTAAGACTCAACCTTCCATGTATATATTTCATATGATATATTAAAAGTGTGAAGGGGAAATTTTATTCTACCAGGGATATAAAGAAGAAAATCACACTAGCCCAACTGGACTCAAGATTCAGCTGTCTAAGTTGCAAATATCCATGTGGGGGTGACTGTGGATGAATTAACATCTATGGTTCTCATTTGCTAATCTCTATTTAAATATAACATACCTTACTTGAATATGGTGAGGATTCACTGAAGGAAAGTCCCTGACATACTCAACCCACATTTATATCATACAATGCATCATCGCTGTTCTCAGCACTTTACATGATTGGATTCATTCAAGGCTCCCCAAAACTCACACGACAAGAGCTGGCTTTTTTCCATCATCCAGGTTTCATAGATGAGAAAGCTGAGGCACAAAGGAGATGAAATGACTTGTCCAAAATCATTTCTCTGGTAACTAGCAGCTCAGCCAGCTCTAACCCTTCTCTCGCTGCCCTCAGTTGTCATGTTATATTGACATTGTTATCATGTAGCACACAGTACATTTGGACATTCCTGCCTATGTGTATAAATTTGCACATCTGTGTACAAAGTGATTTCATTTTCTTCTTCTGATACAGTTAAAAAAAGCTCTTGAAAGTAGATTAAAAATTGGCTTCACAAGAATAGGTGAAATGGGAAGAAAAAATATCTTGAAAGCCAGCTGGGAAAAATAGATTTTTACCTGCTCACAATAATCAAGTGGAAGTCACTCCTCACCAACAAACATGTGGGTTATCTGCATGATCAGATTAGTTATGTGATACAATCCATTACTGACTGCAGGCAGTGTTTATTTCAAAGAGCCCTTATCTCAAAATAAACGTGCAGCTTCCTACAGCCCCTTGGTCTGCAAGAGCTGGCATCACTTGTGGACTCTAGTTCGTGTCCTGGCTGTTCCATTTCTCAACCAGTTCCCAACTTATGGACCAGAAAAGCTTGGAGGATGGACCAAGCCTTAAGACCCTACACCCATGTGGGAGGCCCAGAAAGGATTTCTGACACCTGGCTTTGGATCAGATCAGCTCTAGCTGTTGTGGCCATTTGGGGAGTGTGCCGAAAGATAAGAGCTTTCTCTCTGTCTCTCCTTCTCTCTGTAAATCAGCCTTTTCATTAAAAACATAAAAATAAAGTAACTTTTAAAAAAGCTAGTAAACTTGCTTAGAAAAATCCAATCCCTAAGACTTCTTTTCCTGCCAATGTCTATCACTGGTATTTTCATTAAAAACCAATGGTCATATTCTGCTTTTAAAGCTCACAAATTCTAATCTCCCAAAGAGTTCAAACAGTATTCTGGCTCCAAACGAGCTTGTGCACTCCTTCCTCTTGGTACTTAGCTTGCATTTTGGATTGAATTTACTCATTAAAGCTGCACATCTTTCCCCTCACAGCGGTTATCTCTGCAATTGAGAATTATGGACCACAGAAATCAGGTCAATGAAAAGTCCTAATTGGGCTCTGCTATCTTCCTTATACACCTTCCTTTATAATTCAGTAGCTCCAGATGGGATCTCAGAACCTGGATGACTCTGGCCCATCAGCATTTCCAGCCTCCCTTTTACTATTCAAAGAGCTTCAAGAGTCAGTTTTCCCAACACATCCTTTGTCTCTAAACCTAAGTTGTTCCAGAGCTGTCCTGAGTAAAAAGCTCATGGTGCATTATTTAGAATATATTCCAGGCAAATAAAATGTTTATATCCACAGACTGAAAATGATCTTCACACACCAAATGAAATCTGACCAGTTTACAACCCTATGTGAACAGAACTCCCAAATTAGGCACTTTCAAATGCAGCAAACACTGCCAGCCAGCAAAAGAACTAGAGAAAGCAAAGCTCCTGTAAATCCTCCTTCCATGACATATGAAAGATTCAGCAGCATAGAGGTCAAAGACTAGGAGGGCAAAAGGTATAAAAGAGAAGAGAGCTAATTTTTTTAAATATGGGGGATATAACCTAATTATTCTTTTATGCAGAAAATCCCTTTGGCTGTACACATGAATAAGAGCACTCAAGACAGCAACATTTTTCTTATAATTAGAAGAAATTATGATGTCTCTATTGAAAAGCAGAATTTTCCTTATCATGAAAAACAATGTTCTTTATCATCTTTACTTTTTATTAGAGCTTTCAAAAATAGGTTTTCATGAGCCTCTTGAAATAAATCCATTCTACTTTGAGCTGCCAGAACTAACTATTAAAATGTAGCTTGATTCATCCTGAGAAGTAGCCACATGCTCACTTGCCTAGGCTAATAATGACTGCGAGGTGAATTATAAAGAACACTAAGTTCCTTTATCCTACAACCTGAGCTGTCCTGAGATAGAAAATGCATTGATCATCCTTTTTAATAGGCTGATAGGTCTCATCTTCACCTTTGTTTATTTTTACATGTATTTGCTCAGTGAAACAATGAGCAAAGCATTAAGAGGCTGCCCTGTTTACAAGGTTGCAGGGGCTTCAAACATTAAGCAAAGCCATGCATCATATATTGAGTATCATCATTGAAGAAATGAAGGGAATTTTTGTTCAGATAGAATTTGAAAGCATGTGGAAGGTTAATGGTGCTCTTTAATTTCATGTCAACTCTTCGTGAGCACAGATTGCAGAATTCTGAGTTGTTATTGTCAACTAATGAAAATATTGACATCAGGGATGCAAAATGACAGTGCCAAAGCTGCTCTGTGCCAGCCTGCACTGTGTTCTAGAAGGCTTTATAGCACTTTCTGCAGCTTCTGGCTTAAGGTCTGCTTTAGTACCAGGGACCCAGCCCCGCACATACACACTTAGTGTGGGCAGCGTGGCCCTTCTCTCAGCCCTTTTATTGTCCCCTATGCCAATTTTATTTTGTATTTTTTCTTCATTAATGTTTGCTTTTATTTGTCACAAGCCTGAAGCATTGTTAGAAGATCTGGAAAGATGAAAATGGGAATAAATTCAAAACCTTTCCAATATACACGCTTCAGTGAGTTCTCATACAATCCCATGTTTACCATCAGTGTGTTAACATTTACCTTATTTTTCAATTTCCAATAATGATTGCCTCCTTTTATGAAACAGTAAGTTCTTAGAGGGAAGAGACCACATTATGCCTATTTCTTTAACTTTAACCACATACCCAATCATATCTGATAGTGTACATTCCATCCTAAAGGAGGAATGCTCACTCTGTTCCACCTTAAGTCTTCCATGCACACTATTTTAAATTTATTTATATTCAAATCCTTATAGAACCTCAACTGTGTGTCAGACTCTACGGTAGTACTTCAGAACTGCAACAAAAAGATGAACAACAAGATAGTATTTCCATTCTCAGAAAAGTCAGAAGAGGAAATGAATGAAAATATTTAAAAAAAAACTTGAAGTTTTAAGAATAATAGGAATCAAAAATAACAGACTTAAAAAATATGTACACCATACCTACAGAATAACCTTAACCACCACACGTACAGTTACAGACAAATATGTGAAGAGAGCATCAGTAAACAACCTCGAAATGGGGAGGACATTCAGCCTAGAAAATCCCCATGTTCTACATCAGAGGACCTGGGTTTGAATCCCAGCTCTGATTCCTGAGTCCAGCAGCCTCTTCATGCAGATGCTGCAGGATTGGGAACGGATAAGTAATTATGTGTCACAGGTGAGACCTGAATTGAAGTTTGGGCTCCCAGCTTTATAGCCTCTGACCAGTTTCTACATTTAAGATCATTTGGGGAATGACTCAACAAATGGGGGAGTCTGTTTCTCTCTCTCTCTCTCCCTTCCTCCCTCCCTCTTTCTTTCTCTCTCTCTCTCTCCCTCTCCCTCTCTCCCTCTCTCCCTTCCTCCCTCTCTCTTTCTCTCTCTCTCTCTCTTTCTGTCTCCCCATTATCCTTTCCCTTTCTCCATTCTTCCCTCCTCAGGTAAGTAAATAAATAAATAAGAGAAAAAGATCAAATGCCTACCACTACTGCAATATAGGCCCATGGAACAAGCTGTGAATGTATAAAGAGAATTTCTGAGCACAAAACAAGGGATAAACCAATTTTCCATGGGGACAGATTTCCTGCACAAGATATTATCCAGGGTGCATTACTGAGGATGGGTAGATTTTCATTAAGAAAAGATTCGACAGGAGCTGGAGCAGCAGCATGGTACACTAAGCTTCTGCCTGTGATGCCAGCTTTCACATGCACACCGATTTGAGTTACTACTGCTCCACTTCCAATCCAGCTCCCTGCTCATGGCCTAGGAAAGGAACAGAGCATGAATCAAGTGCCTGGGCCCCTGCACCTATGTGAGAGACCTAGAAAAAGCTCTTGTTTCCTGCCTTCAGATCAATTCATCTCCAGCTCTTGGGCCCTTGGGTGAGTGAACCAGTAGATAGAAGATCTCTCTCTCCCTTTCCTTCTCTCTCTGTTTCTCTCTCTCTCTCTCCATTTCTCTTTCCATAACTATTCCTTTCAAATAAAAATAATAGCTCTAAAAGAAAAAATATAATAACACACATGGAGGTAGAGAATAAGTATTGTCACCAGAATACAAAAAGACTGTCTATCAAAGCCTTAGGACTTGGAATTGTTATTCTGGCCAGTGGTGGTTGCCTCGGTAACCGGAGGAAGGCACAGCTTGCTTCTACCCTGAGCTCAGGCTGCAACCTGAAAGGACAGAGTTGTGGCAGGCCCCTGAGGCAGTGGAATCACTCCTCACCAGTGAAGGGTCGAAGCAACCCCTGCTTCAGCTTCTGTGTCAGGGGGAGTTTAAAAGCTCCTTGTCCCTCTCTTCCTGGCTCTTCTTCTGAACCTCTCTCCTTCACGTCTGTCTTTCTGCTACATCGGGAAGGGAAGCCCACGACCAGGGTTTCCCGGAGTAAAGGCCATCTAAATTCTTTTTATATATTCGGCTGAGGTATTCTTTCCCTGTTGGTCAGCAAATCTTACAGCCCGGAGACTAGGGTAGAAAGTGAATGAGAGTACACCATCAAGCTGGAGTCTCAGAGGCAAAACAACCAATAAAACTCAGGCTGGCAAGTATTTCTATCTCAACTCATTACCAAAGCACCTACAGGAGAGCAACTAGAATAGTGGAAGATACCTATGGGCCTTTCTTTATGAAAAGAGTTTGGCACATAGTTCCATTTTTTCACAGATTTGAAAAAGTCAGTTATAAAACATCATACAATGTAGCTATGGACAAAAGTAAGAAGCAGATTCCATGTTTTGTATTTGCACATTTATCCATAGAAGCAGAGCTCTTGAACTCCAGGCAACCCAATTAGGTAGGCACCTGATCAAACTAATGCAGAAAACTTTGGAAAACTTGAGTAGTTAAAAAAAGTTGCTTTTATGTAAGAATCTCTAGAAATGCGTTATAACTTGTATAATTAGAACAATCAAAATACCATAAGGATAAAAAGTACAGTGTGTCTAGTATTAACTATCTACACTCTATTATATATAGATATATTAGTATAAAACATGTATATTGATCACCAAATATAAGCCAGGCTCAAAATAAGGGTAAAGTGATTACCAAGCTGACCAAGATTCTGCCTCTTAAATAGCCACAACATAGAATGCAAGGGAGAAGATAATCAGCAAAAGAGGTTTGGCCACTAAGAAGCCATCCATTGCTTCCCCAAATACTGCTACCTATAGCACTAAAACTAGTTAATCACTTGTTTTTGACAAAATTTTAGGATGGGTTATATATCTACTTATTATTTATTTTATTAAAAATACTGATTTTTTGTAATAAAAATGATGCCATATTAAAAAAAAATCACAATGTAATCCTTAGACCTATAAGGGGGGAAAGCAATTGGATTGAAGATACCTAAACAAATATTTCAATAATCAGGGAAACTCTGGAGACAAATAACAAAAGGAGTAATTCTTTGTCTCTCAACAAAGTTAATCACTGAAAACATATTGTGAAGTTACAGTTAATAGTTAAGAAAACACTGATTTGATTCATTTATTTCACAGCAATATGAAGTCAATCCAGCTCATCACTGATCTGATCATTTGTTATAGGATCTCGGTCACGGAGAGTAAAGCCACTCATTGACTCTCAGATCTTCAAGAATAGAGATATCTATCGAATCACAACATATTTGTATTTCTTCCTTCCATTTTGGATGGCCCGAGTTCTTTATGTGGCCACACATAGGAACGACCGTATGTGCCTAATTTCTTTTTTTTAAAGATCAAGCAGATGTGATGCAGAATGAATTCTATTTAACCCGTTCAGTAATAATCCTCAGTGAATTTTAGGGGAGGTGAACCATGTCATCAAGAATGCCATTGTTTCTCACTGTCAATTCACATCCACCTTAGAGGTTTCAACAAAGGGTCTTTGTAGTATGCCCTTTGGGGCAATAGCTGGATCATAAGGAGTTAACATACTTTAAGACTCGAAAGAGAAAAATGTTCCTAGCAAAAAAAAAGGCTTACAGCTAAATAATGAGTGCCAAGGTTGAAGCTGCTCTTTCTTGCGTTAGTGCTGGAGCTGCATTATTCACAACTGCCAATCAGCTAATCTGAAAAGAATTTGTTCTTTACTGCATTTCTTCTTTATTGCTCCCACCCCACTGGTCTGGTGTATATTGCCTCCAGCTAGGAGGGTTTAGAAATAGCTCCTAAACAGACAACAAATGCTGGACCGTGAATCGAAGGGCAGCAGACATTGTGGAGTGAAAGGGCTTTTGCTCACCCGCATTTCCTTTTCACATTTAGCCTTTGCTACCGCTGTCCTGAAAAGCCCAGGCTATTGCAAAAGGAGAAATTGCCTGTCAATTTCTGAAAATTCAACACTGAGCTGTTACTGAAGGTTCAGGGTACAGGACTGGTTGCCGTTTCCTGAGATATCAGTAGTTATCAAAGAAAGAAAGAGAGAAAGAAAGAAAACAACTTTCCACCTGTAATTTTACAAGAAATGAATTTAACCAATGAGAAAATAACGCTGTCTAATCTGAGAGCTATTGTGTTTCAGGTAGGAGAATCAGACATCATGATTTACTGTTGAAACAAAGAGCTTTGCAGATAAAATGAAGATCCATGCTCTGCGATTATCCTGACACTGACATTTTGAGTATCCTTATAAATGCTTCCTACATTACTATGCCAAATGTGTGTGTGCCCGTACGTGAGCAATGCTAGCAGACATGCATATAGATTCACATGTAAATAACTAAAGAGGTATCTTTTAGCCAAGTAAGGAATAGTATCTTGGAAAACTTGATTAATACCCCAGGGCACTTTTTCCCCCTTGGTATTCATGAGGCACCAGTTAAGAACATTGGAATTTTTGTAGGTCTATTGGGGAGTAATTATCACGCAATGCATTAGAAGTGAAAAAAATCAGCAGTCTTTGCCAGTTCTCCTCACTTCCAAAGCAAAGCTAAACATTCTCCCAGACTGAGTCAAATGGTTTTTGTTAATGTCTTGCAAGTATCAAGACATTGTCTTTTGTTAATTTGCCAAGTATCAAGGTAGACCTGATGCTGGCCACCATTGCTGATGAAGAGCAACACAGAATGGGAAACATCAATACAAAACCAGAAATTTCTGCATCAACCAGGAGATGTCTAGCTTGCAGGCTCACCAAGAGGTAAAGGTGGTCTGGCTTGATCTAGTTTACTTTTATTGCTAGTGTTGGTTCTTCAGATGGAGTCCATGGATCTGTTCAGATTGTAGGGGCAGGCTAGGGTGGACAGTTAATACAGTTATCTCAGATACATATAATGATTCTGTATCCAATCCCCCAGCAGTATAATTCGACAGCTGTAATGCAGCCTCAGCATTGCTACCAGTCTCCATGTCCTTGGTGCCGTACCTCTTATCAAAGATACCTAGCAGGAACCCAACTTCTTTCTCTCCACTACCTCCCTCCCATACTCAGCCACACCTCATGCCTTCCCCTGCTCCACACTCATAGATCTGCTTCCTGTCTCTCCATTAACTCCCATTAGCTCAGTAATGTTTCAGTCTACGAGAGAGAAGAGTGGGAGTTTGAAACCATCAGTGCAGTCAGTGGTATTGCAAATCACAGGCCACTGTACACTCAGAACAACTCAGCTTTGAGGAATTCAAGCCACAGTGCAGTCTTGAATAGTGGAGCAAGAGCCACGATGGATGCAGCATCCAGTTGTCAGCAAGGAAAAATAATTGAATCATTTAACAGACCCAATGGTGCCTAACACTGTATGTCATCTTATTTTGTAGTCAGAGACAATTCATTTGTTAAGGCAGACCACTGAAAATTCAATGCATCCTTTTGTCCTCCTGAAAGAGTTTCCCTCTCCTGCCCTCTTGATGACGCATGTATAATGCCAGGTAAAAATGGTTATTTGCTAGACAAGAACCATCTCCATGTGACTTAGAAGCACCTGCAGACATGTGTACCTATAAATACTGTATCTGGAGATAGAGTGAGATAAGAAAAGGAAGAGGCAGGAGAGAGAGAAAGCGCACAAGTGAGCATGTGCAAGTGAACACTACAGCAAAAAAAAAAAAAAAAAAAAAATCAAAGGCCTCAGTGCAATGCAGTTTTACATACAGGCCTGTAGGAGCAACTGGAATGTTATTAGACCATAAAAGCACATCAGGCTGATTTATGGTTTCTGATCAAGGTTTCTGCGAAAATTACTCTGCATCACCGGCTCAAGGTGACTGCTACCATTAATGTGTGGAAAATAAATGAGATGGGGAGGCCGATAGCAGAGGAAGGAAAGGAAGCGCTGAGGCAGTTTATACAGCACAGGTTCCCCATCTTGTTTTACAGTGCAGAGAAGGCTGTCATCAAAATGATTGCTGTGGGGCAGGAAAGGCAATTCTTGGTAATTAGATCTTATGGCATGGAGCTAGGGCTTTCTCCTAGCAAACGTATCAGGATATTGGGACCAACGTCTGCATTTTGCATACCATCCTTACCCCTTTCTGCTCATATTCAGATATGATAGCTTAAATTTAGATGGGAAATAGAATAATACTGTTGTTCTGGCTCTATTTTTTATATCATATTCATTTCTTTCCTGTTTCTCCTGCTTATTTGATATTAACAGTATCCATCTCCTTTAAATAAATAATCTTTCAAATGTGCAGCTAAGAGAACTGATTTATCTGGAAGTATTTTTAAAACTACCTAGTTGACACAATAGAGTTCCAGTAGCCTTTCGTTCCTGTCTGTTTATAATTCAATAGCCAGGCATATCATAGATGGATGTTGTGCTTATTTAGATGGAAACACACACCATAGATCAGAAGATTCTCATACAAGATAGCTGTCATAAAGGTATACATGCCATTTCATGAAGCAATGCCCTTCTCTTTCCCTGCCTGTGCTGAGTATCCCCATAGTGATTTACAGTTGAGGATTAGAACCTGTTACTAGATTTCAACCCCATGGGTAGATAGAGAACCAAGGTTTTTGGAAAGCATGAGGTGAAACTGGGTAAATTACAAGGTTTTAAAATTATTTTTTTGCATCCTTTTCCCTGGCGCTTAAAACTTGCCCTCAGGTGTCTCCATGTCATGTTGCACATCTGGATCATGTCAGTGTCTGCTGTCACATCTGGCTTCTGCCGTGGGGAGAACCATTAGGAGGCATGGCTTCAAGGAGGCCCATGGGCAGGGAAACATTCAACCCATCTAGCCAACAAAGAATAAAATCTACAAACAGCTTTCTTGTAATGGACATTTTCCATAATGCTTTTTTGAAGATGCTTCATATTTGCATATTTCCCTATAGGCTAATTTATTATTTTTCTTATTGGTTTAGAAGCCGAATTTTGATATTATGGAACTTAGGATTACTTTTATGAATGTGTAAATATTTTGTTCAGGTCATTGGAGCTTTAGGTAACATCCAAGAAACATGATCCAAAAATACATTAAAGTTAAGAAGAAACCAAACCATATTCAGGCTCTTTTCTGAAATTTCCAACTAAGGAAAAGGAGCAGTGCACACAGTTGGTTTCAACATCTGTGAGAATGAAATAAATGCTGTGTATTTATATACATACCAGAAAAAAGGACTTCTCTCACTGCACATCTTAAAGTAAGCTTTGGTTACAATGATACATCCCAGTCCAAATTCCTATCTTCCTCTTACTGTAAGCTGCAATAAGACTTTTCCCCAGTTCATGTAAATCTGGATGTATGCACACTCTCACATGCTACATAATATTAATTAAAATGGTCATCCTTAATGCTTTTTACACTTATGATCAACGACTATGTTTCAAAAGCCCAAATCATGTCTTGCTCCCCAAATACAGACCGTAAGAAATTTTAATTCAGGTGTATAATTATAATAACCACACATCATTATATATTCTTCAAAAACCTTTCACTTGTAGCAGCATATCTGGTTTTCCAAAAAGAGTAAAGGGATCACTAGATGGGTAGTTAGAACTCCAAGCTCTGTGTTTTTTCCTGGGTTCATGCCACTCACAGTACCTAAATCAGTGCGCATTCTTCTTACCTTTATCCAGATGGGAAGTGTTATTAAAATCATCAGCATCCTGCCTGCAAGAAAACAGAAAGCTGTTTTGTAGTAGTTATGTTGGGAACAGCAGAGAAGACACTAGGCAATGCTCCTAACCTCATCATTGGTCCCCTCTTTTGTTCAATTTTGTACAAACTAAACGTTTTCTACAGCAGCTTCAAGCATTGTTCTTTATTTCAAAATCTTCCAATGAATTACCACATTATTGAAGAATATTCAACCAGTCACTATCAATATCCTAGAAACACTGATATGGTTCGCCTTCCTCAGTGACTTAGTCTCCCTTCTTTTCACACAGTCATGCATAGCTGCATGCATACATTCATAGGCACACTTTCTGCTCAAAGGAGAAAACTTTAAGACAGGAGAAAAGCCAGAAAGCCTTTGAATGTGTGAGTGTCCTGATGGAATTGCTTCATTTTATGATAAAAAAAAAATACGGCTCTGGAAATAACTACTAGACTCCACATGTAGGAGAAGGAGCAAACAGATGGATGCCAAAGCAGCACATCTCCAGAATGGCACCAGGTTGCCGGAGCCTGATGGCCAGGGCTCAGATTGAACAGAGGTCATAGCCACAGGTCTCCCTTCAGCAGTCATCCTCTCACTTCAGTGGCTTCGCTTCAGCTGGTAGGAGCTAGTTTTTAACAGCAAAGTATCCACAATTTCTTAGGTTTTTACTTTACTGTCAGAAAGATAAGTTGATCATTGGGAAGATACATTTGTAAACTTGATAGATAACAGTTCCATGTTTGGAACTCAGTAATAGATGAGAAAATGTGAATGCAAGAGGGAAAGAGTGAAATGTTTTATTGCTTTACAAAATAAAAGCAAAAAGGTTTTATGGCCTGTTTCAGCTAGCCTGATCAATGTTTCAGTAACTACACTAGGCTTAGAGAAGTTTTACCCCCAGGTATGGTAACATCCCTCCTTCACTCTGCCTTCCTTGACCATAGTTTCAGCATCTTTGTGCAATCAAATTAGAACAGACACCTCCAACTATTATTATGTGGTCCCTGCCAATGGGACCTGGTGGGCTTGCCAAACCAGACTGACCCCTTGCACCTACGGAAAAGTCTTGAATGGTAGCAGCAATGATGCTTTTGTATTTTAATCATTTCTTCCAAAAATAATATATCGGGAAGAAATACATCCCCCAGAGCCCTAAGAGTAAAGGGAGAACCAGTGACTGCCATCACCTTGGTCGCCCTAATGGACCTGAGTCTTGCGGGGGCAGGTACGGGCATCTTCACCTTGGTGTCAGGACAAGGCAGGGGTGGTTGGAGTCATGGTTTAAGTCTTCTCTGTGGCTCACCACCTTAATTTCCACCCTTGCTGGCCCTTTGATTATCTTATTACTTCTACTCACCATTGGCCCCTAAATTTTTAATAAACTTTTTCAGCTTATTTAACAGCGCTTTAGGACCATGACCCCATTGGCTGAGGTGGTTGAAGACTTGGCTGCCGATCACTGCCTGCCCGATGCCTGGGTTCATGTCGCCATTCAAGAAATCACCAAAATGACCTAGCACCCCATAAGCCCTTAAGTCCATCTCATCAGCTTGGCTGGCTAGCCAATGACGGGTAAGACCCACAGAGGAGGACAACCTAAGCCAGCCACGGTCACCCAGGGTCCTGTGATGGCTGGATAGTCAATGATGGGAAAGACCCTCAGAGGAGGGCGACCTAAGACAGGCACAGCCACTATGGATCCCTGCACCATTTAACAAAAGGGGAGATGTGGGGCTCAGGAGCAAAGAGGTCACTAAGTCAACAAGATGGTGACTAACATCAAGGTCACTTGTAGTGGGCCAGATGGCGGCCACGGACAGAGCCCTGGGCATGAACCAGGACAGGGGTCACATTGCTTCAAAGAAAGACTGATTGGCCAAGACCATTTCACTCACCTACCCTGGCCTAAGGGAGATGGCTTCTGCAGTCCTGCTCCTAGTAATTTTCTCCTAGTTTCTCCCCTCCTGGAATTCCTGAATTCGTGGCCTGAGGCTATTCCTTACCCTACATAAGAATCTGTACTTCCCAAATAAACCAGAACTGCTTAGACAGAACCTCTGTCCATCTCGTGGGCCAGGAGGCTGGGTGGCGGGCAGCAGGCTCACCTCTCTGCCAACATGGTACTAGAGTAATCTGTGGGGGATCCACAGAATGTATTGAAACATTTGATGGGTTTTGCTGATAAGCTCAATACCTCCTCCCTTATCCTATATGACCCTCAGTGTATAAAGTCTGATGCCCCTAATAAACTTTGGCTTTCAACCATCAAAAAAAAAAAAAAAAAAAAAAAACCACCCTCATTTTCTCCCTTCCTCCTGGGAGAGGCTGTGTTTAAGGGTCAGAAGGACCCTTACACTATCAAAAGACTATGAGGAAAAAGAGGAACTTTCAGCCTCATAGAAAATCTTGGAGAAAACCTCAGGGTATGATCACCCTGATGGAAACAGAAAGAAATGTAGCACCAAGCCAGTTCCATGGTGTAACAGATAAAGCTACCACCTGCCACACCAGAATCCTATATGAATACAAGTTTGGGCCCCGGCTGCTCCTCTTCCCAACCAGTTCTCTGCTAATGTACCTGGGAAAACAGCAGAGGAAAAACTCAAGTCCTTGGTATCAGTACCCATATGGAAAACCTGAAAGGAGCTCCTGTAGCCTAGCTTTGGACCAACCCAGCTGCAGCCATTTGGTGAGTGAACCAAATGGGAGACTTTACTGTGTCTCTGCCTCTCTCTTTGTAACTTTCTTTCAAGCAAATGAATTAATATTTTAAAAATGAAATATAGCACTCCAGAAATACCAGAGTTATCTCAGACTGTTGCCTTTGCTCGGCAGCCAGCTACTCTGAAGTCAGCCAGTTATCCTCCGCACTGCTCTAGGTGGGTCAGAATCAACTGCTTCTGCTAATATACTGAGTGTCTGACTTTCAACAGAAGGGCCTCGCTTAGAGCAGGTTGCGCCAGAAAATTACCACAGAATAAATGGCTATGGACAACAGAAATTCATATTTCACCTTCCTTGATTTGTACTGAAAGTCTGAGATCAGAGTGCCAACAATGGAAAGAGTCTAGCTCAGTTCTTCTACTGTCCCACCAGACACTCATGTGGTGCAGAGAAAACAGAATCTTACAATGACACTCATCCCAGGGTACAAGTCTATCTTTCAAATAAATAACTAAATCTTTAAAAAAAGAACACTCATCCCATGCATGAAGTCTCTAGACTCATGACCTAATTACTCCTCAAGGGTCACATTTTCACATATTAGGGATTAATTTTAACATGTGAGGGAACACAGATATTCAGTCCATAACTGACACCATGTAGCTGAATGAATGACAGAAGTAACCTGGTAGCATAGGTGCGTGCACCTGAGCTGAGAAGCAAAATGGGACAGCTTTTATTTCCAACAAGTACATTAGCAGTCTATGTTCTACCTCCAGGCAGCGTCAGTATAGCTAAACAATTTAAATCTCGATTTTTATCATGGATGGAGCTGACAATATTTGCCCCCATAGAAATCTTGCCTCTTCTGTCAGATAACAGGTCTGCAATAAAATACTTCTCTTTCTCTTTTATTTTCAACAGAACAATTTTTGGTAGGTATGTTTAAGTTTAAGGTGGATAATGGAAACAATTTGTCTCTCAGATTTTGTACCCCAATCCCCAGGTCCATACAGTTCTTCAGAGAATCACACAATGGCCTGTGTTTTGTCAGTTTTGCTGTAAAAGTACCCAGTAATTTTTTTTAAGTACTGTAATTTTGAAAATTTTCATTTATTGCAGAAGACATTAGCTAGTGGCCAGACAAAAGAATCAAGAAGAATGACAAAGCCCATTAATAAGAAGATCGAAATCTTTCCAAACTTCACATTATAAAAACAGTACACTACAAGGGAGAATTCCTTTTCTTCGTGTTCTTTGCTCAATGTAGTAGACCTTTGTAGAAAACTTTCCTAGCTATGTAAGTCTTAATGCATTCAAAAGAACCTTTCCAAAACGCATCCTCTTCCGTAGACAATGAGGACACAGCACCACTATTCGCCACTTAAGGACAGTCCACTATCAAATTATGCAGGTTTAAGAGTCAGTATTCCCAAGAGAAAATAAACCTTTCTTCCTTCCTTCACTGCAGAAGTTTCCTGTTTTGCTTTCTTTTTTCAAATTTTATTTTTTACTTGAAAGGCTGATTTTACAGAGAAGGAGAGAGAAAAATAAGGTCTTCCATCTGCTACCTAACTCCTCAAATGGTCCCACAATGGATAGAGCTGAGCTAATCCAAATCTGGGAATCATAAGACTTTTCCAGGTCTCCCATGTGGGTGCAGTGTCCCAAGGACTTGGGCCATCCTTCACTGGTTTTCCAGGCCATAAGCAGGGAGCTGGATCAGGAATGAAACAACCAGAACATCAACTAGTAACCATACAGGAGGCTTTCACCACAGGGAGGAGGATTAACCTGCTGAGCCACCATACCAGCCACATGCTGTAGAAGTTAAAGGTTTACAGTTATTACTCTTTGCTTCCAAAGAGAGGGAAGTTGTTGTTGTTGTTGTTGATTAACTTTGTTTATAAAGGTTTGACAAGCTATGTTATAAAAGAACCTGAGAAGTGATGAGGTTTGATGAAAAAGAAATAAAGAGAAGGGGTCTAGAGGCTGGCTGACAAAACAGCTGCTTGTGATGTCAACAAACCCCTGGGGGCACTGATTTGGGTCCCAGCTGCTCCATTTCTGACCTCCACTTACCTCCCTGATAATGACCTGGGAAAGCAGAAGATTCCCCAAGACCTTGGGGCCCTGCCACTCAGGTGAGAAGCCAGGATGAAGCTCCTGGCTTCAGTCTGACCCAATTCAGGTCACTGCAGTCATCTGGGGAGGAAACCAGTGAATGGAAGATCGTGTGTGTGTGTGTGTGTGTGTGTGTGTGTGTGTCCCTTTCTCCATAACTCTTTTAAAATAAATAACCTTTAAAAAACAGAGGTGGGGTCCAGATAACTTCCTAAGTATGAACAAAATCATATATGCCTTAGAGTTTTGCCCTCACACTGCTTCTCTTTCCTTTTATACACTGTTTTGCAACAATTATCCCATCATAATCTCAGATGTCCAAATCAATGTATATGCTGCCTATTTTTCTCCTGCATGTAGACCAGCATTCCTTCAGACTTTTTAAAATTTAGAAATTTATGAGCCCAGCACAGTAGCCTGGCGGCTAAAGACCTTGCCTTGCACACGCTGGGATCCCATACGGTTCATGTCCTGGCAGCCCTGCTTCCCAGCTAGTTCCCTGCTTGTGACCTGGAAGAGCAATCAAGGATGGCCCAAAGCCTTGGAACCTGCATCTGCATGGAAGACCTGGAAGAAGCTCCTGGCTCCTGGCTCCTGGCTTCGGATCGGCTCACCTCCGGCTATGGTGTCCACTTAGGGAGTGAATCAGCAGACAGAAAGATCTTCCTCTCTGTCTCTCCTCCACTCTGTATATTTGACTTTCCAATAAAAACACATAAATATTTTTAAAAGCTTAGAAGTTTATACTTAAGCTCATAAGTTCCAATACAAACTCTCTGGTTACTCTCTTTATTCAAAGAATGGTTCTGTCTAAGTCCAGTTGCATGGCTCTCAAACTCATGTTTCCTGAGCCAGGTTTTCCTGAGCAGAGGAAGTTGTGGTTTCACTGATCCCATCAAGATCTCTCTTCTGGTCATCTGATGGTGGAATTTCAAGCCACTGATAACATTTCTCCCACCATCCCCACCTGCTTGTTATCAAATCCTGAATCACTCTCCTTCCACCAATCTTCCATTTCTTTCTATTAATTCAGCAAGTGTTTTTTTCCTAGGCTAATGTCATTTCAAGTTGTTCATTTCCATATTTTCCTTCTGCTTAAATGCTGCTACAGTTTAGGCTGTTATTGCTTTTTGCTTAGATTTCTTGATTAGATTCCATCTCTCTTCGTAATAAACTACCACCTACAGTTTTACCAAATAAGTAGGTCTTACTATTTTTACATTGGCTGTGAATCTGACCCAAACATAAATGATTTCTAGCCAAATAAAATGTACAAAAGAAAAAAGAAAAAAGGGGAACTAGAAGGATGTTAGGCATCAAAAGCAAGCTAGGGTTACCACAATCATTGGGAAAATCACAGTCCACTATAAACACTGTGAAAAAAATCACAATGTTTATAGGAGGGGAGCGGGCAGGATTTATAATACAAACACCAGTGTTTCCAAAAGTAATATTCAGGTTTCCAATGTAATGCATCAGAAATGCAAAATTAGAGTAACAGATAACTTTCAAGGATCATGACAAGTGATCAATGCTGAGCTCCACTGGACTTAGGAGTAGAAACACTAAGTTGAAATAACCCCTGCTTTCTGTATAACCTGCTGAGTACTCGGACAAAATTAAGCAGGTCTAATCTTGTAGAACTAGAGGGAAAACAGTCTGATAATCTAATTATTTCTCTTTAAAATATTCAGTAGCTATTTATTGTTTTCAATTATGAGTTCTTTTTCATGTCCCTCAATGTACATTTCTACTTGGCATTCAACAACTCCCTACATCATCCAACAGCTTATAAAATGCCTACTTTTTTGGGAAAACCTTTGTATTTTTACTTGAAAGTCGGAGTTTCAGAAAAAGGGAGAAACAGAGACTGTGTACCCACTGTTTCACTCCCCAAATGGCTGAAACGATCACAGGGCTGAGCTGTTCTGAAACTGAGGGCAGGAGCTTCCTCTGAGTCTCCGATGTGAGTGCAGAGACCCAAGGCCTTGTGCCATCCTAGGCTACTTTCCTAGGACATATCAAAGCGCTGGATCAGAAGCAGAGCAGCCAGGGCACAAACGCATGCCCATATGGAATTATACGTCCTCCAACCTACCCCTTTTTACTTCATGCCTCCACATCGTCTTCTCCCAAAAATGTTGTCATTTCCTTCTATGCGCTTTACGAAATTGTATCTACTACTCAAGTGCTAGTTCCTATCCTTCCTAACTCTGCAAAGTACTCCTGAACCAAGCAAATGGCTGGAATTAATTCCTCCTAAAATTTGAACTTTTAATATGGCATGCCTTCTTGAAACCCAATCCTAAAATCTAACTAAATGCAGAACACAGGATTCAGAAATAAACAAGAAAACACATTCATTTTCATTGCACTTTATTTCATATTATGAACAACTGATACGTTTCTAATCCCTTCTATGATATTTTAAGCATCTTTTCTGAGACAGGGACAATGAATTAACACATTAATCCTTTATGAGGCTTATCACAATGCCTTGTACAAAATATTTCTGAATCAAGACTTACCTAACTTACCAAATTAACTCATTATAAAATTAAATTGCTTGCTTTGTTATATAAGCATTGTTACTAATTTCATGAGGGACACCTTAGAACAAACACAGATATCTTGCCATCTAATACTTGCGTTCAAATATCAGTGCTCCAATTCTCTGTTGACAGATGCATGCTTTATAGAGGGGTCCCTTACTCCAGTATTTCTGAGTCTCTCAGCAGTGCTACCTTGTATCTGTGAACCTGGTTGGCTGAGGAGTATGACTGCTTCCCAGCAGCGATCATGTAGCTCAAGTACACATTTACTACTGAGGACCTCCTCAGAGCTGGCATCCTACCTGCCAGCTCTGTTGCTGCCACTGCCAGAGTGGGATGTCAGAAATCTTCATCACTGTTTTCAGAGTGAGAACAGACCTTTTTCCTGCATCATGTTTAACTGATAGAGGTACAAGTCAGGTGGGATTGAGGCCTTTAATTCAACAACACTATTGCATAACGCTGTAGCAGCTATCAATAACTGTCACCATCACAGTAGCATCACAACTTGGCAGCCCAATATCTGTTGGTCCCACGGATATACTTGCATCTAGCCTCCAGTCATGCCACTGCTTTAAGGCTAGTAGATCGCTGCAACTGTCACTGCTGTTCCCACGGGCACTATATGATCACCTACAATGTTGCCACGGTCATGGCTGGAACTTGTGAGCCAATGGCATCCTGAATGTCGCCCCATCCTTGTTGTTGTACAATGTAGTCCCTGGGACCACTTTGCATGACCTGCTGCTTGAACAAGCGGTTGCCTGAAGCACTGCCATGTAGTTCTCCACTCATCCAGGCAAGACAATATGAAAAGCCACATGATTGCTCCTTTAGATTGCTTGTGTGGAGCCAGAAAGTATGTAAGAATAAAGCTCAGTTCTCCCAACTTTTATATGGATGAGTTTATATTTATTATCTCCCAGATATACACCGCTATAATTTACTTTTCAAGTATTGTGTCACTGGATTGTGTCTGAATATTAGCTACCTAGCTATACTGGAATCAATACTTCTCCTTTCATTCACCCCACTCTGGCATCTCTCACAAGTGTCCTGTTTTCTTTCCTGAAGTGGCCTCCATTAAACATACAACAGCTGAATTTCACCAGTGGCTTGACTTCCAAATATTTCATCTTATTCCATGAGATCTTCATCTCAGTATAAAATAGTGAATACAAATGACCATGGGTGGAGGAGTTAGCACCTGAACCCTATATCCTGATCATCCAAGACATTTATAACACATCAGTAATCACTATGGATCAAAAACTATTTTAAAACTAATTTAAATCCTCTGCAGAAAATGCCAGAATTTGGAAATTTGGCCACCTGGTAGATAGCTATCCCATAGATTTCTAATCAGTATATGTATATGAGTAAACCACCAAGGCTGCATTAAAAGTTGTCAGGCAATAATGCCAGGCATCCAGAGAGAACTAACAATAGTGCCTGTTCACAGCAGCCACACAAGAAACTTCCTTGTTCAAAAGCTAAGAATGTGAAAGTCACCATGGTCATCTCACACTCAAGTGCATGAATCATGCAAAGTAAGAAGATACCCATGATGAGGAAAATGCTCAGTTAATAGAAACTGATGCAGACCTGGCACATGTATTATTATAACCATCAGAGGACAGGAAACAATTATTTTATTTTTTTTATTAATTATTTTGCATTATGTTACAGTTTCATAGGCTCTGGGAATCCCCCCCACGCCCCTCCCCCCTGGTGGCTTCCTCCACCTTGATGCAGTATTACAGTTCAAATTCAATCAAGATTCAGGAAACAATTATTTTTAACAGGAATTAAGCATTCTAAACTAGAGGTATAAAGTCTATTATAAATCTTCCAGCTGTAGGCAACTGCCTAGGTTATCTTGTACCTGAAAGTGTTACGCTGCTGGGAGAAAAGGCAGCCATGCTGGCAGCATTCTGGGCCTGGATAATGCCAAAGTCACATTAACTTTATCAGTATGTCAGCAAAGTTGTTTATTCTATTCTATTTTACTTTCTAGGGATATGTGGGGAAGACAAGGAATGTTGTGCTTGGACATGCCACCACAGACCCCAAACTGACGGGGGTCAGGAGGGAAGTGTGGGCGTTGGGAGACTGCAAATTCTCCAGAGAAGGCAGTGGCTGAAGACATGTTTGACAGGGCATGAATGATTTCTGGGAGCTTCCAAGGACCCAGTCACTGCACTCGCAACTAGGAACAGGAACTGAGATGGAGTGGTTTAGAGGGGGCATGTCTGGGTCAGGCCAAGCAACCACCCTTGTGGGAGACCTGGTCTGGGCTAAATAGTATCACCTGCCACCTGCTGGCACATGCAAAAGCTGGGTCTGAAAAGCATGTGCACCTAGGATAGGCAACAGTACCCACCCACAAGTGTCAGAGAGGGAAATAAGCTGGGCCACAGCATCCACCAGAACACACACGCGCACACACACACACACACAGATCTGGGAGTAGATTCTGTGGGGGAACTTGTGGTCTCTTCATATGGGATTGCAACACCCACAAGTTTGTAAGGAGAGCTGGCGGGGGAGGGTGGTGATGGTCCAAATCAGGTTGTACCATGGAACTCACCTGGCAGGACCCCATCTGACACTTGCAGGAGCTAGGCTGGGAAAAGGCAAAGCTGGGCCAGGCTGCAGCACCTGTCAGAAACTGCAAAGGCAAAAACTGAGGGCAGACTATGCCAAATAGGGCCACAACTAGCATATGTGAGGTCCTGGGCCTGGTAGGAGAACTTGGGGAACTTCCCATTTTGGTCACACCCCCTGCTGGGGAGCAAAGTAGCTGGGGATGAGAGTGGGACAGGCCAGGCAAGGGTATAGCACACCTCAGCATTTGTGTGGGCTGGGTTGGGGCAGGCTGGGCTGGGCCAGGCCACAGGACCCACTGGCATGCATTAGAGCTAGAACAGAGTGTAAGTCATGCCTGATGGGCCACACTGCAATGCCAAGCTGGGTTGAACTATCTACCACCATGTACAAGATCCAGAGCTAAAAATGGGTCTGCTAGAACTTTAGAGACTCTCCTGCCAGGTTGCTGCTCACACCTGGAAATGTGAGAGCCAGGGCAGACCAGGCTGGGCAAGGCAACATCGTCCCTCACAACAGCTGGAATGGGTGTGGGAAAGGCCAGGATAAGCCACGGCATCTGCCAGTTCACATGAGATCTATGTGTAGCGGTTGGGCCAGGATGAGCTAGGCTCTAACACCCACATGAGAGAGACAAAGTGGGTACAAGCCAATTAGACTAGGTCACAGTACCCAACAGTGAGTGCCAGGATTCGGGATCAAATATATCAGACTGGGCCATAGCACCCATTAGCATACACAAGATCTGGAGCTGGCAGCAGGCCTGGTAGGGGAACTCCTCTGTTAGGCTGCAACTCCAGCTGGTGAGCAAAACATCTAGGGCTGGGACAACAGACGTGGTCTGACCTCAGAGTGCATGTATCAGAACTGGGCCTTCTCAGTTGCTGATACCTGCACAGTGAACAGCATGTCCAGGTGTACATGGGGGACATAACGATCAGCTCATCTGGGGCATCAGGAGACTATGCCATGAACACGGAAAGAAGAACATGGAAAGAACAAGTTGGACAGTTCTCTGGCCAAGCTTTGCAGCATGCTCCTGAGTCTGTGGATGCACTAAAGTAAACTTGATCAATCAGTAGACCTTGGAAAGGTTTTCTCAACCCTGGTGCAACAATGCTGACAATGTCTCAGAACTAACAAAACCATCCAAGCAACACTCTCAGAACATTCTTCCCCACACCAGGGTTTCTAATGTGTCATCAAATGACTATCCCCATCCCTGGGTGCTGATACAGTAGGAGAGCAAGAAGTGACCTTACCCACCACTCTGCAGACACAGGAAAAAAAAAAAACACCTATCCTACCCACCTTCCTTCATATCTCAACACTCCCCACGCTAATCAGAGACCCATATGGGAGTGCATCCCTCTCACTGTGTAAACAATATTGAAAATAATTTTTAAAGTCTGTAAAGAAAATTCAAATCAAAATTTTGTGGATTAAGAATGTAATATTTGAGAGGAAGATTACACAGGGTATGAAAAATCAAAGATTTGATCAGGAAGATGGATGAAGTTTTAACACATAGCAATAGGATTCATCAAAATAAAACATAAATTAAAATGAATGGTGAAAAAAATCCATGGAAGATGCATATTATTGTAAATGCCACAAGAATTTAAAAACATTTCTGCACCAAAACTGACTTACATCATTTTCGATGTCTCTTTCTATACATCACTGGAACTCCCAAGGCAGGGTTAGACACAATATCAAAAGAAACACTGGCTGAAATTTTTCTGAATTTGAAAAAAGTATAAATCCAAGAATCCTAATTCATATAAACCACAAAGAAACATGACCAAAACTACACCAAAACACACCATACTCAAGTTGCCCAAGACCAGATGCTTAAGTGACAGCTCTCCAGCGGATGCTTCCTTTCTTAGTGTCCCCTTCTAGTCACTGTTTCTTTGATCTGAGAGAAAAGGATCCAGGTAGTCTCACCTTGAGTAACCTGACATATAACCTCCCTATAGTCTGAAGAGGAAGCATGATGAAGGACATTTCAGATCAGGACACTTTCTCTTCAGTCTCATCATTTATTCCTGGACTATCAATATAATTTCTTGGGCACTGGTGCTGTGGCACAGTAGGTTAAGCTGCTGCCTGTGGTGCTGGCTTCTTCTGTGGGCACTATTTGAGTCCCAGCTGTTTCACTTCGGAACTAGCTCCTTGCCGATGCTTCTATAAACAGTAGAAGATCCACAAGTCCTTGGGGCCCTGCACCCATGTAGAAGACCTGAATGAAACTCCAAGCTTCGAATTTCAGCCTAGCCTAGCCCTAGCCAACATGGTCATTTAGGGAATAAATCAGCAGACAGAAGCTTGCCCTCTCTGTCTCTAACACTGCCTTTGAAATAAATAAATTGGTCATTTTAAAAATTTATCCTCAGTGAACCACAGTCTGAAAATCCTAAAGAGAAATTTTTTTAAATAAACAATTCATAAGTTTTATACATATATAAATTGTATTTTTTTCATTGAATTCCAATCTCCAGATTTGAACGACTTGATATAAAGCCCTTTCCACACACAGCTGCAGAATATTCTTTCTAGGAGGCACACCAGTGATTTAGAATTAAGATCATGTCTTACTTAAACAAAAAGGTGGAGCAGTGGACACAAGCCCTGTTGTAAAGGCACAGTATGGCAGCACATTTGGTGTTGTAACAGAAGAACAGAATAAAGTGGACAACTACCCCAAACAAACAATGACAGCAAGAAATCTTGGTGAATGGAGCAAATGGACATTGGGAGGGTGACATCATCCTTGGATTGGTGAAATCAGCAGCATTTCAGAACTATCCAAACCACTTGGACAGAACCCTTGGAATATGCACAATTCGAGACTCTGTGTTGATATGAGGTGGCGGTTCTTCATCCCTGGGTACTGGGACATGTGGAAAGTCATGAGTGGTTTCCTCCTTTGTCTCTCCCCTTCCCCCAGGAACAAGAAGAAGAAATAACAAATTGGAAAGTAATGAGTTCACCCAATTTTCCCTAAACCTCAATCTTTCCCATCCTGATCAACCATGTAATCATTATTTTAAAATAAAATTTAAAAAAAGAATTTCATATGAGGCCCTCCATGACCGGATCTCTGATCATTTCTCATTCCAAGCTTGGCTCCACATTCTTCCCTAAACTTGATATGCTGGGTTGACTTTCCACATTTGCTTACTTCACCTCTTCAGTTTGCAATGTACCCTTACCCTATTCCTGTGCATCAAGAAAAAAATCATCATTTCCTAAGCTTCAGACAAAGAATTCTCATCTTGATGAAGATGTTCTGACATCTCTTTCCATTCTAGTCCCAGTATAATTCATTTAGGTCCTAAGTACTCTAATAGCATTGTCTGCTATTAATTGACCTATAAAATGTTTGTATTATTTCATTAAATGTCTGCTTTATACAATTTTTTCAAAATATATTTGACTTTCTTAGTTTAGACAAAAATAAACATATAGTGCCTCCCTCTCACTGGCTCACTTACTAAATGCCCATATGGTTGGCCAATTGTTTGAGTAAAAAAAATCACTCTAGTTGTGAAATCACTGGCCTAATACAAATATGAGCACATAAGGATATGTGGAATTAGTAAGAATATATATATAAATTTTAGATATGACAAGCAATGGAAGGAAATAATAGAACTGAGCACATCATTCCACAATCTGAGAAGAGAAATACGTGATGATAGAAGAGTAAGCCAAGTCAAAAAAATCACAATGTTGAAGTTTATGGGGCAAACAAAGAAAACCAAAGTTTCGGGCCTGGCGGCGTGGCCTAGCGGCTAAAGTCCTTGCCTTGACCACCCCGGGATCCCATATGGGCGCCGGTTGTAATCCCTGCAGCTCCACTTCCCATCCAGCTCCCTGCTTGTGGTCTGGGAAAGCAGTCGAGGACGGCCCAATGCTTTGGGACCCTGCACCCGCGTGGGAGACCCGGAAGAGGTTCCTGGTTCCTGGCTTCGGATCGGCTCAGCACCGGCTGTTGTGGCTCACTTGGGGAGTGAATCATCGGATGGAAGATCTTCCTCTCTGTCTCTCCTCCTCTCTGTATATCTGACTTTGTAATAAAATAAATAAATCTTTAAAAAAAAAAAAAAAGAAAACCAAAGTTTCCATCAAAGTGAGGCAGAAAGATGGATGTGTCATCTCTGCCACTAGAGGAAAAGTCCAAGTTGGTATATAGTCAGGTCAAACTCTTAAGAGTGTTTACTGCTTGTCAGAAGTCAGAGTTACAAGAGGATGGAGAGAGGGTGAGGAATGAGGAGGAGGACAGGAGAAAAGAGAGAAAAACTCTTCCATTGGCTAGTTCACCCCCAGATGTTTGCAATGGTCAGTACAGGACCAGGTCAAATCCAGGAGCCAGGAGCTTCCTCCCAGTGTTCCATGTAGGGAGCAGGGACACTAGGATGGATCTAGATGGGAATTGGAACAGCCAGGACACTAAGTGACCCCCTTTGGGATACTGCTACACAGGCAGCAGCTTTACCAGTTATGCTACAATTCTTGCTCCTCAAGCCAAACTTTGAATGTGGTCTTAATGCAAAGCCAGGAAGACAACGTGTTGTATCACCCCAATGCTAGCATGAATAGAGCTCTGCAACCTGAAGACAAATACTTAATGGACAAGCATGAGCTCCATATTTTCATCTAAAATGCAGGTAGATTAGTTCATGAAGGTGAATGGTGTTTTCTCCAGATTGACAGCCAGCTATCAGGAGACCAGTGAAGGAATGATGACCTTAAATGCAGTAAGATGGGAGTGACCTGGTTTGTAGTCAGTCACCAAGATTAGAAAGACATGCACACACAACTGCAGAAAACTTGCATTCAAACTAATGCGATTTTTTAGGACAGGTCAGATATATTTTTTGCACTGAAATACAGAACATGTGAGCATCATAATGGAAATGCAGAAATCATAAATAGCAAAGCCAGTGCCAACACAGCAGCAGCACAAAAGATCAGCAAGCAGGCATGACTGTTAAAAATAAGATTGGTTCTGAAGAGACACGCTGAATGCAGCAATTTTTTGTTTTGTTTTTAAAGTCACTGTTACAAATGATAGTAATAGTCACTTCAGCAGCCTGCTCAAAAGCTGGGTATCTTTAAAAAAATGATCCTTTCTTTCCTAGCAAAAATAATATTAAAATGAAACTGGGAAATTTATTTCCCTTTTTATCACAGCAGGGATTGGTTACACCAAATAAGCCTAACAACACTCCAATGTGAGAATCACTGAAGCTAAGAACTGACCCTTATTATTATCTATACAACACATTTAATGCTCAAATAGGGTCCAACGACCGTCTCTTCCTCTGCCTTCTGCCTTCCAAGTGTTGTTTATTTTCTCCCCTACCATCCTAGAAGATGTTATTAAACAGAAAGAAGGCCCAACATTCTATTGCCTTACCCTTCACGAACCCCCAATGCCAAAAGAAAAAGGAGATTTCAAACACAACCCAAAAGATGACTCCCATGCAGAAGAATTTACCGATTAGATAATCATTGTTATCTAGCACCTCCCTTGTGTCAAAAATTTGTACTGTGTTTGGTGAAAATTCTTAAAAAGAGAGAGAATTCAAATAAGCAGGCTTATTGTTTGAGAATTGTTAAAAAGCAGGCCTGGGAAGCAAATGCATGTTTACAAAACAGGCTTTTTAGCCCAAAGATCAGAGGCAAGGGAAACCCCTGAGTTTCAAGGGGCTCAATCAATGAAGGCTTTCAAGAAGAATGTTTAATTGTTAAAGGGTGTATGATAGACACTTAAGAGCAGAACAGACCCTTATCAACCTGAGAGAAAATTAGATTTAACAGCACTTGAAATCAAAGGGTGAATTAAAGGGCATTAGTATGACTGCACCAGCAGCCTTGAGCAAGCATCTCTAGCTCTGCGAGCCTCATTTTTCACATTTATGAAATATAGCAACACTAATTCCTTCATAGATTGGTGGTGAGGTGAGGTAATTTTCCTTGGATATGCATAATCAATGAAGTTGCTATTACAGTTATTGCAGTAACTCCCAGAACAATGCACTTATTGATTAGGAGAAAAATGCCATTGTCCTAGGTTATGATAGAAACGACAAGCAGACTTCTGGTCCTCAGGCAGATTAGTGTTGTGAATAAATGTGTCACCTCCATTTCTGTCCATATTAAGTCCAAATAAACATCTGCCATGTGGATATACATTCATGAAAACGGGCCAACAGTTAAAACTGAGGGGTGGAATGGTATTGGTTGATTACACACCATGTGCACTGGCATTTTCTGGATATAAGGAATACAACAATGAACAAATAAGGGTGTCGCTTTAAATATGCACTTAATCTTTTCTATTGTTTTATGATACAGTTTAATAGGCACTGGGGTTTCCCCTCCCTCTCTCCAAGTTTCTTCCCTTCACTTCTATTCTCCCCTACAGCCTTACAATGGATGTCTTGCGTGAATTATCACAAGTCCATCATGCTGCCACTGAGGTGTCTCCCAGTAATGTAGGAGATTAAAATAATCTATCAGTCATTTTGTTGTGAGTTCATCTTTGTAGTACATGCATAAGGACTTGCTTCTCTCTCTTTCCACCAATGAACATATTAATTTCCACTACATTTTCATAATGCATCTCCTTAAGTACAGTCCACCATGGGGAGAAAAAAAATAGTGGACCTTCACCCACATGAAGTTAACAAACATATAACAAAGGTACCAATGTGATGCTATTGTGGTGAAAAAGAGGGTCCAGCATCTTCATGTACAAATAAATGTCAGCGTGTGTCCCAAGGCACTAATGAAGGTACAATGAGGATTAGATCCTCTTTACTTAATGGGCAGTAATGAAGAGAACAAATAACTAGGAGGCGCAATAAGGTAAAATCCTTCACAGGTAAAATCCCTAGATTTGACATATTATCTTATATTAGAGCAAACATATGGTAACTGACCTTTTGGGGTTGGCTCATTTTCCTTAGCATAATGGCCTCCAGTTTGGCCCATTTGGCCACAAACAGTTGCATTTAATTTTTTTAAATAGCTGAGCAGTATTCCATAGTGCATATGAACCACAATTTCTTTATCCAGTTTTTTGTTAATGGGTATTTCTGTAGCTTCCGTGTTTTTGCAATTATTGATTGTGCTGCAATGAACATTGGGATGCACGTTGCTTTCTCATGTAACAAGTCTTTTAGATATACTCCTAGCAATGGTATTGCTGGATCATATGGTAGGTGGATTTTCAGTTGCCTAAGTTTTCTCCACATTGTGTTCCATGGTGGTTGCACCAGCCTGCAATCCCACCAGCAGAGGAGTAGGGTTCCTTATTCCCCACAACCTCATCAGCAGGTGTTGTTGGTAGTTTTCTGTATGTGGGCCACTCTTACTGGCGTTAGTTGGTACCGCAGTGTTGTTTATATCTGAATTTCCCTTATTGCCAAGGAGCTTGCGTATTTTTTCATATGCCTGTTAGCCATTTGGATTTGTTCCTCTGAAAATTTGTTCCTTCTGCCCATTTCTTGACTGGTTTGTTTGTTCTGATATTAGGGTTGATATGGAATTCTTTGTATATTCTGGAAATTAGCCCTTTGTTTCCCGTGTAGTGTAAATAGGAAGTTAATTTTTCTGTCCCTGTTCTCTTGCCCTTCCTATGGAAAAAGTAAATGAGGTAAGAGTATCTGTGTTATCAGCAATTATGTCACACTATTTTGTATTCAAGTTTTCCCACTAGTATTCCAATATATGGTTAAGTCTCCTATTGTAAAGCTTAACATAATCATTCATGTATTTGACAGGCTAAGTGTTGAGTTGGGAGGGTATCAAGAGACGAGACAAAGATGAGCCTTTCGGGCCTGGCGCGACAGTGTAGTGGTTAAGGTCCTCATCTTGAACGTGCCAGGACCTCATATGGGTGCTGGTTCTGGTCCCGGCAGCTCCACTTTCCATCCAGCTCCCTGCTTGTGGCCTGGGAAAGCAGTTGAGGATGGCCCAAAGCCTTGGGACCCTGCACCCGCGTGGGAGACCCAGAAGGAAGTTGCTGGCTCCTGGCTTCGGATCAGCGCAGCACCAGCCGCTGCGGCCACTTGCGGCGGGGGGGGGGGGGGGTTTGAATCATCAGGCAGAAGATCTTCCTCTCTCTCTCTCTTCCTCTCTGTGCATCTGCCTTTACAATAAAATAAATAAATCTTTAAAAAAAATGATGAGCCTTTCATCTGCTGGTTCATCCCACAAAGCCCATATCATCCAGCACTAGACCAGCCAAAGTCAGGACCTCAGAACCCTCTCTCGATCTTCAACATGAATGTCTGGACAGGCCATTCTCTGCCGCCTATTCCAGGAACATTTCTTGGGAGCTAGATCAGAGGCAGAGCAGCTGGGGTTTCAACCAGTGCTTCAATACTGGATGCCTGAATCACCAGTGTACCAAAACACTGGTCCCACGTTGCCCACTTTTAAAGTAATGGCAATACAATAATAACAAATTTTCTTTGTTTCCACACCCCTTCCAGCCACCAATTCAGTTTCCTTCTGCTATCTACTGGCTGCGCTGCTAGTAAGCAATGTCTTTACTTACTGTCTTTGATTCCTCCCTCCCATTTTCTTTTGAACCCATTCCAAACAGAGTGGTGCAGAAACCACTCTTGTCAACAGTGCCTCAGATAGCAAATGCCATGCCTCTCTGCAAATTAGAAAACAGTGCCCCTCTGGATGGATTAATTGCAAATAGCTGTGCTCCTCAAGTAGCTCTGGCAGAGTAATTTACAAGCTATAATTACAAATAGCTGTGCTCTCCGAGAGGCTGTAGCAGAGTTCAGGGGTATTTTACTACCACTCATCCATTCAGATGGGCACCTCTGCACAAGGCATAACATGTATATCCACACAGCCCTGCTTCTCTTGGTCACCAGCAGCCTCCACAAGCTGAAGCCAACAATTAAGTCTCAGTTCTACTGTGTCTTGCTTTACTAGCCAGGTAATTCATGGTTTATCACCTCTTCCTCTTCAAAGGAAGAAACATCTGCACCCCCCAACAGCTTTCTTTGTATCCTGGCTGGCTCCTCTGTGTCTCTCAGACCTGCACACACACAAGGTTGGCTTCAGAGCTTGGGCCTTGGATACATCATATTTTCTGTCTTAAATGATCCTTTTATAGAACAAATCTAAATTCAGGGATTTTAAGTCAGACATAGGCTGACAGAGCCCAGATATATATCTCCAATCATGACCTCTCACTGTTTGTTGGACAGCTCAAAGATAGTAAGTCCAAGACTGAGTTCCTAATTCGCTTCCTACCCCCCAGTATCTTTCCACTCCCGATTTTTCAAGTCCACTCTCCTGAAGTTATATAGATATTCTTCCTTCTTATATCCCACATGTGCCTGCATGTTTTTTGGTATTATACTTAAATACTGAAGGACCTCAACAATGACTCACTGCCTCCAAAACACCACAATGAATCATGTATTATTTCATTTGCTTCCTAATTGTTGAATTTTTCCCTGTTCTGTGTCCACTGCAATCTGTCTTCCACATAAATTGAAATGGTTCCACTAAAATTTACTTCAAATTGTGCCATTTCTCTGGTTGACACTTTCCAATGGGTTCCTATGAAGCCCAGGGCAAATTCCAGTGTTCACCATCCTTCACAATCCTCTCCACCACACCAGGCATGTTTATCTCACTTCCAACTCTCATCATCCACTCCCCTCAAAAACACAGTTAATTCTGTTTCTGCCATGTTTGCCTGCTTGTTGTCTCTTCAGCACACTACTATACACACACCTACCATGAAGATTTGTGTGTTCTTTCACTTTGACAATTTTCCCCAGAGAGCTGCTGTACCTTAGTGAGAAGTCACCTTCTCAATGATACTTTCTGTGATTACTATAATTAAAGCTGTAATCATTTGCAAACCCAGCCTTTATAATCCCATCATTTAAAGACATAGCTTGTATTATACTTTTAACCAATGACAATTTGGTACTGATAATGTTGGTTGAAAATACATATACAGATATAGTGCTTAAGTGAATATACTGTAATTAGTAGCAGTGACATTGTCTTATAAGTTGAGAACCATTTGTAAACAGACGTGAAAAGAGGAGAAAATAAGGAATGGGACATCAGACAGGACAGGCCATTCTCTGTAATAGGTCAAATGCTTACAGTGATGTCTTAGAGTAAAAAAGAAAACAAAAGCAGTAGCAATTTGTGACAGTTATCAAATTCACATTTCTTTTAGTCTCAGGTAAACAAGTCAAATTCAGGTGACTATAAAATGACTGTTAAAGAAATGACTCCCTCCAATTCTTATCCAACTTTTGCCTTTGTATATGGCCACTCATAAGTCTAAGTGTGCAGCCTAGCAGTGAAGATGCCTGAGTGCCTAGATTTAGTACTAGCCCTGGCTCCTAGCTCTATCCTTCTGCTAATGAGGACCCCGAGAGATGGCAGTGACAACTTACGTAACTGGGTTCCTGTCATCCATGTGGAAGACATGGATTCAGGTTCCAGTTTCCAGATAGAGACCAAGCCACTGAGATCATTTGAGCACGAAACCACAGACTCTTTTTTCGACTCTTTCAAAAAAAAAAAACACAAAGTGCTACTAGGACATGAAAATATCTTGTGAAATACGTTCAATCAGGAAAACTTCTCCATCTCTACATTTTTAGATCACTTACTGTTTCTTCTTAGGCACTCCTATGTCTTTTCAAATATTAATTTTTAAAAGATTTATTTATTTGAAAGGCAGAATTACAGAGAGCGTGACATATATATTCAACCCAACTGGTTCACTCCCAAGGTGGCCTCAACAGCCAGAGATAGGACAATCCAAAAACCTTGTGCCAAGAGCTCTTCCAGTTCTCCTGTGTGGATGCATGGTCCGAAGGCATTGGAACATATTCTGCTGCTTTTCTAGACTGAAAGTGGAGTAGCTGGGACTTGAACTATCATCCATATATGGTGACAGCATGGTAGGTCATGCCTTTACTAGTCAGACCACAGCACAGACTCCAAATATAAACTTTAAAAGTACTCTTTTTTTGTGAAGATTTACTGATTTTTATTAGAAACATATTTACCAAAGGAAGGAGAGCCAGAAGGATTTTCCATCAGCAGGTTCACTTCCCATATGGTTACAATGACTAGAGCCGATCTGATCTGATCCAAAGCCTGGAACCAGGAACCCCTTTGGGATCTCTTGTGGGGCTCAGGGGACAAAGGGGTCACTAAGTCAACAAGGTGGCAACTAACAGTCAAGGTCACTGGGTTACTTGTGGCAAGCAAGATGGCAGCCAAGGACAGAGCCCTGGGCATGAGCCAGGGCAGGGGTCAAGTCGTTTCAAAGAAAGACTGATTGGCCAGGTCCATTTTGTTCACCTGCCCCTGGCCTATGAGAGGTGGCTTCTGCAGTCGGGCAGGTGACAATTGGCTCCTGGTTCTCCCCTCCTGGAATTCCTGGCCTGAAGCTATTCATCACCCTATATAAGAAACTGAATTTCCCAAAATAAATTGGAACTGCTTAGATAAAACCTCTGTCGGTCTGTTTGTCTCTTGCATGCTGGGAGGCTGGATGGCAGGTAACAGGCTCACCCCCTCTGGCAATGGGGTAGTAGAGGAATCTCTGAGGGAGACCCAGCAGTCTCTCACGTGGCAGTAGGTTCTCAAAGCTTTCCCAGGCCACAAGCAGGGAGTTGGATGAGAAGTGGAGCATATGGGACATGGACAAGTACCCCTAAGGCATGCAGGCACTTCCAGACTGAGGATTAGTGAATTGTACAATTGTGTCAGCCCCAATACTCTTTCTTCTTTGTCTCACTGCTACAAAGGGAATTAAAGCCTGACATTAATCTATCAAATTGCAATTAGAACTAGGATTCAGGTTCTGTATTTAGGCTTTTCATAAGTTAAACATAACCTGTAATTACTAACTCTAACTTCTCAGATGTTTCAAATATGAATTATGGTAGTCAAAATACTAGAAACTATTGCCAGTTCTGGCTCAGTTAATACTTTGATCAGTATTTCAATATCTATGCCATCAATCAATGAATTAATTGTTTGCAATAGGTATTGAGATAGGAAGTTAAGATACCATCCTTAACACAAGAGTAGTACCTGGGTTTCAATCCCAGTTCTGCCTTCTGACTCCTACATCTTGCTAAGGTAGACCCCGGAAGGCAGAGTAATGTGTTAAGTAACTAGATTTTTGCCATCCACATGGAAAACTCAGATTACATTCCTGGCTCTGGCCTTAAGTCCTAATACAGCACAGCTCCAGCTAGGTCTGCAAGGAGAAAACTGGTAAATGTGATCTCTGCCTCTCCCTAAACTTTCACCTCTCCTTTTCTCTCATTCCTCCATTCTGCCTTCTTTTACCGTCCCTCTCATTCCTCCAAAATAAATAAAAACAATTTTTAAAAACGAATTAACTAAGGTCCCAATGCAATGACCTAGGGGCTAAATCCTTGCCTTACATCCAATGGCATTCCATATGGGCACCATTTTGTATTCTGGCTGTTCCACTTCCCATCCAGCTCCCTGCTTGTGGCCTGGAAAAACAGTAGAGGATGGCGCAAAGCCTTGAGACCCTGCACCCATGTGGGAGACCTGGAAGAAACTCCTGGATTCAGATCAGCTCAGCTCTGGCCAGTGCAGGCACTAAGCAAATGAATCAGTGGACAGAAGATCTTTCTCTCTGTCTCTCCTCTCTGTCTTTCCAATAAAAAATTAATAAAGCTTTTTTAAAAATGAATTAACTAGAACTAAATTATTCAGGATCTGACTACAAATATTTCTAGTGAAATGTTAAAAATCTGTGTACGCATTACTAACTCGTTAAGTAACACTATTAAATATTCCACCGAGTATTACATCATCTTTTATTATTTGGTTAAAGGTTTACATAATTTCTCTAAATTATCTACAGTAGGAAGAGCTAGTTATTCTGAAGTCAATTTTCAAGTTAAAATTATAACTTTTAATATTTGTAATAGTAACTTAGAAATAATGTATTATTTTAAAAGTCTAAAATCAATACAAACTGAATAGATGAAGCACCCATCTGAAATTTGAAAGCACAAATCACTAGAGAAAACAGGTTTCAGATGGGAGCTGTAAAAGAAATTCTAATAAAAGAAATAGTCACATAAAAAGAAAAGGCTTTGAAAGAGGTATTTGTAAGAAAATGCTTTTTTTAAAAAGGCATTTTAAGAGTTAGTTTTTATTTACACAAATATATTGCCTTTCGTTCCAGGAAATCCATGCTCCAGTTTTTTGAAACTAAAGACAATTTCTCACATTAGTTAGCAAAATCATTTATCACATCACAAAGTTTCTTTCAAAACTAATAAAACAGAAGAAAGTTCCATCTAATAAATGGTATTATTTCAGCAATGTTGTTTTTATTATATAGCTAGAGAGGAATACATACATACATGTACACAGGCATATATGTCCCACACATGGAGAGGTATAGTGGCAAAAGAGAAAGCAATGTATTCCTACGGATTGTAGTCAAAGATGAATGAAATCTTTCAGCATTCCTGAGTAAAGTGTAGCAATTCACTCAGCTAGGTGGAACGTGGTGCCTGGCATTGGATCTACTTGGCAAAGCGGATCAAGTGCTGGTAGGCAAGCCCAACTTGAAAACCCAAATGAAGAAGCTTCGATTTTCTCGTATGTTCCGTTACAGCTACGCATATATATCTACCAAGACCACCTGAATAGATTGAAGCACTACTGTAACTTCTCCATGGTTGGGCTCTATAACAACTTCACCCATTTCTCATGTCAGATTATTCGGTCATAGTTTCATTAATACATTTCTTGGCTTCTTTGGTGGCTCTGCAATTATGTCTAGATTTCACATTTAGTATGTAGCCCTTACATCTCACAACCTGGGTTAACAATTTTTAAAATATTTATTTATTATTTGGTGGAAAGGGGTTAGGAGGAAAGGAGAAGTTAGGGAGAGAGCAGGCCCTCATCTGCTGATTGATATCTTGAATGCACTCAATGGTCAACATGCCAGGCCAAGAGATGTAAATTCAATGCATGTCTTCTACATGTATAGCAGGATCCCAGCTACTCATGCAATCACTGGCACTTCCCAGGATCAATGTTAGCAGGAAGATGGAATCAGGAGCTTGGAGATTGAGCATGGGTATTCCGATGTGTGATTCAGACATCCGCACTGATGACTTCCTTGCTGGGCCAAACATTTGTCCCTAATCCAGCATTTCATTATTTGCTCCAGACTTGGCTTTATTTAGGTTTTTTTTGGCTTCTATTGAATTTATTGATTAGATTTTGGTTAATACCCAGCTTAGCCTCCAGGGTTCTGAAGAATTTACTATAATCAATCCCTTTTCAGCGGCCCACAGACTATGATAAGGATAATCCTGCCTTCACCCAATATTGACAATTGTTTCTTTGAAGAGAGGCCTCCACCTGTTGTAGTATTAGGCATGACTTTCTGTGACTGGAGCCAACCTTACTCAGCTTTTGGCCAATGAGAATCTCCCTAAGTGAAACAGTACTAGCACAAGTTTTCTCACGCAGAGATACAGCTTTTACTGACTAAGGCAAAGCTGCATAAATGAAAAGTATGTGTGTGTGTGTGTGTGTGTGTGTGTGTATAGAAAAAGAGAGAGAATATGTAAACATTATCTGAAAATGCAGTAAGAGTCAAGGTAGAACACGTTGACTTCTGGAACATAACAAGAATAGGAACCAGCCTAGAATCCTAGTATCAAGGTTTCAATCTTACTTCTATGTGATGATGCAGGTAGCATACTTTGGGTTTGGAGTTCTGATGCTGAGTCTTCTTACAAGCACAGGTGCCTGAAGGACATATTAAAGACACATAGAAGGTCTAAAAATTACAGAATAACAGTTTAACAGAAACACAGGGGTTATTATTTGAGTTAGAATTTTACATCAAACAGAAAGAATGATTTCATGCGAAAGCTCAATAAACACCAGACCAGAACTCTCTCTCTTCAATTCCTCACTCTGATTAAAGCCCAGATTACACAAGGAACTGACATGCTGGCAAACCACTGGCTATACAATCAAGTGGCCCAATTATATTGTGATTTAGCTAATGGAAGAAACAGATAGCCTAAACTAAGGAAAAAAACCAGAAGCACAAGGCACAGAGAGGATATTTTTCTAAATAAACTGTCAAGAGACGGGATATGTAAAAGGAATTTAAGCATTGCCTCAAAGCTAGCAGGTGAAGAAAAGAAGAAAATCTACAAGACAAACAGTGCTCAATGGTTGTTCCAAGAAGTATTCTGAGCACAAATGCTGGGTCCAATAACATCTGCTTTATTGTTTTGAGCACACTACCTCACTGCTGCATCATGCAATGACTGTATAAAGAGATTAGGAAGTAGAATAACAAGTAACTCAAAGATCGATATAGAATAAGGAGGTGAGAATCACCTATGTAAACTGGAGAACAGATCACTTCAGAGAAAGAAAAAATTGATGCTGACGTCCTATAGAGCAATAATATCCATCTTGAAATTATGGAACTTCAGTTAACCATGAACTAGCAATGTTCATATCCACATGTATCCCAAGCACTTTCAAATGATCAGATAATGTACTTGCATAAATCATTACTCATTTCATAGATTTTGAGGTTATATAATAATAATCATGTATAATCAAAATGGTTTCTTTTCAAATTCAGAGGTTTATTTTCATATGTATTTTTTGAATAATTGTGAACACCAAAAATTTTTAATCTATTATCAGATACTGCTTTGTAAAAAAAAACATGGAAACAACCAAAATGCCCATCAACAGAGGATTGGATAAGAAAGCTATGGTTCATCTACTCCATGGAATACTACTCAGCTATTAAAAAAAACAAAATGCAGTTCTTTGTGGCCAAATGGGCCAAACTGGAAACCATAATGCTAAGGGAAATGAGCCAATCCCAAAAGGTTAAATGCCACATGTTTGCCTTAATTTAAGATGATATGATGTTATGTATAACATGTTATGTTATGAATGTTATATGTTGTGTATAAACTAAAATTGAAGTGTAGGTGAGGTGGTCACAGAAGGTGGCTGGGAACTCGCATTTACTTTTAACATATTGGTTACTCATTACTATGTCAATTAATTCCATAATGATGTAAATTTTTGCTGATGGTATGTTGGAGCTTTCAATTGACTGGGATGATACTCTGCTGGCTCTGTCTTCAGACCAGAGAGGGTATACCTAAGAAGCCGTTGAACTTGACTGGACAATAAGATGCTGGACTCTAGGTTTGGTATACGCTTGCAATGGGGGAATCTCAACTGAACTTGAACTGTGGTTATGCAACAAGGTGGAGGAATCCACCATGGTGGGAGGGTTTGGGGAGGGGTGGGGAGAACCCAAGTACCTATGTAACTGTGTCACATAATACAATGTAATTAATGAAATAAAAATAATAAATAATAATAAAAAAATTGATGTTAGAAAAGTCACACTGGCTGATGGAAGACAACAGGTAATATCACCGCTAAGAAAACCTAAGGAGGTAGGGATGGTGTGATGAAAAGCAGTATGACGGGGAGAGTTCCATATATGTTATTAGTTCATGTGCACTCTTTACCATTCCCACATGATAAGATCTTGTGCAAATTATCTCTCTTTGTGTTTTCCATGAGTATTACCATAATAATAGCATTACCCAAATTTAGGGTGTTATTGCAAGGACTAATGATCATGCGTGCAAAGATACTGAACAGATACATATGATTTGGTCAATAGAATATAGAGAGACAAGGAATCAGTTTTAAATCATTGTCGCTTTCTTCCTGTGAGCCACCAAGACAAGAACAAGTCCTAGATGCTGAATATAAAGACGTAAAGATCTTAAAAATAAGCTATAACCTGGATCCAAATCCAGCCAAAACAAAACACAAAGCAAAGACATCCCAGTAAGTACGGAGACACACAGAAGATATTCCATATCACCCCACTGACTTTTGGGTGTTACGCATCATTATGAGAATAAAATATGATTGGTACAGCAGTGTGTTTTAATATCTAGCAAGTGAATCCAAATATATTCTTTTTATGTATTTTCCATGTATTCTATCTATTCTTTCATATGAAGTTAAATATGGTCTGTAATCCAAAGCTTTAAAACATATAACTTCAGGTTATAATTATTTCACATCTTTCCATTTTATCCAGACCTTATTTTATATTCTATATGTAATTTTACACTTTTCTTTAAGTGAGTCCTTTATCACATAGTTTGTCACTATTAGAAAGGAGTTATTTCCCACTTCTATTTCCAGCTTCTTATTGCCAGTAAAGATAAAAGCTAATAATTTTTACATATTAATTTTATATTCAAGTACCTTATCAAGTGTCCATATTAAATCTATGTGCTTTCTTAATTTATTGCTTTGCAAGCTATCTAACCATATCAATAGGATAAAAATAATTGTAGCTATCATTTCTAGCAGTAATTGAATTTCATTTATACTTCTTTATCTTATATAACCAACATACTGCACAGTCTTGAACAACATTGTAGGGGACTACATAATTGCAATTTACATAAGAAACTAAAGATATAAGCAAAAATATGGATAATTAGATACAAATTTAAAGTAAAATGATTTGACAATATTATAGCTTAACTGTATATATGTCATAGCTTTAAAAGAACCTGATCACCAACCTGTCTTATCTGCCTAGCTAGCCATATGAATCAAGCTGCTTTGTTCCTCTAGCCCTAATTTGATCTTTTGTAACACTTTTCCTTGGAAATCACCCTATTCTTTGGAGCAAGGTAAAAAGTCAAAATAGGACTGAAAAATGCTGTTAGAAAATAAAGAAGCATTCAGAATGCCTGCAGCATTCCATAAAGGAATGTCTAAAAGGATCTACACTGATTACAAAATGAGCGTCAAAAAGGGAAAAAGTTGGGAAGCCAGCGCTGTCATAACAAACTAAACCTCAGCCTACAGCGTCAGCATCCCATAGGAGCAGTGCTTTGAGTTCCAATTGCTCTACTTCCAATCCAGTTTCCTGTTAATGATGGGGAAAGCAGCAGAGGACAGCCCAAGTCCTTGGACCTCTGAACCCATGTGGGAGAGTTAAAAGAAGCTCCAGGTAGGCCAGCCCTGCTCTAGCCATTGTGGCCATTTGGGGAGTGAACCAGTGGATGGAAGATCTTTCCCTCTATCTCTCTTCTTTCTAACTCCGCCTTTCAAATAATAAAATCATAATTTAAAAATATGGGTGTTGACTGGATTAGGCTGTATTCCAGAAAAGCTATCCATCTATAATAACATGCACAAAGGAAATCATAAAAATAAATGATAGCTTATATAATTTGAATGAATATTGATTTGTGCAAATATTTTCTACTCTGCTAAATATTTATTTTAGAGAGCAGAAAGATATTTTTTCTATCATTTCAAGTGAAATAAAAAAACTCTAAGTTGAAAAATAGAGCATTGACACAAACCAGTAGCTACCTATGTAGAAAACCTACAAATCTTCTGAGAAATATTAAAAAAATAAATGGAAAAAATGTCATATTCATCAATAGGAAGACTCAATATCATAAAAGTCATTTTTCCCAATTTAGTCTATAAATTTATTGTGGTTCCAACAAAAAAGTTTGTATTGCTTTATTTTGCTTAGCCAATCATTTTAAAGTTATTAAGAAAATTTCTTTAATAATTTTGATAGTATATTTCTCACATGTATTAAAATAAACTGTCAGCAATATGTTTAAAATTTTTGAAAGTACAAAAATAAGTAAATCAGAGATTTACTAGGAAAATTTAAATTAATGGGGAAAATACTCAAATACTATTAGACAGTAGTTGGTACGTTTGAAATTATACAATACAAATATTTCATTTTCCTTACTCATAAGTTTAAAGCATACAGTGCAAATATTTTAAAAATACAACATTTTAGAAATCTTATAAATTCCCTTTTAAAGTTATAAAAATGCTTTCTTGGTTGGTTTTTGAACTTTTTTATATTTGCATGGCTACTGAATAACTTTCAGGTTTCTTGCTTTTGTAAGTCAGCTAATTTTAAATATACCAACGTGAATGACATTTCTAGATTTTCCTTACTAAAGAATTCTTCCATGTCTGAGATAAATAAAACCTCGTTATGTTTTATTTAATATTTTAATGTAATTATAATTTGTGGGTTGGTAGGCAAGTACTTTCTTTAAAATTATTTCATATATACTCATGAGTACCACTGATATATTACTTTTACTTTTTCATACTGTATTTGGTTTAGTAATCAAACAGCAAAAAAAAAAAATCTCTTTTTTTTTTTTTTTTGTTTTGTTTTCCAGAGAAGTTTGTTAAATAGTGGAAAAAAATCTCTGCAGTATTTGGTAAAGTCACTACATATTATTTATATTTTATTTGTCCTTTTCAGAAAAATCTAAATTTCCAACTTGATTTCCTTAATAGCTTTATTAGTTTTGGGATTACTATAGCTTTCTACTTTATCTTAAATGTTGAGCTATATTTTCCTACAGACTTACCAATTTTCACCTGTTCTTCATATAACAAGCAACCCCCAAATCAAATAGATTAAAATAACAGAACAATTTATTTATCTGGCTGACTAATCTGCAATTTGGGTACAGTTTTGTTGTATGGCTTGTTCCGCTCCACATGGCACTAGCTTGGGAGGTTACCAAGGCTCATCTGTCTACTTCCAAGATGACTTTCTCAACCGGATGGAAAGCCCTCTAGTGGGACTTGAGCCTGGACAGTTGGCCTGAGGCCTTACTTACCCTGTATGTGGGCAATCTCCCCGGAACTGCTTGGATTCAATCAAGCATGGTGGGTTGATTCCAAGCCTAAGTGTTCCAAGAGATAAGCAATGGAAACTGCCAGCCTCATAATGTCTGTGTCCGGAAAAGTGTACCATCACTTCTCCACATTCTACTGGTGAAATCATCACAGAACCTTGCTAAAAATGAACTATAATAGACACAGATAGCTTGATAGGAATGGCAAGGAACATTAGTTTATCCTATAAATTTCTTGTGTAAAATGATTTCTAAAATTTTATTATCTTTTAAATATTTTTTCCTGTTGGTAAAACATATTTTTGTTCATACCCATTAGTGTTTGTCTCTTGTTTCATTTCACTCTTTCTAGGTAACGTTTACCTTGTTCTCTTTTCATGGAATTTAGTCCATCACCAGTATTATGGGTGTGCTGTTTAGTTAATCTCCTTATCCTCCAAGGTTTCATTGCATGTCACTTTTAAGATTAATTCTGCCATTCTAATTTCTTCTTTTGGATGACTTCTCTTTTAATGCAAGCATTTATGGAGTATATTTTCCCTTTTCATTGACATAGAAGAGGCATACTGAGCAAGACTCGTGATTATACTTTGAAGCACTACTGTCAAGGTTGAACCTCCATTCATGTTCAAGATCCTGGATCTTGAGAAAGCTCCCACCTTTAGTTGATATAAGTCACTCTTTGTGACTGAGTTATTTGTAGGAACAATATAGTTTTTTCTGAACACCTTCATTACAGGAGGCTGGGATTTCATTACTTGCCAGACAAGGAGTACCTATGAAACCAATTCCCAGGTTAAAAAAATAACTCTAGTGAAATTTTAATTGGCAAAACCTCAAGTGTATTGTCAAACTCCTTGTATAAAGCTAGATTTTGTGCGTTTTTCATTCAATATGAAAAGTTTTGCCTGTTACCTGAAAAAGCTTGTACACTTACAACATGATGGCTTATTTACATGTGATAGCTTCTACTATTTTGTTTATCTTACTTCTTCTGTATTTCCTTTTTTCCCCTTATTTCCACTATTCTTTTGATAGCTATTGTTGTCTTCTCCTTAAAGTGTTCTTATTCTAGTTCGGAAGTGAAACATTCTGTTTTATTCTTTGGGTGTTTAACCTTGACATTTTCATATGCCAACTTAATTATTATTCCTTTCCAAATAATAACAATTAAATTGTACAGCTATAACACTACACATTTAATGAATACCTTCATCAACAACATGTTTTATTTCCTAATATTTTAATGCTGTATTTTCCAATTTCCAAGCTTTGATTGCACCTCTGCTGCTATTTCTACATCACTTTTAGTTTGGATTTGTCCATGTGTTCTCTCTTCTAATAAATTACAAATCTCCTCTACACATTCACATTCTGAATTAAAGGATAGGCAAGAAAGATTCAAACCTGTGGAAAACAAAATATTGCTGGCTTTTGAGAAGGTACTTTCAACTCGATGGTAAAGTGGGACTCATGGTACTGAGCTTCAGAATGACTCACACACACCCCTCAGTAGCCGTGAATAGTGTGTCTCTGTGGGAGGATTCTCTTCAAAAGCATAATGGAGGAGCAGAGTGGCATCTAATCAGGAACATTATAGAAATAAAGAGGAAATCAGTCTACACCACAAACACATTTTTACATGTTAACTGACTTACAGTAGCCAGTTTTGTAATCTGCATCAAAATACTCTGTGTCCTGTTTTTAAAATTCTTAATGTTTTGATTTTAATTGACACAGGATCTTTGTTACGTATTTGTGATGTACAGTGTGATGTTTTGATACAGGTACACATTGTGTAATTATCAAGTCAGAACACTCAGATGATCTATTACTTCAAACCTCTATCATTTCTTTGTGCAAAAAACACCCAAAGTGCTGTTAGAGCCATTGTGAAATTATCAATATTACGTGGCTACCTATAACCATCACACTGATGCCAGAATACCAGGACTTTGAAAGCATTTAAAGTTGGAGATTTGATAGTATTTTCTAATGTTTAAAATATTTATTTGAAGCTGATCATGAAGCTGCTATAATTTATAAATTTTGCTGTGTTGTTTATTTAAGCATTTAGGGAACTAATTCATTTTGCACTAAACAAAGTGAAAATAATATTAAAGGTCCCATTACAAGAGATGGAATTTAAGGTAGTAAGGATGCCAATTACCCTGATGTGGTCATCACACATTGCTTATATGCACTGAAATCCTACATTTTGTACCCCACAAATGTGTAAACTCAATACATGCAAAAATAGAAATACAAGTAAATTATTTTCACACACAAAAGCACCTGGGACACTTAAAAACCCTATAAGCAATCATGTTTGTCAAACATGTCATAATGGTATCGAGCTATCGAGTATGTTTAATTTATAAAAATTTTTTCCCTTTAAGGTAATTTTACTTAGAGGTTAGTTGAAGTATTTCTATGGAGTCACCAAATGTTGTAAATTTTAATCTACTTAAGCTAACATACACTTATTTTCCTTTGATGTGTTGATGCAATGAATGTTCTTGGCAGAGTCCTTGTTAATGAACTATCTTTACAATATTCAAATAATCCTGATTGGTTTATACTGTATTATATATTGACAGACTGATGAATTATAATTGATCTTATTACAAAGGGAATTTTTCCTTCTATTTTCATGGGGATATCTGCTTTAAAGTTTTTGTGCTGACTTAAGGCTATTCTCTCTCTTTGTAAAATGAATTTGAGAAATTTCAAATGTAGCTATAATCACAGAGGTATCTAACCTTTCAAGGATTAGTAGACCTTCACTATGAAATTATATGGTATTTATGTTCACATTTGTTAATGTTTTTTAATTTTGCATTTAAAGATTTCCAGATTCTTCTATAATTGCTATTTCACTTTTATCCTCTTTAGATCAGTTTCACTTTATTTTTTTCTGGGTTTCCAAATTCCGAAGTATTAAGCTTAATATACTACTCTTGCAATTTTTTTTAAAGATTTGTTTATTAGAAAGGCAGAGGTACAGAAAGGATTAGGGGAAATAGAGAGATCCTCCATCTGCTAGTTCACTGGCAGGTTAAAACTAGAAGCCAGGAGTCAGGAGCTTCATTCAGGTCTCATAATCAGGTGCAAGAACCAAGGAGTTGATCCAACTACCACTGCTCTCCCAGGCACATTAGCAGGAAGCTGGATCTAAAGTGAAGCAACCAGGAATGAAACTGGGGCCCACAAGGGATGTTGGCCTCCCATGTGATAGCTTAGCTCACTATACTATATCACTCACTCCAGCACTCTTTCAATTTGCACCATCTCTTTCACAGCAATTATCTTTTCCCAATTTTTATGTATTTTTGTACACATGTCTCAATTTTTTTAAATAATGGAACTCTCAGGGACACTTTCTCAGTTGACTTTTACTTTAAGTTATGAAGGCACATGATAGCATACTTCTCTTTGACTAAGCTTTTGCTTAGTCTCATTTTGCCAAAATGTTTTATTTCATTGTTTTTGTAAATGGATGGGAACTATGCTTTTGGTATACTGTTTAATAAACATACTTTCATTGTAATTAAATTTTGTCATGTTTTAATTTTTAATATATGACTGTAAAAATATATCTCCCGCTTTTGTTATGTTATTAGTTTGCTTGGTGCCAAATACATGGTAGATTTTTTTATATGTTCTAAATACTTAAAATAAGTATATCCCATTATTCAAAGGCTATAAAAACTTTGATTGTATTATTTAATTATGTTTTGTTTTCTGATAAATTCCAAATATGTGAAAGTCTTTAAAGTTTCATACCAAAAGAGTATATTGATCAAGTTTTTATATTTCTAACATTTTTCACTTTATATATCCTGGTTGACCCAGAAAGATTTCTGTCACATCTTTTTTTTAAATAAATTATAGCTCTAGGGAATCAAATAATCTCACATTATCCTATTTAGTATTTTTATTCCTAGATTTCATCCTGTTTAATATTCATGAAGAATCTGTTTTCTTTTTATTTGCATTGCTTATCCCATTCCATTATCTTTCAGCTTGTCTTTCTGACTCTTGTGAACCATGTATAAATGACTAGCGCACTGTTAGTGTCCATCGTGTCCTATGGAAGCATCCCTCTCACAGTGAATATAATCCCACTGACATGTTTTTCCTTATCCCTTCCATCTCATTTAATATTTATTAGTTTTGTATAATTTTTAAAATTAACTCATTTATTCAATGAAGATACAAATAAAGGGTAAACTCTCATTTCCTGATCACTCTCTAAAATGCTCACAACGATTAGGGTTGGGTTGGTGCCACAGCTAAGAGCTGGGAACTCAAGCAGATCTCTCAAATGAGGAGTAGCATCCAACTACTTTCCTTGTTGTCTCCATTAACAGGAAGCTGGGGTCAGGAAATCAAGTAAATTCAGATACTTCAATATGGGATGTGAAGCATCTGAACTGTTAGCCTAATGCCCATCCCTTGTATTCTTTATCTTATTATATTGTGTTTTTGATACATTTTTCAAACTACAACCATTTTTTTCCATTATGTCAGTTTCTTTTCTTTTCTCTGATATGTTTCTTTAGTATTTTCCTTTTTTTCCAAATTCTCACAAATGCATAATTTCTGCCATTAATGATATTCCAATTATGCAGCTGTTCCCCACCAGTTTTCTCCATGTGTGTCAACAGGATCAAATCTTTGGATCTTATTTTACCACTCGTTTCCTTGCATAATCTAGACTTCGATAAAGTAATTGCATTCTTTTCTCCAACTTGACTCTCTTATAGAGATTGATACTTAGGATTCCTTTTTTTCTGACTTAAACACATCCTTCAATTATCATTATCAATTTGCAGAGAGATTAGTATTGCTTTATTCCATCTTTTCCAACCTTGACGAGCCTGATTTGAATCATGTGTTATTTATTTAAAATATTTTCTTCAACATTTTATCAGATTATAGGTATACGTAGGTAAAGTTAATTTAAAAGTGATTTCATTTAGTCATTGAATATTTTGGCTGAGTATGGGATTCTTAAGGTACAACCCATCGATCCATTTTATTAATTTAGTTTCACCTTTTTGATAATATCCAGTGCTGAAAGGAAAACACTCCCAGACCACTAAATGCTATCTTTTTTCTTTCCATGTAACCCATATCTTCCATTCTGAAGTCTGAAGGACATACCTTTTTTCTTGAGCATGGGAATTCTTACGCATCTTGGGTGGAACTTGAGATTCAACATACATATTCAATTCTTTACTCAGCTCAGGAAGCTTTCTTTTACAGTTGCTTATTTATTCACTACTAACCATCATCTGTTTCTATATTTTTTTCCTTTCTAGGGTGCCTAATTATTAATATGTTTCTGTATATGTATCTCAGGATCTCTGATTTCCCCTATAAGATTTAGATTTCTTTGTTCTTACATGTTTTAAGTTACCACATGATTTTTCAGATCATAAATTTTAACAATGAATTTCTTCAGTTTGCACTTCTGGTGTTTTATTTTATTTTTAAATTTCTAAGAGAAACTAGATATTTTATCAGAGGGTTGGTGCAGAGCAGGTAACAGATTTAAATCAGGTCAAATAAGGAGGGTTGGGAAAGGCTTTCAGTTAGTTGTAAGGGTTCAACAGCAATATCATTTTCTCTGGGAGACTAAAGCAGAGAATTTGCTAAGAAATGAACTTCTGTTGCGGCCAGCATTATAACTCAGCAGATGCAAAGCTTGCATCCCGTATGTGTGGTGGTTCAAATCCTGAATGCTCCACTTCCAACCTAGCTTTCTAGTAATGCATCTGTGAAGTCAGTGAAGACAACCCAAGTACTGTCAAACACATGGGAGACCTGGATAGAGTTCCAGGCTCTTGGCATCATTCCAGCACAGCTCCAGCTCCAGCAGCCATTGGAGGGTGAATCAGTGAATGAAATGCTCTTTCTTCTCCTCCTTCCTTTCTCTCTTCTCTTTCTAGATTAGATAGATAGATAGATAGATAGATAGATAGATAGATAGATAGATAGATAGATAGATGTTTTTAAAAATAAATGAACATGGGACCAATGCCATAGTGCATCAGGCTAATTCTCTGCTCTGCCATGCTGGCATCCTATATGAGTACCAGTCTGTATCCCAGCTACTCCACTTCGAATCCAACAGAGGATGGCCCAAATCCTTGAGACCCTACACCCATGTGGGACAGCCAGAAGAGGTTCTGACTCCCAGCTTCAGATAAGCTCAGCTCTTGCCATTGTGAATGCTTTCAGAGTGAACCAGCAGATGGAAGACCTCTCTCTGTAAAATCTTTCAAGTAAAAATAAATAAGTCTTTAAAAATGAAATTAACTTGTGCAATAGGCACACTATTTAAAAAAATTAGAAATGGAGTAAAAGTAAGAATGGCATATTGACAATTTAGCAGAAATCTTATCATTAAATATACAAACCAAAGTTCAAAATTAGGCAGTCAGAGTTCCTATTGGTGCAAGCATAGGTCGGAGTGGATGTGGGTTGGTTGGGCTCTGCCGCAGCATCAGTTAGCAGATGCTAGCACAGGGGGCTAATTTTGTCAAACCAAATTGCAGAACCACCTGGAGAGAGCATGATCCAGGAGTGGGAGTGGACCCTGTAGGGTAAAAGTGGGCACCTCCCTCATAGGTTGCCACTCTGGTGTGCATGAGAACCAGGACTGGGACAGGCATGACTACACAGAGAGTGGCACCTGTCAGCAGGTGTGTGGGCTGGATAGTGGGACTGGTTGGGTTGAACTAGGCTTCAATACCCATTGACATGTATGAGAGCTGAATGGAAGGCGGGACAGACTGGACCAGTCTGCTGTACTTACTGGCAAGCAGGCAGGGGGCAGGCCTGCTGAGGGTTACTGGGAGTGGCCTCAACTAGGCTGCAGCTCCCACTGGTTTATGTGGCCAAGTGTGGGGGGTGGGAGAAGGATCGGTATTGGCTCTAACACCCATTGGTTTATGTAGAAGATGGAGCTGGGGGCAGAACTGACCCAGCAACTGCAGCCAGCAGTACATGCATAGGCTGATACAGGCGATGGACTGTGCTGGACCCTGTACTGGCAAGCACATCCAAGAATCTGGTCTGGGATCATTTCAAAGTTTCTTTGGGGATCCTCCCAATTGAACTGCTGGACTCAGAGCTCCAACCATAAAGAGTATTTTAGGTTCCGTGATCTGACCGTGGAGTGCACTTGTAAAAGCTGAGCCTCCTCAGTGGCTCAGACAGAGCATATTCTGGTGCACATGGAGGATATGGTAGTACATTGGAGTCTGCATAAGACACCTGGTATCACAACAAAGGACAGAACAAATTGATCGACTACCCAAGCCACGTGTTGGCAGCGAAAATCTGGGCAAGTAGAGAAGCTAAGGTGGACTATGTCAGCCAGTGGATTCTGAAAAGACTTCATTGTGGGTGTGGCTTCTCCCTTTGTTTCTTCCCTTCCCCCAGATACAGGAAGGAAGAAAGAGAATGTGGAAACAACGGCATTACCCACTTATCTGTAGCCCTTGACCCTTTGTGCCCTAATCAACTATGTAAAGATCATAAAAATTTTTTTAAAGTAAAAAAAGAAAAATTAGTCATTCGGAAACCTTGCATTCTTATTCTATAAATGGCAGAGTAGTATAATGATTACCTACTCGCAAGTACGTCAAGGATCCAAGAAACAGGCCAGTCTTACAGAATCAAATTGTTTTCCAAAAGTAGCAAATCAAGGGCATGAAGGTTCTTTAAAAATTTTATGGAAAATTTAATTACATGATGTCTTTATATAGATAAATAAAATATGCATAGCTTTTTCATAATACATATTTTACATGAGCTTTTTGAAGACACCTTGATTTTTGATGTTCCAAGGGCATATGGGCCAAACATGTTGGCTGTTTGCAAGTTAGTAGTAGATAGATAGCATGTTTTCCCTCCTGGTAGCAGATATAATCTGTGTCCAATAATTCAGCAGTCTACCCTAAACATTCTAGAAATTGAAAGCACAGAGGCTTTCAAGTAGGTGCCCAACTCCACAGATTTCTGAAAAACAAAAATGAAGGGATCTAGATTGGACTAAGAAACCCAATGATCATGCAGAAATTATAATTCACAGAACATTCAATATTGTAGCTGCTATTCAATGTGACGAGAGGAAATAGGCTACTCTGTGGAGGAAGAAAGGACAAACCTGGCCAGAGAGCAGTGCAGTGGCCTGTGAAAGAAAGAGTTGGTCCAAAAAGCATTTAATAAGTGTCATGGAATTAACATAAAGGTCAAGGAGAGGAAAACCTGAGCAACAATTTGGAAACTAATCAATACCCTAGACATTCACAAGAATTTTGAAGTCATGAATACCAAGTAGACAGGCAAGGTTTTGCTGAGAAAATCAGTGAGAGGAAACCGAAGGCCAATGCCCTGATGAAGTCCAGACGGATTTTCTCATCCATCTGACAACATGTGTCTGCTTCATCTGCTGTGATCCGTAGTTGTCTCTGGGGCTTTGATCAGTTCTGAATGTTATTTTATCATATGCATGACCTGTGAGGGAAAATCCTATATAGATGATTGGGATTACTGCAATGTGCACTCCACAGTTGTATCCAGTTTGTAAATAATTGAACAAGATTTTTTTTTTTTTGCTATAGCCTACCTCCCAGGTGAATTCCACATAGGATACATGAAATAAAATGAAAAGTTGGATCAATGAAATTCCATCTGGGCTTGTTATCAAGTGAAGGCCATCATGTAATGAAGAATACTCAAGAATGACATCCGAAACAATAGTTCCTCAGGTTGATGAGCTCAGTAATGAATCACTCTGTTATTTCCTTCCAGGACTGATTAAACTGGCACTTGAGTTCTTGAAAATACTCAAGTGTTTCCAAAGGAAGCAAACAGATGTCAGGTAGAAAACAAGGCAGTTCATGCTCAGAAGTGGTTTTGTTAAGGTAAAACCAAATGCCTTCCCCAAAGCCATGAATGAATGAAAATATATCTTTCAGGCTGAATAATTCTAGATCTTAATCTTAAAATGATTTTGATTGCAACTTTCATCTTCTGTACCTGCATCAATCATAGGCATCTATTTTCATTGACATAAAAGTTTCATAGACTTTCAGGATGTGCATCTTATCAACTGTTCCAGAATTGCTTACTGTGCACCTACTGTGTGTGAGGTGTTCATTATAGTGGGTTAAATAAAGCCAAGTCAGATCTTTCACCAGAAATAGCACACATGCAGATAAAGAGATGATTATTACCAAATACACAAGATAATGTGTTATATTGCCATAATTTATAAAAATATAGATCAGATAGTTCATTTTGTTTAAGTTTTTTCATTTTTAAACAAGATAAAAATTAGAATTGAACATCTTTGAAATGAGATGTTTGAATTTGACTTATTTTTTGTAAAATAAGATCTTCTTAGGTAAGATTAAGCAATATGGGGGGGCACAGAACCAGGGTCCAAAAAATGGACACATGGAAAAAAGAATTACAAAACTGGAGAGACTACAAGGGAACATTTGGTTCAAATGGTGTGCAAAATGCCTCAGTCCAAAATAATCCCTCTTCTCTCTCACTGCTACTGTGTACTAATATTTCTCATATATTAAGGGCTTGCATATATGCCTGTGTGAGCATTGTGCAGGCCTTTGAAGATGGGTATCTTGTATGACCCACACAGAAGATGTGTGGGAAGCTTGGGTAGCACCAAATATTTGTTCAGTTTAGACCAGCTATATGAAAGAATGATCTCAGAAATAGTGGGTGTGAGCTATCTTCTCCCAATACTGCTTGTTCTTTTTTCAAATTGTGATAACAAGATTTGATTTCTGCATCTCGTCATTCTCTGTAGTTTCTTTTATTCATTCCATTACAGTCCCCCAAAATGCACATCTCATTGCTTTTTTCTATTTTCATGTGACATGACATCATTTCCTTCATGCCCCTCATTAGATTATTTAACATCCTCATCTCATTGCAGCTTTCCTATCTTGCATCTCATTACATCCCTTAAACATGCACATCTCATTACCCAGTCCTTACATATCTCATTACATGATTCCATTTTTGTATCTCATTGTCATTTCATTTCTATATCTTGTTTTAAACCAAGTTCCCATTGTATCTTACATATTTTGAAAATTTATATACTCTCCCTTCCTTTGTGCATCTAATTATGCTGGTTCTCCTTACGTGACCAGCTCATTACACACTTCCTTTCACCCATCTCATTTCAGCCCTGAAGGATGCCCATTTTACAAGACACTTCCTGAGACACAACTCATTAAATCATCTCACGTATTCACCACATTGCAGATTTTTAACATATACACCTAGTACATAGAATTCTTCATGAATCACATTAAAATCTTGGAAAGCTTACTCTTTTTATGTATGTGATCACAACATCACAACTGCATTGGTCACTAAAATATTTACTATTTTAACATACCTCTTTAACTATATATCCCCTACAAACAGTTTCTACTGGCTAATATTTCAATTCTTCATTACATTTTCACATGTTCTATATAATAAGAGTGACATCATATCTTTAAAGAAATCTTTGGATTTCAGATGTCTTTATTTTGTTATTGCCCTAATGTCTCTCAAACTAGTGACCTGGGGATCTTAACAGATAGGCAGTAGAAAGTTCAATTTATAATTTTATATGGGTTCCAAAATCTTACATTTAAAATTTGCATTCATATTTCAGAAATTCTTACAACTTAAGCTTTCTTACAATATACTGAAAAGTATGAATATTCATGAAGGTGGTTTTGCCTGAAGCATTTCTCATGTAGGTTGGCCACACATTTTATTCCCAGTCTATGTACTAACTATTCCCTAAATGTGTGTCCCATGGAGCACAACTTAAAGTCTGCCTCTATTCACCTCTATCCATGAGTGCAGTTCTATACTTAACACTGCATATTTTACTTGCAACTCTACATTAGTTTCTAGAGCTAATGACACCTCCATAAGCTATTTATTGACTAATGCTTCATCATAGTAGTTCCCAAACTTGGGCAAGCTCCAAAATAACCTGAAAAGACAGATAAAAATACAAATACCTGAGTGTATTCTATTTTAGCAAGCCTGGACTTCGTGTTCTTTATTAGCTTTCCAGGAGATTCTGATACAGATCAAAATTTGAGAGCCACTGACTTAATGAATACTTACTGTATCATGTTTTACATGAAAATACGTAAGATGACATGGAAAATTCACTGGCAATGACTGCTTTTTTTCAGCCATTAGATAAAGATATGCAAATACTTTCTTCCAATGAGTTGGGTTCCTAAGTGCTAGCAGAATACTTCAGCTCTTTGAATAAAGCCCAGAGCATAAGCTTTGGCGTATTACAGACCTGGTTTTGTACCTCTTTTCCACCAGTATCTAGGGACCTTGTGGAAGACCTTACTACCTCTGCAAGCATCAATTCCCACAATCGTAAAATGGGATAATAAACTTCTTTGTATGATTACTGTTGATAATGAGCACATCACAGCCTTTTAAAAAGATTTACTGATTTATTTGAAACACAAAATGATAGATTGAGAGGGAGATACTCTGTTCATTGACTCACCCCAGTAAAGAACTATGCAGCCAGCTGCGGAGGTTGCCCTCATCCCACAGAAACCCTCTTTGGGTGATTTCTTGAGAAAAAAAAATGGCTATTAACAGTAACTATTCTGACCCACCTGTATCAGATGTCAATGCCATTGAAACTACTGCTGTGCATTAATTTGCCCTTGGGTAACAGAATTCTGAGATTAAAGGAAGCCACATAATCTCCACCAGGACAGATTGTACCCAGATACAGAAAGTTTGCCTGTGTTCCAAGGAACCTGGAGAGATCTTAGCAAATATGACTGCCATCCTGTCACAGGACAGAAACCCAGAATCACCTATCCTCACATGCATATACAACGGTGTGGTAGTTCCCTACAGGACAGAAAACCATATGCTTGTCTCTACAATTAAGGAATCATGCTTCAGTTCTTTCATTTTTGTTCTTGATTTCTTACTACTTGTACTAATCACAATACTTATCGTTGGGGTGATTCTGAAAATAAATGCAGTCACTTCATTAGATCATGCGTGTGCAAATATTATATCTCCCATTTACTTTCCACCAGGGAAAGTTAATCAATGACAATTTTTTTTGCAATAAGTTTTCCAGATAACAAATAATCCTTTTTAATTACTGCAATACTTCAAGGGATGCAAACATAGTTATAGAATACTGATTCATAGGATCTTGAATGATGCCAAAGTCAGAGCACCTTGTGAAAGCAACCCCTTCCACCCTCCCCAGGAGGGAGCAAAGGCAACACAGATCCCTTGACAAGTGGTTCTCATTCTTGCCTTCACTTTGGAGTCACTTTGTAATGCCTATAACTATTTATTAAAGTTGCAATAGAGTCTGGAAATCAGGGTTTTTTCAACCCCCTCAACTGAAATCAACATGTAATAAAGCTAAAGAAACCAGCTCCCTTTCAATTCAGAAGATCCTATGGGCACAGTGGTCTGTTCTTCCTCTGAGGTAGAAACCTAGCTGAGCTTAAAACCTAGTTCTATATGCTCAGTCTTCCTGAGGATTCTCAGTGTTCTGTTGAAACTATCATTCCTTCTAATTACTCAAGAGCTCTTGTTAAAATTCTGACTCCATTCCCTGTTCTTTGTCAGAAAAGTGTGGCTAATCCTAATATTAAGAAAAGACCCATCTTCACATTCAGAATTAGTCTATTGTGATCCTTGGAGCTCAGAAGATATAGATGATTTCCATAAACATAGACACCTGCTAGTATGAAAAGCTTTCTCACTTAAGCTTTGGAACTAGTTTTTAAAGAAAGGAAGCCACAGTTTATTTTCCTAAAATACATACACATTAAGATACTTTATGACTATCTGACTTTGAACACATTCAGGATGCCAGTTTAGTTGATTAACAGATCGTCAGTGAATTCTATTCATTGGTACCACACTAGGTGTAGGGTAAGAAAAGGATAATCCAGTGGGAAAAAATATATTCTTTCATTCTAAATCAAGGAATCAATTAATGATAGAAGCAGATACTCAATGTCTTTACCTAACACTACAATCTTAGGAAAATTGCACAAAAATAATACATAGACATCTCAAGTAAAATACAAGTAAATTTAATCCAGATTCAAATATTCAATAGCCTAATCCCAATGAAAGTGAAAACGAAAAGGAAGAAATGTATAGTAGGAAATAAAATGGAAGGTTAAGACAAAACCACTTTTAAGAAAATAAAAATTAGTCTACATCAAAATCATTAGTTCAGATAAGACAAATAAAATGCTTATAAAACACTTAACAGAATGTAGTATACATTACCCATATTCAAAAAATTTCAAAAATGAGGGAAATGTAAAATGTTACATTAATTCTGAAGAAATGCTAGCAACATTTCCATTAAAATCATGATCATGAGAAACATATTGAATAGTTCATATTTATTTAACATGGTTTTAGAAGCTCAGGCCAATCTAACAGACCAAATGCATGTAGATGTCAACAAATAATTTTAAAAACAATTGGGAGGGCTGGGGGGACTAGTGGCATAGCAAGCAAAGCTGCTAGCTGCAATGCCAGCATCTCACATAGGTACTGTTTCATAGTTCAAAAGTGCCACTTTGAATCCAACTCCTTGCTATGGCCTGCAAAAAGCAGCAGAAGGTGGCTCAACTGTTTGGACCTCTGCCACTAATGTGGATAACCAGATGAAGGTCCCGGCTTCTGACATTAGACAGGCCTAACACTGCCACTGCAGCCATCTGAGGAGTCATTCAGCAGATGGAAGACTCTATCTCTCCTTCTCTGTCTCTCTTTTGCTGTGTAATTCATAAGGACAAATGAATAAATTTAAAAATACATATTTTGGGAGGCCTAGACAGAGGCACAGCTCACTTATCCTCCATCCTGTGGCACTGACCTCCCATATGAGCACTGGTTTGTGTCTTGGCCGCTTTACTTGCCATTAAGCTCCCTTGATGCCTGGAAAAGCAGTAGAAAATGGCCCAAAGCCTTGGAACCCTGCACACATTTGGGAGAGTTGGAAGAAGCTCCTGGCTTCGGATCAATTCTGGCCGTTCCAGCCATTGGGGAGTCAACCAGTGGATGGAAGATCTTTCTCTCTGTGTTTCCTTTTCTCTGTAAATTGCATCTGCCTTTCTAATAAAAATAAATAAATCTTTTTAAGTCTAATTTTTAAAATATTTCAGAAATAATTTTTGAAGTGAGTTTGACATACCATTGCATTTGCTTGTTATATAACTGCTAGCAAATTTCTGTTAGTTACTTTTACTCTAAGATCAAATGAATAGTCCCTTCTGATCATGCAGCTGCCAAAAAAAAAAAATAAATAACAGGAAGAAGAAGAAACTACCTAAGGGCCAGTCACTTCAATAGTAAAAGACATACTATTTATGTTAGGGAATATCTCAACCTATGGCAAATCACACAGTGTCTCAGTTTAATCATACCTAATATCCTTATTTATGTTTAAATTTTCGTCCTTAAAAGGCAGTTAAAGAGAGAGGCAGAAACACACACACACACACACACACACACACAGAGAGAGAGAGAGAGAGAGAGAGAGAGAGAGAGAGAGAGAATCTTCCATTTTACTTTCCAAATGGCCACACGGGCTAGAGATGAGGATTGGCCAGGTAAAAGCCCGAAGATCCTCCAGTGTTTCTCATAGGGTGCCCTACCACCTAGGACATACTCTACTGATTTCACAGGCACTTCAGCAGAGAGCTGGATTAGCAGCAGAGCAGCTGGATCTTGAAGTGGCTTTCATGAGGGATGCCAGTTTCACAGGTGGAGGCACAACTTGCTATGCCATGAAGCTGGCTTCCTAGATCCTCTTCTTTAACCACTGCTAAACAGAAGTATGTGATCCAGCACCCACAGCACAAAGCACAAATACATAATCCGGCTTTTTCATACTTCAGTGACATTTGAACCCCACAATACCTAATTGTAATCAATCCAGGAATATGTTAGAGTCCTGGGGAGTGAATGGGACTATCCATAAATGCTCTGCTCTCAACTTTTTTTTCCTCCAAGTCCATGATAGGACTGCACTTTTTCAACCCATGTGATGCTAGGCATCTGACTTTCTTTTCTTTTTTTTTTTTTTAAGATTTTATTATTATTGGAAAGCCGGATATACAGAGAGGAGGAGAGACAGAGAGGAAGATCTTCTGTCCGATGATTCACTCCCCAAGTGAGCCGCAATGGGCCGGTGCGCGCCAATCCGAAGCCGGGAACCAGAAACTTCTTCCGGGTCTCCCACGCAGGTGCAGGGTCCCAATGCATTGGGCCGTCCTCTCCTGCTTTCCCAGGCCACAAGCAGAGAGCTGGATGGGAAGTGGAGCTGCCGGGATTAGAACCGGCGCCCATATGGGATCCCAGGGCTTTCAAGGCGAGGACTTTAGCCGCTAGGCCACGCCGCCGGGCCCTAGGTATCTGACTTTCTTAGGCCAATGACATGTAAACCAAAATAGAAATGTGGTATCCTTGAGTAAAAGATATCACAACCGGGCCCAATGCAGCGGCCTAGTGGTTAAAGTAGTTGCCTTACATGTGCCCGGATCCCATATAGGTACCAGTTCTAATTCCGGTGGCTCTGTTTCCTATCCAGCTCCCTGCTTGTGGCCAGGGAAAGCAATTGAGGATGGGCCAAAGCCTAGCAACCCTGTCCCATGTGGGAGATTCGGAAGAGGCTCTGGGCTCCTGGCTTCAGATCAGCGCAGCTCTGGTTTTTGCGGCCACTTGGGGAGTGAATCATCAGACAGAAGATCATCCTCTCTGTCTCTCCTCCTCTATATATATCTAAATTTGCAATAAAATAAATAAATATTTTAAAAATACATTCCAACAAATACCACAGTCAATAAACTCTCTAAACTTCATCAAGAAATAATAGAAGCATATGTTGAGAAGGCACGACTGTGAGCTTAGCAACTACAGTGGCCAAAGCCCGCCATATAATGAGAAAGAGATATTGCTTTAATAAAGAACTAGGCTCTAATTATGTTATATCATAGTGACTTGAAAACTTTGGTTGTTCCCATAGCCTTCATAGCCCAATTCACTGAGAGAAGTCCATGTCAGGACTTGTACAAAGTGAGGAGCAGCCATTGGCTACTAATCCAGTAGTCATTAAGGTTACCACACAATTTCCATCAAGCAAGAAGTTGGTAAAGTTGGGCATTTGGTTTCATTTTTTAAAAAGCTTGACTTGTCATTATGTTGCTAGCTGATTATTGAGGGCAAGTAAGCTGAAATATTAAGATTAAAATATTACTCAATTATATGATGACTGAAAAGTAACTGATACTCTTCTTTCTTTTGCTGATATTTTTCCCTCTATTTCTCTGGCCTAAAAGACAGCCTACTCTTTCTTGAAAAGGGGTGGTCACTCTACCCACCCTAAACTAAAGATGAATTGCTTGTCTGACATACAGAAGTCAACGAGAAGCCAAGAGAGGCAAAAGCAAAGGCTCCAAAGAGAGACAGACGCATTGGGGAGGCACGTGCGTGGTAAAAGGGAAAGGTGGCAAGGTATATGAAAATTAAGCAGTGAACCACATAATCAGTGGAGCTGAGAGAGAATACAATTGCTCAAAGAAAATTGGAAACGGAAGAAAACTCATGCTGAAAATCACAGAGATCATTGGAGGCCTGCACGGTTTTCTAAGTACATCAAAGGTTTTTCTAATTAGATGAACACAGCTGACATAATGCTATTCATAAATAACCAGATCACCTACCATAGCACAAATTGCATCTTCAGCTGACTAGCTTATAATAAACAAATATTCACCAAAGTTCATGTTTCTGGAGATTGGGTCATTTAGAAACTTCCATTCCATTAAAAGTAAGTTTTATTTACTTTCAAAGACCACTAGCTGAAATGTCAATTACCTGTCCTAACAGATGACACCTGTAAGTAAAATAAACATATTTTTAATGGAAAAGATGGTCAAAGTGACCTTAGCTCAAGATAGCATGCTCTTTGGTGAATATTTATTGCTGAATTAAGGAGATCCTAATATGAAAGGACAGTAGTTCTTTTTCATTACCTCTCTGTGCTATACAAAAGCAGAAAGATTATAAGTTCCCAGATTACCTTCAGGATTTATAAATTAACTAGAAACACACTCAATAAGAATTTGAAATAAGCGTGTAAATTCAGATTTTAAATACTATCATGGCAATGTTTGATGTACCCATTCTTTTTTCTCAAATAGCAGTTCTCATTTAATTGTATCACTGATACCTTTACCCATATCTTCTTTAAATGGCTTGAAATATATTTTATACAGCTAGTGTGTTTGGAATATATTTTTAAAACAATAACCAAAATTCAAAGCTATGGCTGATGTGAAGCTGAAATACCAAGCTATCTTTATTAAGTTTAAAATATATTCAGACATAGAGTATATTTCATTCTTAACTGAGGGGAAAAAAATGTGTGCTTACATGAAATCTGGGTGTAAGGTTTCAACTGATGATACATGAAAAATTGACATAAATTATGGTAATTCATACAAATTGGCACACCAAATCACCCAAGAAATAAAAAGCTCATTTTTAATAAGATTTTTTGATAGAATGAAGGTTTGCAAATACAGTATTTTTAATCTATTAAAGGTTATTTGGAATCATACAGTTTGGATCTTTATTTTTTGTAAATACTAAATTTTACTTTAAAAATAGAAATGAACAAAGGTAATACAGAGCACACAGAGTCCTTTATGTTCCTCTTGGATTTACAGTAAAAAAGATCAAGAAGAGGCTACAGTTAAGTCCTAGGTTTCTCACTTAAATATTTGAGTTTGGTGAAGTGATTTCATCTCTCAGAGATGATTTTTGCATTTTTTGTCATTATTATTATTATTAATATTGATATTTTCATTGCATAGGGATTCTGTCTCTCCATTCCCCTCTCCCCATGGTTTTCCCCATATTATTACAATAGTATAGCAACAGTCACAAGCCCAATATTCTGCATTTTCAGTGTATCATGCATTGTAGGTATAGACAATGGTAGAAAGTTCAGTATCCTATCGTCAAGATATATTGAATAGTTTCATTACAGGGAGTCCTCCTTTTAATCAAGAGTAGAGATACATACTTCAACATATCCTCACTTCCCGGTGTGCTCATTTCCATTCTACAGTGCATCAACTTTAATAAATTAAGTCCCAACTGAAAAAGTTCAAGAAGCCTGGAAAAATTCATACCACTGAGTGTCCATAAAACAAAAACCCAACCAATCCCCAATTCTTTGGGGAAAAAAAAAACAATGTATTCCCATCAAAGTTCTACATCACTCTGCCTAAATCACAATCACTCTCATCAAAATCTCTGTTCGGTGTTCTGTGTTATACATAGCCTTTCCATTTGACTGATACATAAATCACTTACTATAACATTAAAATATCACATCAAATTTAATGTCTTAAAATTAAAATATTATTGGGGCCTGGCGGCGTGGCCTAGCGGCTAAAGTCCTCGCCTTGAAAGCCCTGGGATCCCATATGGGCGCCAGTTCTAATCCCGGCAGCTCCACTTTCCATCCAGCTCCCTGCTTGTGGCCTGGGAAAGCAGGAGAGGACGGCCCAATGCATTGGGACACTGCACCCGCGTGGGAGACCCGGAAGAGGTTCCAGGTTCCCGGCTTCCGATCTGCGTGCATCGGCCCGTTGAGGCTCACTTGGGGAGTGAATCATCGAACGGAAGATCTTCCTCTCTGTCTCTCCTCCTCTGTGTATATCTGGCTGTAATAAAATGAATAAATCTTTTAAAAAATTAAATTATTATCTTCCAGTAATTTGGGAGAAATTCAGATTGGAGATTCTGGCTCACTGAAATGGTCAACTGAGCTGCAACTAACAGAAATCTCCAACTGAATGATTTATATGTCTATTTACCTCATAACACTGGTGTGTTACTACTTATTTTTGCCCAGAGTCTCGGTTCTTCTCTATATTGATCTGGTCACAGATTTCAGTCATCACCCAGAATAAGAAAGCTAAGAGTCTGAGGCTGAAGCTTCAGATATTTCTATAGCCCTAGAAGACACATGACAACTTCCACCACATTCTATTGCTTACCCCAGACCAGTTGTAACTAAATATAAGGGCTAAACACATAAGGACATTAAAATCAAAAGGCAAGATTTGCTGGAAACAAGCTTAGAGGGTGACTACAAAATCTGCCTCATGGTCTCTGATGATTCATGACACTACAGCATGTAAAATATACTTCCCCACTCCCAAGCACCACAAGAGTCCTCTTTCATTATATCAAAGTTTTCTGGATTTTCTTTAAATATAGACAAGCTCCTCTGCTCTGCCTTTTCTATTTCTTAAATTATCAGTCTCATACTCTTCTAACCAGGGAAACAAGATATCTGTACACACAAATACATATGCACATTCACACACTTATAAAATGCCAGAAAATACACTAAAAAACTGCTACAGTGCCATTCAAAAATGGGGGAGGGGAGAACACAACAAGATACATCTAGCAATCACTGGTTTACAGTAATTTTGAAATCAAGCCAGGTATGTGCTGGCAATTGCTTCATTAGGCATGGGCTGTATTCTTGAAAAGTTATTTTTAGCAATCTATGCTTTTTTTTCGAATTTCTTTTTTTATTTTTTATTTATTTTATTGTATTGTTGTTGACAATGGTTACATAGTTAATTACGGTTAAAAAAAAAAGGTTCAGGGGATATAGGGAAGTGGGTAATACTATTATGTCCATATTGTTTCCATCATGTATCCGAGTTAAGAGGAATATTGAGGGAGAAGCCTCACCCAGTTTCCCGCCCACCCCAAGTCCCGGATGTGGGGCATGCTCTGAGATATTTGCTCAAGTGGTTTTAATAGTTCTCCAGTTATGAACTGTTGCCAGTTTCGCTCGATGAGGTCGTCCACTGATTGATATGGTCCATCATAAAGTCTCCGTTTGCCCCATATTTCGCTGCCAACAATATACAGCTGAGATGAATGAATGACCTGTTCTGTCTTCTGTCTTTTCTTGGTTAGAGTTCTGAGTCCAGCAGTTCGATTGGGGAGATTTCCAAAGAAACTTTGAGGTATTCCCAGACTAGATTCTTGTATGTTCTAGAAAGCACAGGGCCCATCACAGTCCATCACCCCGATCAGCTGGTGGTTTCAATTGCTGGGTTGGTTCTGTTTTCAGTCCCGAGTTGTACTGGAACCAATGGCTGTTGCAGTCCAGTCTGGTTCTGCCCAGCACATACTCGGCCCTTACATCAACCAATAGGAGCTGCAGCCTAGTCGGGGCAACCCACAATAACCCCCACCAGGCCCGCCCCCTACCCTGGTATGCCAGTATGTATAGCAGTAGATCAGTCTGTCCCCCATCCCATTTGACTCTTGTACTTGTCAATGGATATTAAAGCTTAGTTCCATCTAACCAACTCAACCATCCAGCCATCACGGATGTTGTTGAGTGCCTCTCTGTCTAGCCACCCCAGCCCCCATCCTAGTTTTCATGCCCTCCCATGGGACTAGTGACCCAAGAAGGCGGAACCCACTTTTTCCCTCCCAGGTCTCTCTCACTCCCAGTTTATGCACTCTGTAGGTGGTACTGTGATTTGACTTGACAGAATTAGTCCCCAGTGCCACCTGATGCTGCGGCTAAGCCCAAACATCCATGGACAGCTTCTCCCACTGGAGAGCGTGGGCTGGGATTGGGACAGACCAGACTAAGCAAGGCTGCAACATCTGTGCGCTGCATACAGACTAGATCAGGGAAAAGCCAGGCTGGGCTGATTATTCCTGCTGGTGCAAGCATAAATTAGAGTGGGTGAGGGATGTTTGGGCTTAGCAATCTATGCTTTTTGTTCTGCTTTCAGTTATTACTTTCCATGGTAAAAGCCAGTACTTGCAGCCCAATACTCTGATCAGCCTGCTTCCTCTCTGTTACAATTTGGACATGGGGTTCGGGTCTTGGGGTTGAGGCAAATGCAGCTCCCTGCAGTGTGGCGGCTGTGGGGGGTGCCCCAGCCAGGCTGGACCCAATGCTGGGGACTCAGGCCAAAGCCACCACCGAAAGGCAGTGACTGAGTCCTCAGCTTTGGCCACCAGTGCACCAAGTGGTGCCAGGCTCAGCCTGCTGGCTGCCCGGCAGCAAACTCTGGGGTTTTCAGGATATGTAATTGCTGCCTAGGGACACCCATGAATAAGGTCAGTGTTAGTGTAGGTGAAAGATGAATTCTGGGCAACTCCCAGTAACAGGGTCACTAAACTTTTGGGAAAGCATGGGGACTGAGACCTGATGATTTGGTGGGGAATGTCCGTAAGATCTATTTGGGCTAGACTGATTTACCAGCCCAATTAGGAATCCTGAGATGGGCTGTTAGCATAGAGCATCACTGACCGCCACACACCAGTCCACACCAAAGCTATGGATGGGGGCCCGTCTGGCAGGGCTAGGTACTAGTACCTGACTGAGTGATAGTGGACTGGTCACACTTGGCAGGGTCAAGATACTGCCAGCACGCAAGAGAACTAGGTCTTGGAGTAGACTCTGTTGGGGGAAATGTGGGCCCAACTCTTTGGAAATACGAGTCCTGCAGGTTAGCTTGTGAACTGGGGTGGCGATGGGCTGAGCTAGGTGTGACCATGTAACCTGCCATCACTCAGGGGTAAAGGAACCAATAGCAATTTGGGAAGGTCAAGGCAGCAGCACCCAAAGCTGCATCCTAAAATAGGATGTGGGGTGGGCTGAGCTGCAACTGGAAGGGGGCAGACTGGGCAGGGCCAAGCAAACCTCAACTCACAAGAAAGAAGAGAAATCAGGATGGAGCACAGTTCATGCCAAAGTAGGCTCTTAAACCAACTGGTCTGCATGAGCCAGGGATACTAGGCCACAGTATCAAAGGCAAAGGCCAAATCAGATGAGGGGCTAAGCCAACTGGGTAAGAGCAACCACTGGCATGGGCGTAATCTAGGGCTGGGAATAGACTCGGTTGGGAACGGGAGAGTGCGGGGACTGGAGTTGGGACTGAGTTCTGGTTTGGATATGGCTGCAATCTCCCTTGGCACAAGTGTGGAATGGGGCTGGGCGCACCAAGCTGGACTAGAGGCCAGCACCATCTGGTGCTCTGGAGAACCTGGGAAGATGTAGGATGGACTAGGCTGGGTCTCTGTCCCTACTGAGCCATGTGTGACTAGTGTCTGGGTATGGACAAGCCTTGGCTGGATTGAAACATCCAACAGTAAAAACTGGAATGGATTAAAGGCTAGCAAAGAGGGCTGGCCCATGGACGCGCCAGCACTCCAAGATCTGGCATAGGGAGAGGTTCTGATGGAGGAGCTTAGGAAACTCCTCTGTCGGGACACAGTCCCTACAGGTGAGCGCAGGAACCATGATAGGGAGCAACCCAGACCAGGCCAGAGAAAGACACCCACCGGCATACATATGGCATAGGTGGGGGGCAGACTAGGCTGAACCAGTTCACATCACCCATTGGTGAATCCAAGCACCAGAATAGAGTGTAGTTTGGGCTGGGTTCGGTTGCGACAAAAAACAGTGCACATTACGGAATGCCAAGGTGGAGTGACCAGTACCAGATGTGGTCGCATCTTCAAATAGCACACATGAGAACCGGGGAGGGAGGGAGGGAGCAAAGCTGGCAGGGGGAATGTGGGTTCCCCTGCTGGACAACCACTCCCACTGGAGAAGTGAATTGGGATGGGGACAGAGCAGACTGGGCAGGGCTATAATACCTGTGAGCCTCATGTGAGCCACATCAGGGAAAAGCCAGGTTGGGCTGACTGTTCCGACTGGTGCCAGCAAAAATTAGAGTGGGTGAAGGTTGGTTGGGCTTTGCCTCAGTATCAGTTGGCAGAGGCTGGCACTGAGGACTTAATCTATCAAGTTAAACTCCAGAACCGCCTGGAGAGTGTATAATCTGGGAGTGACCTAGTAGGGAGATAGTGGGCACCTCCCTTTTGGGTTACCACTCCCACTGGACAGCACGAAAACGAGGACAGGGGCAGAGGTGGCTAGACAGAAAGGCACCAGCCAGTATGTGTATGGCCTGGATAGTAGGGTTGATTGGGTTGATCTAGGCTTCAATGCCCATTGACATGTACGAGAGCTAAATGCGATATGGGACAGATTGAACCAGTTTGCAGTACATACTGGCATGTACGGGAACCAAGGTAGGAGGCAGGCCTGGTGGGGGTTATGGGGAGTCACCCCAGCTAGGCTGCAGCTACCACTGGTTTGCATGAGGGCCAAGTATGAAGTGGGCAGGATTGGGCTGCACTATAATACCCATCGGTTTGCGTGGAAGACAGGGCTGGAAACAGAACTGACCCAGCAATTGCAACGACCAGCATATGCATAAGCTGATTGGGGCGAAGGACTGTGCCGGACCGTGTACTGGCAAGCACACACAGGAATCAGGTCTGGGATCACCTCAGATGAAGTTTCTTTGGAGATCCTCCAACTGACCTGCTGATCTCAGAACCCCAACCAAGAAGAAAATATGTCAGCCAGTAGATTCTGAATAGATTTCATCATGATTGGAACGGCGAGATTAGCAAAAATTCAGAACTGTTCAGGACCCTTGGAGCATGCCTCACATCGGGGACCTGGGATGGGTGGGAGGCTGGGTGGGGATTCTCCTTTTGTTTCTCCCCTGACCCCAGATATAGGGGGAAAAAAGTGATGATACTAGTGTGGAAACAACAGTATTACCCACTTTTCTGTAGCCCTTGACCCTTTGTACCCTAATCAACTAAGTAAGATTATTAAAAAAAAAATTTTAAATAATTTGGAGGTCCACAGACCTCTTCTAATTTTACATTTTCTGTTCTTTTTAATTCAAAATGACAGTGCTTACTATAATAAAATTCTCCTGAAACCTATAGGCTTTGGCTGGCATTGTGGCTCAGCAAATTAAGCCACTGCCTGCAAAACTGGCATCTCACATCAAAGCTCCAATTTGATTCCCAGCTGCTCTGCTTTAGAATCAACTGCCTGCTAATATGCCTGGGAAGGGCAGTGGAGGATGACACTGGTACGTGACTTCTTAGTAACTAACGAGAGATCCAAATGGAGCTCACGACCCCTGGCTTTCACCTGGTTCAGCCCCAGCCATTATGGCCATGTGGGAAGTGGAACAGTGGAAGAAATATCTTATTCTCTTGGCCTCCGCACCCATCTATGTCACTCTGCCTTTCAAACAAGTTAAATAAAATCTTAATTTAAAAAATTATGGGATTTCTATCAAGCATCATACTGGGTTTATTTCTATCAGAAAAAAATCCACATATACAAATAAGCCCTTCTATCTCTGACATTCTTGGAAAGTGGTTGTACACCAAGCCACTTTACATTTACAGGAGCACTACTGTTTACTAAGAGGATCTGTGAAGGACACTCTCAACACTTTTTAAACACTTTTTTCTGTTTGAGATACCACTTGAAATTGTCCTGAGGTTTTAATAGAATCAGTCAGACTATTAGTTTTATCTTTGAGAGTGCTCAAAGTATGGTCCTAGGACCCTTACGAGTCCCCAATTCACTCTCAGGGAGACTATGAAGTCACAATTATTTATTTTTCTTTTTTTTTCCATCCTTGCAGAATTTTTCAGAGGCACCTAAACTTATGAAATATTTACATCTTCTACTAAATGAGGTATTGAACAAATTTACAAAGATATAAAGCAATGACTATTTTGAAGAAATATCTTTATACAACAGTCATTGTTTTGTTATTATGTACTTTTATCATTTATAATAAGATAATAAGTGTTTTAAAATTTCTCAATTTTAATTTCTCAGATCAGTAAGTACTACAAAAATGTAAAAACCACGTTAGGATTGTTAGTCACTGCCACAGCATGAAGGGGAACTGACATCAAAAAGTGTGAGAAGTACCACTATGATATTTTTATTCTTACTTATTTGAAATACAGAGAGACTGACTGAGACAGAGACAAAGGAAGAACTCTTAACTGCTGGTTCTCTTGTCCTGGGCTAGGCTTTAGCCTGGACCCTGAAGCTTAATGTCTGGAACTCAATCCAGGTATCTCATGTGCATGGTAGGGATTCAAACACTTAAGCTTTCGCCTGCTGCCTCCCAGGGTGTCAGTAACAGAAAAGTGAACTCAGAAATAAAGTGGAGACAGGATTCAATCCCATGTACTCCTAAGTAGGATGTAGGAATGCCATCTGGAGTCTTAATCACTACCCCAAATGCTCACAGTACTACTACTAAAGTACTACTTAGATCATGTTTCAGTTAACAAAAAAGCTTCTTAGTTCAACATATAAACTCAATTAGCTATTGTTACAGAGATTCTCTGCACAAACTACAATAAATAGTCAAAATAATAGAAGTAAAACAAAACCCGTTCTGCCAAGCATTGCATTAAAACAGGCAGTGTCTGACTTTCAAACAAGTATGCCTCATAAAGTCGTTTTGTAAAACAATGCCCAACATTCATGTCATGGAGCCTTTTCCCTTACAGAAACTATGTGGGCACTACGAAGACTGAATGGTAAATCCTGCTGGCAAGCTCAACCCAGAATAGGCAGAAAACATTTTCTCTTAGAAAGGCCCAGGAATTTAAAATTTCTGTAACGGGAAACCTCAATCCCGCCAGAGACATGAAACACCATTTTTCTCTTCCTTTGTATGAAGAAACTAGGTACAAGCAAAATCTCACTTGGCCACAACAAATATGGATAAGATCTCCATGCACAAGTCTAAGTTTAAAAAAATCAACTTAAAAGGAAAAAGAAGATACAATAAATATATTCACCACATCAATACTGCAGGAAATACTTTCCTATATAACAGCTGGACTTGTAGTATTGAAACCGGAACAATTCATAACTTAGTCATACACAACTTAGCTAAAACCAAGAAAAATATAATGATCACACTGCTGCCATTAATATGACTTTGTGCCATTTTTAAGTTATTACCACAGAACGATTTATTTTGGTTAGAGTTTAACACCTAAAGTCAGATATTAAATGAAGTTGATTCTTAAAGAGGATTACAATACTATTAGGTGAACATTGAGTATCTTAGCTTTCAGATCATCTTATGCATTCAAAAAGTGTCTGTCACTTCACTTTAGTTCCATGCTCATTTAGAACAAAACACAACACAACAAAAATCCTGATCCATTCTGCCAGCTCAACAAAAGGCTTTGTGTGGGTGTGTGTTAGAAAGTAATTATGAGGTTTTTATTTCACTAATTATTCTTCAGCCTTTGAAATGTCAGTGTAGGTCAAAGTAGCAGCCAATGTTTTGAACCAGATCTGAATTAAAATAAAGAGGCCACTGAAGGAATATCAAGAAACAGAATCAACAATGAGGTACTCTGATGGTAGGTGTGATGGAAAATGAGACCCAAGTTCTCAGAATTTAATGTGTCCATCCAGGAGGCCTCAAAAACCCTGGTATCTTACAAAATTAATTCCTTAGATGTGACATAATTGACTCAGCCTCTATCTGTGGACTGCAATGACATTTGAAAGGAAGTACAAATTAATACTTAGCACTGAGATTTTTAAATTGTTAACAATACTACAAAATCATAAAGGCTTTTTTTCTTCAAAGTATCCATTTAGACAGATTGTATACTCTTTTCACATACTGAATCATCCTTTCAAACACTTAAATCTTTGCTCAGAATTATTTTCTTGGGCCTCATTCATGAATAAATTTGAGGGCAGACCTTTTTCCCTAATAACAAATTTTCATTTTTATAAATATTAAATTGTGACATTTTCCAGCTCCAACTGAAAGTAAACATACCCTTTGAGAAAATAACATGGGTGAAGTAGGCAAATTGATCAATTTCCACTTATAGTAACTGATATTCAAGTATAAGCTGATTTTTCTTTAATCAATTATCTGAGGAAAGTTAGTAGATTTAAGTGTAGCACTGATTTCCCTGACCCTAATGCCTGAGGATCAGCTAAGTTTACACAATGAAAGCAAACCAGATTGCAGCAAAGTGATTCCATTCATTTCAGTCCTGCTCATGACTGATATGTGGTGTCATGACCAAATTGATCACACAATGATCTCCATTAATCTTGGCAACAGCAGAATTGAGCAGATTAATTATGCTGTGGGCTGTTCATTTCACCTTCTACAGATACAGCTCAATCTGAGAGGAAAAAGTTAATTGAGAAAACAGGGTTTTTTACTCATGAACTGTGACAAACACCTTCCCTGATTTTCCCAAATTTGATGCCTGGTAGACTCTAATGTGTTTTCCCTCCTCATGTTCCCCATGACAAGACCTCCTTCTCAACCCCAGTTCAATTTGGGAAACACTGGTCTAGTTCATAGCAACTATTATGGCAGGTGGTGGAACTCAAAATGCTAACCAAGGATGTTGTTGATAAGATCTTTACGATTCTGCATAACTTAGTACCTGCACAAGTGCTTAGAAAGACAAGACTAAGAGGTCAAATGAGTCTTCCGTCCAAATTTCAACCAAATTGACATAAAATGCCACCGTTCTTGGAATGCTAGCTACATCTATAACGAATGTTTTCTCTGCAGGTTACCTAGGCCTGCCTAATTCCAAGCACCCATACCCAGCACCATCTAAAAGAAATAAAATGACAGCACAAGTATTAGCCACACATGTGATCTTAGTTTCTGCCAGCTGCATTAAAGAAGAAAAAAATCAACATGTCAAATTCACTTTAATAATATATTTTTACCTGAGATACCTAAAATACTACTCGACAACAAGTCAAAATAAGAGTACAAAGTAGACTGTTTACATTTTTATACTAAATCTACAAAATCTGGTGCACAATTTATACTTAGAGCATGTCTCCTTTAAAACTAGACACATTTCCAGGGCTCAGGAGAACAGATGGAATGTACAAAAGTACAGTTCCAACCCAGAAAGCAGGATTAGAGCTACTTTCATCCTCCCTAACTCCTGTGTGCTCTCAGTGACTGACACATATACTCACTACAGTACTTGGATTCAGATTTTTGGGTGGGTTTCCCTGGATTCTGATTTCAGCCTAACCAGATCTGAATTTTGCAGTAATTTGGGGAGTAGGCCTGTAGATGGAAGATTATCTGTCGCTTTCTCTCTCTCTTTGCATGTGTGTGCCTATGTGTACCTGTAAATAAATAAGTCTCTAAGAAAATAAATAGATGAAACTGAACTCTCTGGAACTTAAGAGCACAGGTTATTCCTCAGTCAGACCACAGGGGGAATCATGAGTATGACTACCTTCCCAACAGTGATTTGAAGATCTAGGTTAATTCCACATATTTTAACTGACAACTTAAATACGTGGCCTCCTAGATTTTGGAAAAAGAGAGACACAGGGCATCGATAACCATGCCAAACTTATGAATAGGCCCAGAAATGGCATGATATATCATTTCCATCCCTTCTCTGCTGGCCAAAGTAAAATTAAACAGCAACAATCTAACTATAAGTGTTCTTCGTTTATAGAAACAGGATTTTGAAGTAGAATTTGAAAACATACCTCTTGATACAAGTTATTCTATTCTGTTTCCAGAGTCCTGACATCCAGACCCCTCCGAATGTGAATGCCAGCAGAACACCAGATATTCATCCAGGATCTGTGTTAGCACAAGAGGAACACACTCACTCTGCTATAAAGCTTCTTTGCCATTTTCAGACACTAGCAGCTATTTAGTTGAACTTTCAAGAATTCTTCCTTCTTCTTTGGAGAGCACAGGGAAGAGATAAACCTTCCTCTCTATTACAGTCATTTTAATAATTAAAGGCAATTATACCCATTTCCAAAGCTAATTCTTCTTAAAGGTTTTTGCTAAACTTTATCAATGTCATTGTTACCAGACTTTTATTGTCACCATTATCATGTTTCAGTTTGGAAACATGCCTGTGAAAGCTTGCAGTTAAAGACAACCTTACCTATATGATCTTAGTTTTCCATCTCAAGCCAGAGTGAGACATGACTTGCTGTATTCCATTGCTCACCCTTCCGGTTTCAATGACTCTCTGTCTAGCCTGCTCTTCAGACTTGACCTGCCTCCCTAAGGCAAACTCCTAAATATAACATGGGATTCTGACATAGATCTGTTGGCTTACATCTCATTTTTAAATCCCAGAAAAGTTTAAATTGGTTCAGATAATGAAAGAGATACATTCTAAAGAACCTATTCCTATTTTAATAAGTAAAATATATATTTTCTTCATTTCAATATAGACTCATGATCTGTCTTAGTAGGTTCATGGATTATAACAAGTGTCTGTGATGTGGAATTTTTATACTGAAGAAGGCAGTGTATATATAGGGCAAGGAGTATTTGGAAATCTCTGCGCCTTATGCTTCATATGTTTTGCTGTGAACCTAATAAAGCATTTTTAAAGAGAAAGGAAAAGACTAAGTAAGAAATAAGCTTATTTTCGGAAAGCTTCTAAAGAATGACTGTAGGTTTTTAAAAAGTCAGCAATTGCCAAATTTGTATAGATACAAAGAAAAGCAATCCTAAATTTCACTTAGAAACACAAAGACCACAAATACTCCAAGTAAACTTAAGAAAGAAGTACAAAGATGAAGATGTCACATGTCCTGCTTTCAACATTTATTACAAAGTAAACAAAGTGCTATTTTGGTGGCACAAGAACAGACGTAACAGCCTATAGGACCAATAGGGAGCCTAGAAACAGATCCACACATTTGTGGTAAACTGGGCTTTGACAAGGGAGATAACAAAACATGGTGGGGAAAGGGTAGCTTCTTCAATAAATGGTGTTAGGAACACTGGATAATTATATGCAAAAGAAGGAAACTAGCCTCATCATATACTGCATGCAAAATTTACCTCAAAATGGGTTAAAGATTAAAACTTAAGACAGGGAAACTATAAAATCCTCAAAGAAATCTCTGTGGTTTCATCAGTGACCATGATTCATCAATAACTATCAAAGGCTATGATATCAGAAACAAAGGCAACATAAACAAAAATAAACAAGTGGAACCACATTAAGCTAAAAGCCAGTGTACAACAACAACAACGAGTGAAGAGAATGAAAAAGCACACAGGAAACAGGAGAAAATATTCACAAATGATTAATTGATAAAGTGTTGGTTTATAAAATGTATAAGAAATTCAAACAAATCAGTGGGTGGGGGTGGGGAGGACGATCGTGAGCAGGAAGAAAAAAAAATGGCCTAATCTTAACACAAGCAAGGCCTGGTATGGTAGCATAGTGGCTAAAGTCCTCACCTTGTATGTGCTGGGATTCATATAGGCACTAGTTCATATCCCGGCAGCTCCACTTCCCATCCAGCACCCTGCCTGTGGCCTGGGAGAGCAATAGAGGTTGGCCCAACGCCTTGGGGCCCTGCACCCATGTAGCAGCCCTCGAAGAGGCTTCTGGCTCCTGACTTCAGATTGGCCCAGCTCTTGCTGCTACAGTCTCTTGGAGTGTTAACCAATGGATGGAAAATCTTTCTGTCTCTCCTTCTCTCTGTAAATTTGACTTTCCAGTAAAAATAAAATAAATCTTTTTTAAAAAGCAAAAAGCCTAGAGAACTAAATGAAAATTTCTCCAAAGAATACAAACAACTGGCCAATAGACATATGTAAAGACACTCAATAGCAGTTACCAAGTAAATGTAAATTTCAATCACAATGAGGTGGCTGGTATAATGGCACTGTGGTTTAGGCTGATTCTGCCAGTCCCACGTAAGTACCAGCTTAAATATCTGTTGCTTTTCTTCCGACCAGCTCCCTGCTAATACAACTGAGGAAGTAGAGAAAGATAGCACAACGGGCCCCTCCCATTCCTGTAGGAGACTGATGAAGCACCTGGTTCCTGGCTGCAGTCTGGCCCAGCTCTGACAGCTATGACCATTTATGGAGTAAACCAGCAAGTAGATGATCTCTTCCTTTCTCTCTCCCTCTAACTGTGCCTTTCAAACAAATGAATAAATCTTTGATAAACAAACAAATACACCACAAGCACACATTCTCATACCTGTTAGGAAAGTTATTCTTAAAAAGACAAAAGATTAGTATTTCAGAGGGTAGGTAGGTCAGAAAACCCCATGTTGTTGAGAAACTGGGTTGTTGCAGCCAATATAAAAACAACAAAGAGGTTCTTAAAAACAGAGCTGGAAATTTACCCAAAACAATAGTTATCAGGATTTCAAAGAAATATTGAGATCTCAGACATATTGTGCCCAGTCTTCTTGTTCCATTCTGTATAATGAAAAGACGTAACAAAATGTAAATGTCTAATGGCAGATGAGCTAGTAAGAAAAATGTAACAGGCATGAGAGTACTTCAAAGGGTTTATGGGAATATGTCTATTATTAAAGATGTGGCTTTAAAACTCTTTCACTAAAGTAAACTTGTTTTAAATATTTATTTATTTATTTGAAAGGTGGAGGGACAGAGAAATGGAGGAAAAAGAAGAGTCAGGAAAGAAGGAAGGAAGGAAGGAAAGAAAGAAAGAAGAGAGCTTTCAAGAGCTCGAGTCTGGCATAGGCCAAATCCAGGAACCTGGAATACTACCCTGGTTTGCTGAGTATATGGAAGCGACCTTGGTACCTGGAGCATCATCTACTGCTTTCCAAGGCACATTAGCAGAGTAGGATCACAAGCAGAGCAACAGGACTTAAACTGGCACTTTTATTGGATGTCAGCTTTGAAAGTGATAGCTTAATCCATTGCATTGCAACACTGGCCCAAATTTGTCTTTTAGTTCCATTTTTTTCCATGCAAAGTTTCCTTGCACATATAAAGGAATATCACTGGGCTTTAAAAAAGAAGGACATTCTAACATATGTCACAATGCAGATGAACTTGCAGGGCATTACGGTAATTCAAAGAACAAATAATGTACGATGCCACATTTATAAGAAATGTAGACTAATCAAACTTAAAATAAGAATTTTAGTTACCAGTGTCTGATAAGAGAAGGAGAAGGAATCACAGAAATGTTTGCCTAAGTGTTCCATTTCAGGACTACAATGTGAACAAGTAAGTACTAGAGACTCAGAGCATAGTGCATATAGCTGCCAATATTGTTTTCCACACTTAAAAAGAGTTATGGTAGGCATTTTACAGGGGTAAAGTCAGTCTTGAGACATTTACATTCCAGATTGAACTGCCTGGTTCAAATCCCAACTCCTCCACATAGTGCATATACACACTCTGAAAGGCAGCCGATGGTGGCCTAAGTGATTGGAGACACTCATACCCTGTTAGTATCTTCATCACACACAGGTTCATCATGAACTTGTTTGAATATTTTTAAATGAGATGCAAATGTTTGTTGGAAACCATTTTTACTCTTCATCTCAACTACCTCTCTTAAAATGTGTCCCACTTATGAATTTTATATATAAATGGTACCTGATAGAAACAATCATGTGGTTTGTATTTTTCTCTAACTTAGGTACATTTCATAATTTAATTTTAGTGAATACGTAATTCTGAAAATTTTAAAATACAAATAAAAACTAAAATAATAATTCCGTCATAAAGAAAAGGAACATTCTAGAAGTGTTGATTGTTTTCCTTTTTGACAGGGAGAAAGAGCAAGAAAGAATGAGAAACCTGCTGTCTCATTCTCAAAATGCAGTCAGCAGGTCCATGATTAGGTGGAGGCCATTGTTAGACATTTAGGCAGGTTTTCCTGTTGAGTAGCAGGAACCCAAACCTTAAGCCATCTCTTCCTCCCAGGGTCTGCATCTAAAAGCTGGAGCCTGGAAACAATCCCAGGCACTCTATGATGGAGAGTGGGTATCTTAGCTATTAGATCAAATGCCTGCTCGCTTTCTTTTTTTCTTATGCCTACACATTATAAAACTGAGATGTTACTATTTCATGCCACGTTTTTAACTTAATATTTTGGGTATTTAAAAATAACATTAAATAATCTTTGAAATTATAGTATTTTATGATGTCAATCATATCCCATTATTGGACAAAGACTGAACCTTCTTCCTTTATGCATTTATCATGGCTTATTTGAAATCTGAAATTGAAACCCATGAATTTGTTTCCCCGTGATAATCTTTAATCCCGGAAATCTTTAAGACTCAGTTGTCACTCTTATTTGTTTAAAAATGTTTCACCAAGGGGCCAACACAATGGCTCAACTGGCTAATCCTTCACCTCCAAGCACGGCATCCCATATGGATACCCGTTTGTGTTCCATATGAACCAGTGGTTGGAAGACTTTCCTCTCTGCCTTTCCTTCTCTGTGATCTGTCTTTCCAATGAAAATAATACATCATTTTAAAAACATGCATAAAACAAAGTCTTTATTTGCTGTTACCTCACAAGCTATAGGAAAATACAACTGGTAGTAGATGTTTTTCTATAATTTGTTTCACTTTTAACATTTTGATCTTAGTTTATTATTCACTTACTATGCAATAGAGACAGTAATGTAGGAAGGATTAAAACAGCAAGCAAAACACATGTAGCGTTTGCCTTCATGGGGCTAAAAAATTGAGTAGGAAAGAAAGTGCTCAACTAACCACGGGAGTAAAAAAAGTACAAAGAAACTACAGTGACAGGTACTTTGAAAGGCTCGACAGAAACCTGCTCTGGACAGGAGAGGACTCTCAGAGAAGGTAGAGATTTGCTGTCTGAATGATGACTCAGTTAAACTTGGACAGTTGGAACCCAAATCTCAGGTGTGGAAAAGGAAGGATTGTTTCTGGATAAGAATTGTTTTAGCATGGAACTTAACATTACAAATACAATGGCAAACATTAAAACAAGAAGCAAAACAATCCATGCATACTCTTTAAAGACAATGCAACCATGAATGATAGTTTTAACGGGGATTCACGTAGACAGAAAACAAAAAGGCAGAATGCTCTGCAAACAAGTGTAGTTTTGAAAGGCTTCTTACACCCTAATCATCATCGGGATATTGAAGGAAAACAAAGGTCACAGATGCAGAAAACGAAAGAGGGTTGGTGTTCCAGGTCAAGTTGTGTCCTTTGCAATAATGCTTCAGTGGAAAAAAAGAAAGGATAATGCTTCTTGAGTTCCCAGAAGAAATTCCACACACCTTGAGACTGGGCCTATCTGCTCAAAGGGGACTGACTCACCTCCGTTGGACGACCCCACATGTATTGGACTCACAAGCACTAACTACAACATGGACTGCAGCTCATACACTTGAGTTCTTTTGAGCCACCCAAATCAGATCTTTTATATTATTTTGCTTTGTCTGGGAAAAACAAGCATGTGGAATGCAGCTACTGCAAATTAAAGAAACAAGGGAAATTATTTTCCAATAGACTGCAATGCTTTCAAGTGCTATTAGATTTATGCATTGCAAAAAATTCATTGGTTTGCTGCTTCTGACAGATTTTCGTTTTATTTAATTTAGGTCTTGGAGCGTGTTAACATTCTAAACACTTTACAATGATAAACACAAACTGTTCTAATGAAAGTTTACACCACATCTCCTCCTCAGCAGGCAACATTTTTTATGGACAAAATATTACATTTCAAATCTGCTATTAGTTAGCCATTCTGGATGTTCCAAGGGCAATGTTAATAGGTGAGTGCTTTAAATGGAACTGACAATAACATAGAAGTCTCTTAGAGGATGGCACAAACCGCAGAAATGTCCCCAATAAAGTTTGGCTATAAAATCAGTTTCTAAGACATGGACTACTTCTTCTGCCCTGAAATGCCAGCCATCCTGCTTATTAATTTTCAAAGTGAATAGTCTAGCAGCAATTCAACTTTACACAGCCTTTCCAGTGGGATTTTCAAATGCACTTCTTGAATAAAAAAGATTTCTGTATCATAAAATCATTATTTAGCACTTTCATTTCTGCCCTTCAGTATCTAGATTTATTCCTCTTGTCCCCAATTCCATGATTAGGCATAATTTCTATCTTTTTTATCAAGGACATTTAAACAAGATACAGATTTCAGGCTTGTTTTTCCTATGGTTCTAAAAATGCAAAGAGCTTTATTTTTAATGTATTTGATTTTCTTTAGCATCAACATTGCTTTTTGCATTTAAATGTGATGATGTCAATCAAAGCTGACACTCTCAGTGCTGTCTGCAGCCTTTGCTTGGTCCCTGTATTTCCACATCGCTCCACAGAGTCCAGCACATTCTACATTGTTGGTACAATCACTACTGCAGTCAGTGAATAAGAACCAGTATAGCTTACATGCAAAACAGCTTCTGTACAGAAAAGACAAAGGATAATTCATAATGACATGCAGCAGTCGCAGAACTCCAGATCTACAGCACCTCACAGAATGGAGTTGCGTGTTATGCTCAGTTACATGTGGAAAACGAACCACATTTCTATTACACATAAAACACAGTATATATAACTTCATGTTTAAGCTATCAGTGTCTATAGAAGGGCAACACAGTTTGTCTTGTAGCTCTGGCATGGAACCCTTAGTTGCTTTAAATGTGCTTATTTATTTGAAAGGCAGAACAGCAAGGGTGTGTATGGGGGGAGAGGGGGAAAGAAATGCCTGCCCAGGTGCCTGTAACAGTCAGAGCTGGACCAGGCTGAAGTCAAGATCCAGGGATGAATTAAGTCTCCCTCAGTTCTTAATTAAACTCCAGTTAAGATGTCTGAATCCCATATCAGACTGTATGATTTGATGTCCAAATCCAGCTAGAGGCAATGGTGATGGCTCGGGTAGTTGGGTCTCTGCTACGCACATGGGAGACAATCTGGATTGAGTTCCTGGATCTTAGCTTTGTTCACTCTTCCCTCCACGATTACATGCATTTGTGGAGTAAACCAACAGATATAAAAGTGTTCCCTGTCCCTCTCTTCCCTTCTCCTTCTCCCCAGCTCCCTCTCCATCCCTGTCTCCCTTCCTTGCAAACAAGTAAATCTTTTCAAAATACTGAACAGAATTCTCAATTTACATTTTTTCTTTATATTGCATGAAAAATGTGTGTCTTTGACTACTAAAGTTACACTCAACATCATGACTGGATCATCCTCTGGAAGACTTCAGGAAACACAGGCTCCCAGTTTTCTGGTCTGCCTCGACACTGAGACCTGTGTGTTCACCTTGGCTCATTGGGGGAGAGTGAAAGCAGGGGCATCTTCTTGCCTTTCACTCATCTACTTTCTTATTCTCACTCCTCTTCCTTCCACCGACTTTCTGACTCCCCCTTTCCTCCACTCTACTGCTCTCTCCATCCTCATTCTATCTCTCTGTGTGTAGAAAGTGTAAAATTGAATGTTTATATGGGGATTATGTAATGCATTTCCATTGTGCTGTGAGGAGATGTGCTTTGTCGGGCAGATATTACTATGCAGCTCACAGAACCACAGACATTCAGCTTGAAGAGAATTAGAGATAACCCTGTGAAGTGGTTTCCAAATTATATTTTAGCAGAGGAATCTTTGGTTTAAAGAAAATTCTATGTGGGATCACAATATATAAAATTGATGAAAGTGGAGCTGTTCTTTGAAACAAAGACACAAGCAGGGCATAGAGCCCTCATCTTCGTCCTCCCTCTTGCCTTCAAGAAACCTTGGTCTCCTCAGAAAACAATTTAAAACTTTGATCTCATGCTATGCCCCATCTGAGGACCAGAATGATCAAATATTTTGTCCCAGGTAATATAGCTTTTAAGTGACAAGGACAGAACTACAACTCAGCGCTATGTACCTAGGAATGCTAGGTCATCCTGCTCATACTTTAATAAAATTCAGTTATTAAAAAAATCAGAAAAATCTTGAGCAGGGAGTGAAAATGTTATATAATTTCAATAAAATATACTGAAAATTTATACTATGCTAGGTAGGAGGCAGATATTGTACATAAAAGCAGACTTCATTCCTTCAGGATTTTAGAATTCAGCGAATGGAAAGATGTGCAAGCAAAAAAAACCTTAAATTTGAAGAAACAAAATACATAAAGAGTTTTTGATATTCAGGGTCAGAGAATGCTTCATCAGTGAGGGAGCTTTTTAGCTATGCTGTGGAAAAACAGAAATTGGCCAGCAAAGGTACCTTGCAGGGAGAGGATCCAGAATGTACAACTGCACAAAGGGATTCGAGGAAATGGCATAGCCTAGGAAATGTCAGTGGCTTGGTGGAACATGCCAAGCAGGAGAGATGTTAAACAACAGTGTCAGAGAAGCAGAGAGAGCCACATCATTATTAATCTCTTGATAACCTGGGAAGAATTTGAAAATTTCAAACAGGAAAATCACATCCAATCTTTAAAAAGGATTTTTGCAGTGAGCAGAATGCAAATTGCAACAGTCAAAGTAAGCAGGAGAATGAGGCACAGAGCAAGGAGACATTAGTTGTACCCAGGGTAGAAGGATTTTGTGAGTGCCAGGTTTCTAGCTGTGACACCAAGGGGATTGTCTTCATTCCCTGACTGGGGTTAACAGAAGGAAATGAGAGTTTAGGCTCAGAATAAAATATGAGTGCCTTGGTTTTGAATATACCTAATTGGAGACTTAAGGTCCTGATTGAAAATTTCATGCTTTTAGATAAGATGCTAAAAGATACTGAGTCAAAAATTTTACAAAAAAAGAAGGACCAAGGGAAACGTCAACATATAGGAGGAAACAAAAGCCTTGAGTAAGATTTCCCTGAATAGCCAAACGGATTGAAAGGACAAAGAGTAAGAGGAGAGAATCCTCAAGGATTCCTCAGTATAAGTGACACACACAGAATAAGAATCTTGAAAACAGATCAAGAAAGGGCTGCCAGGGGTGTAAAAGAAAGACCCCAATGAGACCAGCATACCAGGAAGTGAAGATTTTCAACCTTTACTTACAATCCCATGGCACACTTACACAGCAGAATGTAAAACTTGTAACTGTTATTAAATGACCATACTACTGTCATTATATGGGTATAAGCAGTGGGGGGTGGGAGTGGGGAGGTGGGAGTGGAAAGGCAGGAAAGGGAGAAAGAAGGAGGAATCCCTATACCTATAAAACTATACCACAGAAAAATAATAATTAAATAATTTTTAAAATAAGAGTCATGGAAACAAACAAGAAAGGAATCTCCCAAGTTGGGGAATGACCAACTGCATCAGTTTCCAGAGAAGCCACATAAGAGGACAGATAATTCAATGTCAACAACTGGGTTTGGCCACAAGAAGGTGGTTTGTGGTCTTTGCTGGACATTTTAGTGTAATAAAAGAGACACAGGATAAAGTCTACCTCTAATTATCTGTGCACCTCTAATTATGAGAGGTAGTGATATTTATTATAGATTGTAACTTCAAGAAAATTCCCTCTAAAGAAAAGAAAAAATGTAGGGATTCTAGGTCAAGGAAATACAAATCCAAATGAGACTTTTGACTTTTGTAGTGGGGGAGAGTTATAAATCAGTGGAGGTGTCAAGACTGAGGACCAAGAAGAGGGAGAACTGTCAGAAGGAATACAATGCAAAGAGATCAACTGGCTTCCTAAGCCCTAGAGGCAGAAAGAGTCCTAAGCAGATCAAAACTGGATATAAACTGAGATAACTCTAAATAGTAATAGAGAGCTTGGGAGCATTCTTTCCAAGATAATACTGAGAGTGAGAGGGGGGGTGATGGCACAGAGTTGAGCATGCTGAAAAGTTTGAAAGTATCTGTGAATGACCTTAGAAAAGAAAATGTACTGATAGAAACATGTGCAAAAGTTTCCCATCATTGTTACCCACAACTGAACTTACAGACACAAGTTTCAATTTCCCATCTAGTTCTAGGTAGATGCCGATTATTTTTTTTTTAAAGATTTATTTAGTTCTATTGCAAAGTCAGATATACAGAGAGGAAAGACAGAAAGACAGAAAGATCTTCCGTTCGATGATTCACTCCCCAAGTGAGCTGCAACGGCCGGTGCTGTGCTGATCCGAAGCTGGGAACCTGGAACCTCTTCCGGGTCTCCCACGTGGGTGCAGGGTCCCAAATCTTTGGGCCATCTTTGACTGCTTTCCTGGGCCACAAGCAGGGAGCTGGGTGGGAAGTGGAGCTGCCGGGATTAGGACCGGCGCCCATATGGGATCCCGGGGCGTTCAAGGAGAGGACTTTAGCCACTAGGCCACGCTGCCGGGCCCTAGGTACCGATTCTTAATTCTGGCCCCAGAGGCTAGGAAATATGACAGAGGCAGCATGACATACAGCTACCTTAGATCCAAGTGTCCTGGGAGCAAAGGAGCAAAGAAAGGAATGTGTATATTCTGGAAATTTCCAATGTAGTTAAGGGGCTCAACTTTGCTCATGGGGATTTCATCATTTACCTCTAAATGCCATCCTTCTTCCCTATGACCTTTGTGCAGAGACAAGCCAAGTGATTACTCTTGCTATCAGCCACATACTCCCATTACTTTGTGTTCTACTCTGTGTGTGTGTGTGTGATGGGGACCAGAAACAACCATGGTGACCCTGCTTGTCTTCAGGATGATTGTATCCACAGAGATCATTTACAGGACATGAGAGGGCACAGACATTGACTCCATTCTGGGGAGTTTCTGCTGCATCTGTTATCACCAACATACCCTATCTTGATTTGGTCAGTTAATAACAGTCTGTCTTTTCAAAGACTGCACTGAATTCAGGAGCTGTGGGTTCCACAGTGTTTTCATAACTGAAATTGCTCTTAGAGATAGTGGAAGGAGAAATCAAATTAAGTCACTTCCATTCTACCCTTTACTATCTACTTGGAAATCATTAGTACAAATGACAGTTAGCCTATCAGTAGCAATGCAATCCAAACAACCACATCCATCTCAGTGAACCATGTCGCCAGCTTGGGTATTCCACTGGCTACTAATTAACAGTGGCACACATTAATGGCCACAGCAGCAGGGTCAGGATAGCTTTAGTAGTGCTTTAATGCAGAGAGAAATGATAGATATTAAAGTCTTTTCTCCAGCCCCAAGGAAGAAGAGAAAGCCTGGTAGAAAGAGAAGTCACTTGACAGCAGATATCACATAGAAACAGCCTCTCCAAATCAGCAGGCTTCTTAAACCTGAGAAAAGGAGAAAGTGCTTGTGAAAAACAGTTCCTGCTTCTGGGCTCTCAAGTAATTTTATGTTTAATTTAGTAGAACATGAATTTAGTCCTGAACAAAGGAGATCAATGCCACATGGAGTTAGAAAGAGGGTTAGGGCTGAGCCAAGCTGTTATTCTGAAATCTTTCTTCCAGTTCTTGATTTTTCCTGACACACACAGATACATTTAAAAATTTTTTTAAAGCTTAACTTCTCCCTGTACCTGTCCACTGCAACGGACTGACGGTATTCCAAACTTTAAGGGCGCAGTCAACAGTTATCCATAACAAAGCTTGAAAGCCTTTCTTTCTGAGAACAAACCTCTCCTCCAAACCCTGCAACCCTGCAGAATTTCATGTGTTCCTTGGCTGAGATTCCCCATTCTTGATCTATTCTTGTGCCCAGGACTTTGTATGGTGCCTAGCAAACAGCAGGTGCTCACTGAATATCTGATGACTAAATACCATCCCTATGCCAAGCTGTTATCCACATGACCCTGACTAGTTTATCAGATCATAGTTTGCACTAACCCCTGAGAACGTCTACCCAGGCTAAAAGTGGAACTTGTGGTAAGGAAGAGGGTGAGGAGTTGTGGGGATCGGGGGACAGCTGGAGAGTCAGGAGAGCGGGATTCAGGGTAATGAAGGGCAGCTTGAGGGCCCTGGGCATCTGTCATGAGAAAGCACAAAGTGATAAAGGATAGTTAAAAGACAAAGGTGACTTCCTGGACACCTTGGGAAGCAACCAGGAAAGCCTTTCTCTTCTGACAAAGTCCCACCCCCACCCTGATGCTCCTCTTGTCTGCTGCTCTCTTCCTCAGTCTCCAAGGAAAGCAGACTGTGTTTGTTTGTTATGCACAGCTCTGCAATACACAAACAGACTGACAGAAATTTATGCCAGCCTTTCTTGTTTAAAAACATGAATTATTCAAGAAATATTACAATATTAATTAGAAATCATTAAAATACGAGTGTTGGGGGAGGGAGGAATGAAATGCACATTAGCAAAAATAGCATTTAGCCCAAACATAAAGTGTGCCAAAGCTGCTTAATCATTGTTTTGATAGGCAAAATACCATAACACCAGCTTCACAGTACAGAGGCAAGGAGCCTCTTAGAAGCGTCTGCTTCCTATTATTATTGGTGAAATTAATTATTTATGGAGCTCTGACAGTGTACTGGGTGCTCCTGAAGACACAAATAAGGCGAGGTTTCTACCCGAAGGGCATAGGAAGGGAGGCAGAGCTGCACAGAGTTCTGACACACACTCCCAGCCAGTGATTAATGATCAAGGGAATGAGGGGCTTTGGCTTTGACTTTTCAGTTTGCTCAGTGCTTTAAGTTTCCAGCCTTTGGAGGCATCACAAAGTGAATGTTGTTGCTGAAGAATGCCATAGATGAAGTAAGCTATCAGGATCCCTATAAATGAGAAAAATGCACACATCTAAAAGGTCAATGTTACATTTACAACACATGGAGAGTGATAAGAAAGACCCAGCTCCCGTAAGATGCTCACTAAGGAGTGATTGGGTATAGAAGATTCACCAGTGATGATTTCCTATTTATTTGGGGATCTGAAAACTATTACTATTAGACAAAATGCACCTGTGACAAAACTTCCGAAGCTTTTAAAGGCTGCAGCACTTACAGGTGTGTATATCATCCACCCACCTATGACACTGACTCTGCACCATGGTGATCATTTAAAAATGGATTGGCACCCAGTAGCATTATAGCAGAAGGCACTAGGAAACACAACAACCCAGCTTATTTAGGCTTTAAGTGAGAGCATTTGAAGAGCTGAATTAACACTTTCATAATGGTGGGGTATCATTCTGAGACTGCTGCTATGGAACATAAATAAGACCTACCTGACCTTAATTGGTTACAATAGCTTGCAGCTCAGCTTCAGGTGATGAGTAAGTGATCACCATGCCATGAAGGATATGGTGGGAGAGAGAAAAGGCCTGGGTGTAAAAAGCCAGTGCTGGCAATTAGTTGATCCTTTCATGCCATTTAATAGGATTTATGCCCAGCAACAGACCATGGTCAAGCCCAAGCACTCTCAGTACCAACTTCAGTCTGAGAAACTGGAGCACAAGCAAAAGGAAGCCAATGAATCTTTCAGCTGCATTCAAATTGGTCTTAGAGGTTAGAACAAGCCAAGAGCATCCAGACTATGCTGCTTTTCCTGAATGTAAAATACTAGCATCTTCTGCTGTATGATGAGAGCACTAAACCTACATACAGCTCTTTGGATCAGGGAATTTTTATTCCCACACTGAATCCCAGCTCACACTCCCAGGTATGAAGATGCAGAGATGGAGTGTGATTTGAGGCTGGCATGGTTAAAGTAGAGAATCAACATTTCAAATGGGTCTAAAATAACACCTGCAGCCAAGGAAGAAAGAGGAATGAATCCAGCAGCATGAGGCAGACAACCAATACATAAACAATCCAAAAACAGCTAGTCTCAAATATAAGGTGTGACTCTAGATGCCACCACATATCAAAACCTTGTCAACAGTAATAATCCCAGAAGAAGAGATGAGTGTTTCAGGGTCCATATGAACTAGATCACTTTTATTCTTTTTCATTTCCTCTACGAGAATTTCTTAAAGTTGCTGACAGAGGCTTCAGATTCTAGTGCCAGCCTCCAACATGCCAATAAATACTCCTGAATTTCAAGTGAGGGGCTTAGTAATTTTAATTATGATTGTATTCCAACGAGAGACCAGCAGGTGTTCAGGAATCTAAATAAATCCACAATACTTCCCACTTGACAAATACAAATGAACCAGTATTACTAACAGGAGTAGAAACAGGGGTTGGAACAAATGTGACTATTTGTAAAACTCAAGGCTAAGTGAGGCATTACAGAACCTTGTAAGTTGGGTAGTTTTCCAAACTCATTCCATAGCCCCCAAACAGCATTTGGCTTGTTCTATTTGCATTGCTTTCATGCATATTGGACAATATTACCATATATTCTGAGATGGATGGGGATCAACTAACTCCCTTTTCTCTATCAAAACACACACACACACACACACACACACACAAGGGGAAGCCAGTATATTAACTTTTTCATTAGATGCACTTATTTTTTTTTAGAAATGTTTCTTTTTAACTTCTGGGAGTAGAAATAGGAGTAATTTTTAAGACTGCAATAATAGGCTGTGATAATAGGCCAGAAAAACAAGCAGCAGAATAATATAAAGGTACAAATCCATCTGGAAGAAAATGCAAGTGTAATGAGATACTTGACCCCACAACCATGACCTCAATAACTGATCAAAAGCATTGTGCTTTCCAAATAATCAAGATGCAATTTAATATAGTAGAAACTTCCCAGGTTACAAGATCAACTGTCGCAGTTCAGATTTTCTGGAGTTCATGTTTACAAGCTCTGAATATCTCTGCAGAATAAAAAGCTAAAAAAAGAAAAAAGAAAACCCACTACAACTCTACCCAAAGAAAGGAACTTACTAAATTGATTCATTAACAGATCAGGCATTCACACAGAGTTCAAGTTTATCCTCCAAAGACTCCATTTTTGCTACCAAAGCAAGGTACGGTACAGGAGAGGTAATGATGATGATGATTAAACCTACTTCCAATAGTCATGCCCCAGTTAATATCATGAACTAAATCACTTATCCCATCTCTGTATCCTCTAGAATATAAGGTTAGCCAGAAAGACATGGGGGGAGCTCTCAAGGTAGAAGCTTCAAGGTGAGTAAAAACATGACTAAAAGCAATAAAAAACACAAACACACAAAAACTCAACAGCACATTTTTCACGAATATAAGGTAAATATTATGGAATATGTCAATCTGTGTAGTAGGTGTGCTACAAACTGATTCATTGGGAACCTCTTAGACCCAATGGACAAGAGAGGCACATCTTAAGTACCACAGTCATCAACAGTTTCCAAACTATGGGTCAATCTGTTTGAACTTGAGATTTCTTACAGCTGCCATCAAGGTGTTCCTCTAAGAATATGGATGTGCTAGGAAACCCTGAGGACCCCAGAGCAAAAGGAAGAGGGACAAGTTATAATGCACAGAAATTAAGGTATTGCTTTGGTTTGAATCCTGAATTCATTCTGACTTCCAACTTTCTGTTAACACAACACCCTGGAAGGCAGCAGGTGACAGCTTAAAGACTAAGGTCTCTGACACACACGGGAGACCAAGAAAGTTTCTGACTCCTGGCTTCTGTCTGGCCCAGCTCTAGCAGGTCCAGCAATTGAAGAGTGAACCAGATCTCTCTCTCTCTTTCTCTCTCTCTCTCTTTCTCTCTCTCTCTTCCCCTTTTAAAGTCATTATTTTTTAGAAGTAAAAGAGAGAGCCTACTATCTACTGGCCAGAAGACCATAGCCTAGGCTACCCTAATACGACCTAGACATGTATCTTGCTGCTCCTTATTAAAAACAAAACTTAGGACATCTTCATCTTGCCTGTTGAAAGGCCCTTGTTTGTAACATTCAATTTTTTGCCTCAATGGAAACTCACAGTGTTTTATTTATGTCTAGAGACAAAGACCATGAGGATTTCCTATGACTCCTTGGCATTCTTCTACTCCTCCAGAATATCCTTAACACGTTAAGGCTTCCAAATGTTAGAATAGGGAGTTACTGCCAATTAGAGTTAGTGTAGACTATAACATAAGATGACATAGTCAAAAGAAAACACACACGGTACAAGTGTTTTAAAATATCAGCAAGGGATGGTCTTTCCTTTCTAAGACCATATAAAAATATACTCCATAACAACCCATCATCAGATAGACGTCTTGTTATGAAAATTTCTTCCTTTGGGGACAGGAATTTGGCACTTCTCTTAAGCCACTGCTTGGCAGGCCTGCATCCCACGTTAGAGTGCCAAGGTTTTAGTGCCAGCAATGCTCCCAGTTCCAGATTCCCGCTAGTGTACAGCCTGTGAGGAAGCAGGTGGCAGCTCAAGTACTTAAGTCCCAACTATGCACCTGGAAAGTCCAGATTAAGTTTCGGGCTCCTGGTTTTAGCCTTTTACATTCCTGGATTGACAACATTTGGAGAGTGAATCTGCAGATCGGATATCAATCTCCATTCATTCTGATTCTCTCTCTCTTCCCCTTCCTCCCTCCCTCCTTTCTGTTCAAGAAAATACAATTTGGAATTTTGACAAAATCCTTTCATATAGAAAACTGGAGTCACAATGACTTTTCTAACCATTTGGCCAGAGATTTGAATATACCATACCCTACACTGATATCACAGAATAAAGTAGAATTTGATGAAGCAAGAACAAACTGAATAGGAGACTTAAAATGAAACCTCATCCCTGTTTCTCTTACTACCTACCTCTTATTTGAAATCTGCATCTTGCCTGCTGCAAAGCTCAAATAGAACATGCTTACTATAGTGCCAGCTTTCAGTTTGGGAGTTCTCTGCAGGCAAAGGAGCAAAAGCTATACAGAGTACTAACACTTTCATACTGGAAAGCTACACCTCCTTAAAATTAAAGCCAAGAAACCAGAGCAGAGGAGACAAGTAAATATCCCCTTTCCCTTTGGCACCTCCCGCCTAATGGGAATCGTAGTTAATGATCTGAATCGAAAGTGAAGTCTTGTTTTATGGAATGCTCACTCTTTGTTAAGCAAAGCTGTTTGGGCAAAGGACCATTCTATTGATTTAAAAATTGATTTCTCTTTTTTTTCACTCCTTCATATAACTAAAACATGGCTCACAAATCACAGCTCTTTTATTCTTCTGGCTGCAACCTGGACTGTATCTCCCAACCTACTCACCCAGGGATGTTTGATGGAGGTGCGGGAGGAGGAAGTGGGAGCATTTGGACAGAGATTGTTCAAGATTCTATTAAAGGTTTCAAGTGGCTTCCTTTGAACATTTGGTAATTTATATTTCGAGTCCCTTGGTGTAATTATTGTAATTATCATTAATCATCAACTTCCAGACCCAATCGAAACACAGAACATTGGAAAGGTCAAAGCAGTGGAGAATTCTACTATCCTTCACAGAAGATATGAGGCATTAACATTCTGATGCTCCACTTGTGTGACAAAGATTGTAATGAAAACAGAAAATAGCACAAGATTAATGTGTTCTCATGATAAGAATTATCATAAGGAAAAGAGACAGTGGAGCAAACTTAACCCCTTCCTGCCACAGAAGCACAGTGATGAGATGGTTAGACTAAGGGACATTTGGTGGTATCTCTGCCTGACCCAGTTGAGGATGATGCTGTCTTTCTTAATTTTCAAAGTAACAAAGGAAGCAAGCTAACTTAGGAGCATGACAGGTCACATTTTGCTCAATTCATGGGGCTGCCGGCTGCCTATTTTGCTCTTTCCCTCGACACCTATATCCCAATCACCTCACTTCCTTCACCTTCAAACCCTTATCTCAGCTACCTGCTAGAAATCCATCTGCATATCTATTAAAAAAGCTCCTCAAAACTTCTCCAAATCCAATTAATCTCAGGTAGATGAAAGTGGGCAGTGGTTCAACGCCAGTGTTCAGGAGGTGCCTACCATCAAATTCAAATTCCAATTTGGCCACTTCTAATGTGATCCTTCAGAAGGTTACCTGCCTTTCCAATGCCTTGGTTTTGCTATTTGCAAAGTGTACTTATTAGCAACTACTCCAAAGTGTTGTGTTAGTGCTAAAGTGAGGGTACAGTGGGTTAAGCTACAGTCATCCCATATCAGAGTTAGAGTTCCAGCCACTCCACTTGCAATCCAGCTTCTGCTAATAGTAGATGCCCCAAGAACTTTATCCTTGCCACTCATGTGGGAGATAAGATTGGAGTTTCTGTCTTCTGATTTTAGCTTGACATAGACCTTGTACTGCAGCCATTTGGGACAGTGAGCCACCAGATGAAAGGTTCATTTTCTCTCTTTCTCATTACTCTCTCTCCCTCACTCCTTCTCCTCTATCTCTATCTTTCTATCTTTTCCCTTTCAAGTAAATTTTTTTTCAAAAAAGTGACGTGTATAAACTATTTAGTACATAGAAAATTAATAATCTAATTTTAAAATTATAACTTATCATTACAACATTCAATTTTTACATAGAAAAAGAGAAACTTGCAAATTATTGTATATTTCTCCATTTCTGCCCCGCTCCCATGCAGGCAGAATGTCAATTTGCCGCACTAATTTTCCTCTGGTATTTTCTTTCAACTTTCATTATTAATGTCTTAGTTTAGGTCCTTATTTATTTGAGAGGCAGCGAGATACACACAGAGGAGTTCCTGCCAACTGATTCACTCCTCGAATGCCCAAACAAGTGGGAGATACGCTAGGCCAAATACAGATGCTGGTAACTCCGACAGGCTTTCCCACATGGAGGGCTAGGATCCAATCACTTCTTCCAACACCACTGACTCCCAGAGTGCACATTAGCAGGATGCTGGAGTCGAGCTGGTTATCACACCCAAGCTTTACAAAATAGGACACCATTTGCTTACCCTATTTTATCCATGAGGACAAAGCCCACTCACTTCGCGTTTATGCAATAATCATCTTCCTGAGTCAAGACCTCTCATTTTAAAATGTTGCACTGGAATAAAGATTATCTTCAGTTACCTGAATTCATAATGACCTTTTGCTACTTTAATTCCTTGGTGGTTTTTCACCACATCAGCCATAGTGCAGATTCCTTAGCAGGCATGTGAGGCCTGCCATGTTTCAGATCCTTCTCCACCCTCACTTAAATCCAGCACCTCCATCTTCCATGCTCTAGCATGCCAACTTTCCCACAATCTTAGCTAGCATAATCTTCAGTCTCTCTTATTCCCATACCCTTGCCAATGCTATTCCCTTGGCCTTACTAGAGCATAAATCCCTTATAATTTTAAACACTTCAATCATGTTACAACCCCTCTGGGGAGCGTTCCTCAACCCTCCTCTCCTACAAGTCATTTCCGAAGTTCCTGACATGAGGGCACTTCCATAATTTCAGAAAACAGACGTCATGAGAAAATATTGCATTGATTTGATAACTTTTCCAAATAAACTCATCTTGTAAGTTCATTTTCTTTTACCTTTCTCAAGTTCTCTTGTAGATCCTCAAAGCATTTAAAATATTCTTCTCTCCCTACTGATGTTATGTTACAGTGCATGTAGGACCTATACCACACTAGGCTTGAACTCCTGGAAAAAACTACTGTTCTGCCTTTTGTCTACCATGTAAAAGTTAGTAAATTTTCTTGAAAAAATTCACACATCTTTCTCTCTCCCACACACATACAACAAATATAAATGAGAAGGGAAGTGAAATAAAATGCAAATAATCTTTTTTGGTTTCTTACAAACTATGAAGGTGGGATAATGATTGGAAAATATTCCTCAGGTTAAAAAAATTGTGAGTTATGTATACATTTCAAATATTATTCAGGTCATTTTCATTGTCTGCTGATAGAAGATAACATAGGACCTGCTTAAATACACCAGCAACCTAAAGATAATTGTGGTAATTTGCTGAAATGTGTGCCCCAAATTGTCTCTGTATAATGGAGAAAGGAATTGAGAGACGTATAAAAGAGAAATATTCTTAAAGTTAACTTTTCATGGGAGCAGGGATATGGGAAATTGTACTACACAACCAATTCCTGGAAGTGGATTAAGGAAACCAGCAGGGAAAACCATAAAGAACAGTAATTCCACTTGCCAACCCAAAGGCATGAAGTCCAAGGAGTTAATTCCAGCAACAGCAGAGGTTATGCTGTGTTCTGTCTTCTTGCCAAAGGTAAACAACCTCACAAAAGGGGCAAATGTAATAGACTGATATCTCTTTGAAGAATTTCTCTGCATGCCCCCTACTAATAGGAGAGGATGACAGAAGTTTGTCTAGAACAGAGGGGACTGAGGTCTACTTATAGCATGAGATAGAGAGAAGGAAAGTGAAAAAGATCTACTACAGAGACCATTGGAGCTGTGCCTGGGATAGTCTCCGGGGCTGGGTCACTGCATGAGGAAATAACACTGGGGAAAAATCCTAATCATAATTAAGAAAACAAAGTTTGTACTTGAAAACATGATACTGAGGCTTGAGTCAATAAATAAAGTTGAAGATGGGAAATAATAGTAACTTTAGAAAATGGGAACAAAGAACATTGCACATCAGGTGCCATTTTGTACAGTGTGGCAAATGCTTTGAGATTGCAGGGAGAGCAGTGAGCTGTGCATGCAATGAGCTGTGAGCAAACTCACTTAGCTCAGTATAATGCACTAGCACCACATCACAAATAATATCAACTTCGGCATTTTACGACTCAAAATATGTGCAGGTGGCCCTCAGACCTAATGGCCAGCAGGTTCTGGCAAGATCAGCACCACCAACAACCTAGCTATTCAGGACACCTAGTCTCTCTCTAATTCTGGGAACTATACGAACCAGAACTAGGAGAAACACTGTACAGACAACAGTGCAAGAACAGCAGGATCACAGGAAGTAGAGGGCTGAGACGGGAGATGTGGCTATGGAGATCATGGTTAAGGTCTAACATAATAGTCCAGATCAGAAACTCACTGGAGGGAGTGGCACAAGTGACTGCAAATAAAGAACTGTGTGCCAACCACAATAAGTAAAACAAATTGCAGACCTGTGGGTGACACAGCTTGGAAATCTGTTCTAATAAGAATTGCTTAACAGAAGTACAATGACCAAGAGCAGAAGAGCAAAGGCACAATGTATATTACTGAAGATTCTCCTGCAAAGGAGCAAAAGCCTTTGCAAACCTCACAGTTAACTGAGGAATACATCAAGAAAATGGGGGATACAAAATACAAAACACTTGTTATAAAACTTCTTATCAACAATGAGGAGCACTTGCAGAAATTTAACGACTATGCCACATAGCAAATAGGAACACAGAAACAAAATCAAGCCAAATTATTGGAAGTGAAGGACAAAATGGAGCAAATTAAAAATTCAATGGAAAATCTCAATAATAGAATGAAGAAGGCAGAAGAAAGAATCTCAGAATTGGAAGATACTTCCCATCACCAGGGGGAAACAAGCAAAAAGCTGGAAAGCTGGAAGCAGAGCTGGGTCAAGCAAAAAAAAAAAAAAAAAAAGAAGAAGAAAAAAAAAAGGTATTCAAGAGTTAAGAGACACTATTAAAAGGCCAAATATAACAATTATGTGAGTTCCCGAAGGTGCAGAAAGAGAAGCTGGGTTGAAAAATGTATTTAATGAAATAATAAAAGAAAATTTCCCTAACCCGGAGAAAGAATTGGAAAACAACATCCAGGAGGGGTACAGAACTCCCAACAGGCTGAACAAAAAGCGATCTTCACCAAGACACATGATAATCCAGCTCTCTTCAAGCGAACATAAGGAAAAGATCCTTAATGGTGCACAGGAAAAAAATCAAGGGACATATAGAGGAATGGCAATTAAATTAATAACCGTGGCCCAGCGTGAGAGCGTAGTGGTTAAAGTCCTCGACTTGCACACACCGGGATCCCATATGGGCGCCGGTTCCAATCCCGGCGGCCCCACTCCCATCCAGCTCCCTGCTTGTGATCTGGGAAAGCAGTGGAGGATGGCCCAAAACCTTGCGACCCTGCACCCGTGTGGGAGACCCAGAAGAGCTCCTGGCTCCTGGCTTTGGATTGGCTCAGCTCCAGCTGTTGCGGCCACTTGGGGAATGAACCATTTCATGGAAGATCTTCCTCTCTGTCTCTCCTCTCTGTATATCTGCCTTTCCAATAAAAATAAATAAATCTTTTTTAAAACTTCACAACCGTTCTCTCACAAGAAACTCTACAGGCAAGAAGAGAATGGAGTGACATATTCCAAATTCTAAAGAAAGAAAAAGGGTCAGCCCAGGATAACATACCCAGCAAAGCTTTCCTTTGTCTTTGGAAATGAAATAAAATTCTTCCACAGTAAATAAATTTAAAACAATGTATCTCTTCCAAACCTAACAAATTACACTTAAAGAAGCTCTCCCGACAGAGAAAAGGAATAGTACCTACCAAAACCAAAGGCAAATGTGAAGAACATCCCAGAGAAAAGGAAAATAGAAGACTAAATCAAACAACAAACGACCCACTGCTAAAACGATAGGAGCAAATTACCACCTATTTATATTAACCCTGAACGTAAATGGCTTAAACTCATCAATCAAATATAGATTAGTAGGCTGGATTAAAAACACAAAATCCATCTATTTGTTGCCTACAGGAGATACATCTCACCAATAAAGATCAGCAGAAATTGTATCTCATGGATTTTGATGTTTTTGTTTTTGCTTTCATTTCTTCAAGTTTTTTTCTTATTAAATTGTTCAATGACTCATACAGCATACAGCCACATCATTTTCTTCAAGAAGACTCTTGGTTTCCTTGTTCATTTCTTCATTGGCACATTAGTCATTCGGTAGCATGTTATTTAATTTCATGGCATTTTAAGTTTCTGTTTTCTTCTTGTTGATTTTGTTTTGTGACTTTTCATTTAAGGGGATGCACAGTAACTGTGTAATAGAGACTGTCATATCCAGTGACACGTTGTTTAACTTCATGGCATTGTAAATTCCTTGCTTTCTTCCTGTTGTGGGTTTTGTTTTGTGGATTTTCACTTGGGGTGATTTATAGTAACTGTGTAGTTGAGACTGACATGTCCAGATATGAGGATACAGTGCAGTGTGCATCTTTACTTATGGATCAAGGAATAGCTCCCCATGAAACTGTTTGATGTATCTTCACAACGGGATACTGGACTTTCTGCTATTGTTCATGCCAGCATGATGGACTTAGGACTGTCTACGAAGAGCTATGCTGTTGTAATAATATGGGAGAACTTAATGGGGCAGGCGGGAAGACTAGAGCAGGGGGATGGAAATCCCAGGGTCTATGGAACTGAATCATAAAATGATAATTATATGATAATAATAATAAGGAAAAAGAATAAATAAATAAAAATAAAAAATAATATTTTTTTTTAAAAAAAAAAGAAAATGGAAACAATTGTGAAATGGACCAAGCAAAGTGGTTTAAAACCAAGGCTGTGGGGGCCTGGCGTGGTGGCCTAGCAGCTAAAGTCCTTGCCTTCAACACGCTGGGATCCCATATGGGCGCCGGTTCTAATCCCAGCCACTCCACTTCCCATCCAGCTCCCTGCTTGTGGCCTGCGAAAGCAATCGAGGACAACCCAAAGCCTTGGGACCCTGCACCCATGTGGGAGACCTGGAGGAAGTTCCTAGCTCCTGGCTTTGGATCAGCACAGCACCACCGGCCATTGCGGTCACTTGGGGAGTGAATTGATGGATGGAAGATCTTCCTCTCTGTATATCTGACTTTGCAATAGAACTAAATAAATCTTTTAAACAAAATATCAATGCTGTGGATGGAGCCAGGATTGGGTTTTGTGAGATGCATCCTCTGTGGAGTGAGGGCAAGAGAATTCTTAGAGGATTTTTCAGAATCAGTCACTAAGTTTACTCTTTCGAAAAAGAAGAAAACTTTAAAATCAAGCTCAAATACCTGTGTCTCATGGCATCCCAATGAAGAAATGGAAGAAAATCAGCCATTAGACTAGAGACAGAGCCACAGAATCACATAATAAAAAGCGTAAAATTCAGTATCCCAGGAACCATACAGTGTATGTTCAGACTAAGCTAGGATCTTTAATGCAGCTGTCCTGGGTTCATCAAAAGGTTCTGTTGTCTCCTCACAAAACCCATGCTGTATTTTGACAATTGTTCTCATCCTCTGCTAGACTCTCCTCAACCTCAACCTCAGCTGCAGTCTGGCTTTCCCTGTTCTACCTGTCCTTTTCAGGCTGACAAATATGTCTGCTGGTCTCTCTCATTTGTTAATTCAGTTTCTCCCTTAGATTCTTTCTCAGTTCCCCACCCCAGGACCCCATGTTTGACTGGGACTCCATAGTCCGCACTTTTTTTTTATTAGACCCAGGGCAAAGAAGAATGCCTTCCCCACCACTCACGCATGAGCTGGAATGGATGTTCAGAACAATGACAATTCTCCAACCTGCTAATAACATTAACAGAAAAATATTTGTGGTGGTTGTTAAGAGAAGCCAAGTTTTGAGAAACTGAATACTTTGATAAGTGATTGCCTGTGGATCTGATATGTAACACAAAGTTTTTGAAATGACTTCAGTTGTATATCCACTACCCTGTCCTACATGGAAGCAAATACATAAAGTCCTGAGAAAAATCTCCTAAAAATTCCAACACCCTGGGCATGAAAATAGAACAATTCACTCCCTCCTAATTGCGGATACCTACTGGAGTTGGCTGACAGAAGAATGCACACATCAAAAATAATGTATTGGAGACCTAGGGGATAATATCTAAGCACAGAGATTTCTAGTTGAAATCAAGATAACTTTAAAATAAACATAGAGAAAAACACAAAGATTGAGCTGTGCAACCAGTTTCCATTCAAGAAATCACGTATAATTCCCAGAAAGAACAACAGATTTAAAGATACATAATTATCTTGATGAACACATACTTGAAGTGTTGAAAGCAGTAGTGAAGGCCTAATAAGTAAAACCACCATGAAATAGTAAAGCAGGAGAAAGGAGGAAACATTAGAAATGTCCGTAAGAGTTAATGAAAATTCTACTCATGATACAAGCATAAATTAAAACATACACACTAATGAGAAAGGGTAAAAAGAAAGCTAATGGAAAAAGTATAGCATGTAGAACTATGCTTGGGTTTCAACCTCCTTGCAATAAAATTAAATTAGCCTTACATAGATAGATGGATGGATAGATAGATCCTAAATGTTTACAAATAACCACATTAGAAGGAAGTGTTTATGGATCTCATTGAATGTGGTTGTAAAGGATACACACACACATATACACACCAATTCACTTTCTTCCTGTGATTTCTGTAGGTCACTCAAGCTTATGGAGTCGCTCAAGTAAGGAGTCTTTGTCATTACTATTAAGCATTCTGCAATCCAGTAAACCCAGTGTTGTCCTCTGAGCTTTAGCAAAAACATAGTTACTGTATCATTAGGGATTGAGTGAAGATGACAAATAATAGTCCTAGCCCCATAGGAAATTAATGTCCAGTACCAGCACAGTAGTCAAACAAACCCCATGAGACACAGACATATTCAAAAGAATGAAATGCTGCTATATTTGAACTAAAAACTGGCATTACGCAAATCAAAGATGAATGGTAAAATTAATAATTTAGCATTTTACCATTTCTTTAACAGTCCTAGGGTATGCTACAACATATACTAGAAAATTTTTCAAAATCAAGGTATAAATCATAAGAGAAGAATAAAAGCTCTACATTTACTAATTTTATTGGTCCTGCATTTTGAATTAGTATTTCACTGTGTACTAGTCTTTAAAAAATATGTACCCACCCTCTTGCTATCAGTTTTGGAAGCAATCAAATCTTTTTTTTTTTTTTTACAAGAAAGAAAGATCTATTCCTCCTCAATTAATCCCAGCCAAATGTTTCTTCCCAAACTCCAATTCAGGAATACCATTAGTCTGAGTGCTAGACTCCATAGCGTTCTGAAGATAAGACCAAGGAGTGGACCCTCCAAACACCCTGTAAGGACACGCAGTTTGACGTAACGAACATATTTGAATTTCATTGTCTTTGCAGGAACATGATCAGCTCTGTTTGTCTAAGCATCAGAAGCAGTAAAATGTTCAATAATCAGATCAGTTGTGAAATTAATGGACTCTCAATCTTTGCCATAACTTGCTGTCATAGACATTGTAGACTGAACAGACTGCAAATGAAAGCAGGCTTGGGATGATATTTGAGATCAAGTTTTCATGTGTAAAATTATGGGAACTATACCACCTCCAAGAATTGTTCTTCAGATTATAAGAAACTACATGTCACAGCAGACAGAATTAGTTCAGCAATGCAAATGGTTTATAGTTGGCTATTGGTCAATTATGAATCATTATTCAAATAACTTGGTGTGATTTGTATTGCAGTTCTATCAACTCCCTCAACTCAAAGACTATTCAAAAAGTAATGTAGTCAGGCCTGGTGTGCTAGCCTAGTAGCTAAAGTCCTTACCTTGCATGTGCCAGAATCCCATATGGGTGCCAGTTTGTATTCTGGCTGCTCCACTTCCCTCCCTGTTTATGGCCTGAGAAAGAAGTTGAGGACAGCCCAAAGCCTTGGGACCCTATACCCATATGGGAGACCCAAAAGCCTGGATCCTGATTTCGGGTCAACTCAGTCCTGGCTGTTGAGGTCACTTGGGGAGTGACCCAGTGGATGGAAGATCTTTCTCTTTGTCTCTCTTTCTCTCTATAAATATGATTTTCCAATAAAAATAAATAAATCGTTGCTAAAAGAAGTCATCATTGTAAAGTGCCTTGGGAAGTAGCATAAACTTGAGTGTGAAAATACATATATTACTAATTGAAATGATCATATTCAAAAGGGTGCCTTGTATTAATCTGTTTCCTTGCACTTTTTTTCCTGCCTTTACCATTGCGCTTCAAAATTTCAAATCTTAGCACTTCCTTTGTTCTTCAGAAACCATGGGAACTGATCAGACTCTGCTGCACCATTCTAAAACTCTTCTGTCAGTTCCCTGTTATGCTTTTCCCTCTCGCAATCAAATAGACATACAGAAACGTCTTTTCTTGTAAAATTCATAGAAAGGAATGGACTTATTTGCTGCTGAAATGAGCACACTACAGATGGTTGGGATCAGGGAGTGCTGTTGCTTTAACGCAAACAAGTGATCTTTCAGTGGCACAGAATTAAATGCTAAAGTGATGCTAGTCCCCAGTTTGTCACACATGTACATGAGATATAAGTAGCTACACATGTCCTTTACTTGCACAATTTGCATTTGGTTTTATCTGACACAACGATGCTACCACAAATAAACAGATTAAAAATAGACACATTCACAAGCTTGAGCCTCCCCTCATTCACATCTTTAACCACCAGATCTTTTTTGGCTTTCGTTACCTATAATTTTTGCTAGGACACAAAAAAGACATGCTAAATGGCCTGAGCTTAAAGCAGGAAGGGCAAGTATTACCAAAGCAAGTAGATGATTTGCATGTACCACGTAAATGCAATTTTTTTGCAGTTATGTCTCAATTATTTACAGTTTTAAGGAACAGAGATAGCAGAGACGAAAGAATGATAGCACCGGGCCCTGCGGCGTGGCCTAGCAGCTATAGTCCTCGCCTTGAAAGCCCTGGGATCCCATATGGGCGCCGGTTCTGATCCCGGCAGCTCCACTTCCCATCCAGCTCCCTGCTTGTGGCCTGGGAAAGCAGTCGAGGACGGCCCAATGCATTGGGGCCCTGCACCCGCATGGGAGACCTGGAAGAGGTTCCTGGTTCCCGGCTTTGGATTGGCGCGCACCGGCCATTGCGGCTCACTTGGGGAGTGAAACATCGGACGGGAGATCTTCCTCTCTGTCTCTCCTCCTCTGTGTATATCTGGCTGTAATAAAATGAATAAATCATTAAAAAAAAAAAGAATTATAAAAAAAAAAAAAAGAATGATAGCATCTCAGGGTTGAACGTACTTAAAGGTCATGCAGTTCAATCACTCATATGATGGTTAATTTAACTCCACAGACTTTTCCCTATACTAGGTAGACTTCCAGCATGTGCTTGAATATATTTAGTGACGGTGAAAGGCTAGCTCATTTCATCCTTGAATAATTCCATTAGATTTTGGCTCAATCTAAAGGACAAATCTTTCTATTCCACTGTTACTTATACACCTGTTCTTTGATAATGAAAAGTAAGGGCTATGCTTTTCAATCTTTATATCTAGAGTGCTTTATTACAGTGCTCAACTGACACATAGTAGGGTTTCATTAAAAGTTTAATCAACTAAAATACAGATATAAATGTTGTACCAATCTTCTTTCTCGGTTAGAAGTTTTCAAGAATTCTTCTTTGGTCATAACCCTGAACTTCCTTACTTTTCTGGTGCCTTTCCACTGAATAATTTACTTGTTATCTGTTTATACTGTGTCTACAATAAAATAGAACATAGTAAGTCTATTTTTATGAATTCATAGTATAGGATACGGACAACTTCATCAACCCTGGGACTACTTTTCAACTAAGTGCAGCTGAGGATTAAAGGATCGATATTATTAGCAGCTATCTCCCACAGTGGTATACTGATATTAATCCATGTCTTATACCAAGGGTTATACATGCAGGATCACATTTTCCCTAACTACACTCATAAATTAAAAATATCTTATTAGCATAGCACACACTTCCAATTAACACTACTAGGGTCTAGAAACATCTAAAAACAGTGGGAGTTAAACAAGTTCAGTTATGATTATGAGACTGCTCTTTGAGAACTATGTGATTTTGAAAACGATTACTTTGAGTCTCACTTTGTTAACAGAATATGGAATTTTGATTATTAAGAATTATCTTTTGAGATAAAATGAGAAGAATGCAGTTGGAGAATTAGGAAACATTTCACAGGAGAAAGTTGATAATTAGTGGTGGCTTACCACTCAAAATTCTACTTGAATCATGTTGGGTTGAAATGCCTATGAAATGGTAAGGTTAGTTAGGAACTAGAAAACACACACTCAGAATTCAGGAGGAAGAAAGATCTAGGTTGGCAATGTAAATTTTGGAGCTCAAAGGTATGTGTGTGTATAAGTTATATATATACGTTATATATAACTTATATATAATGCATATTATATATATATATGTATGTTACAAAAACTAAAGTTTTCTAGAGCATGAGAAGAAAGAGAAAGAAACAGCAGCAGAGATCAGGAAAGAGACTACTAGAATAGGAGATAACTCTGAGACTTATACACGTGAAGAGTATACAATGGTTCAAGAAAAATTTAATTACCAGGAAGCCCTTCCTAATTCTTGTAGCCTGAGTAGTAGAAAAATTCATATATTAAAGGCCCTCATTAAGTAAAATGCTATTACTTTGGATATTAACCCAGTCATGTAAAGTATTTGTTACACTGTCCAATTTCAATAGTTTCAACCCAATCACAGATTTAAAAGAGAAGTGATATCAAAGGCTTATAAAATTATTTTGTAGGTCTTAAATCGATGGATTATGTAAACCCCTCTAATGTTTCCAAATCAGTTATAACACTGAGTGGTGATAACATTTTCCCTGTTCCACCTCTTTTAATTCAAGGAATAACATAGAAGATATGCCTTGCTGTTGAAGAATATGCTATTTGGATATAATCAATTCTCCAATTGTGCAGCTTAATAAATCTGTCTAAAAACAAAACTGGGTTCATCAAATGTGAAGTCATGCTGGCTCCTAATGATCCTTTTAACTCTGTCCCTAATATCTTTGTAACAATATATTTTAAGCTTGTATAATACTAAAGTGAAATTCTCTGCATTATTTATGTACTTCATTTTACCTATGTCTCTTTGTCTTCTAAAAATGAAACCTCATACTTTCTCATCTTGAGGGCTCTGACATTTTTCCTACCATTGAGGATTACCTATAAATTGCTAGGGTGAATTCCCTTTGAGCATTTATGTAGATGAAATGCTGGCACAATATTTAATGTATTGATTTCTGAGCCATCAGTATTGACTAAACAACTAATTCTCAATGACAACAGAAATTAGGAAAGTTGTTTTATTCCCCAAAGGCTCAGTTTCCTCATCTGTAAAATGTAGTAACAATTTGTAACTTCGATGCCTTAATAAAACTTAAAAGATTAAAAAGCAACTTTTGTCAAGTATCTTTTTTACCTCTTTGGGCCTCCATGTACTCTTTTCAAAGACTATTCTTTGTGTCAGAGAAGACTAACAAAACAAGTACATGTTCTTACATTTAAGCATTAACTCTGCACTATTGGTACCCACACATTGTATGAGTGTGTGTTCTGTAAATCTCTGTTCACTTGAATCCTTATATCTTTTCCTCCTTTATTCTGGCCACTTGTGACTGAACATTATCATCTTCAACATCCTTTGTTCCTTTTAAAATCAGAACCTATTAGAGAGCATTTTTTCCCTTGTAAATCTTTTTTCCCAACTTAACAGATTTTAATAGTCAAATTAATTTCATTCTCAATAAAAACTGTCTTATGCTCTTGACCCAACATTGATTTGGGAACTTTCAAATGCATACTAATAAAATTTTGAGTATTTAGAAAGCTATTTTTTATGGAGTCTAGCATATATAATTGTCTATACTGGGCCTTCCCTTTTTCTAAACAAAGTGACACTGTTCTATTTCTCTCCAAATTTCTGTCCTTCACCGAATCTGTCAATTTAGAATCAAAAGAGAAACTTCTTTCACTCTATATCATAGGAGATGACTTTTGCCAGCAATCAAATATAAGGCTTGCTATATGCTTTGCTTTTACTTAATGGAGATTTCCAAATGTTCTGGTGTAAGTAAAAGCCCTCGTCTTTCATTTGTGTCAATTTTGAAAAAAATTCAGTCTCAGATAAGAATTAACTGTCTCCTTTTCTGATGAGGAAGTCCATAGTAGATTGTAAACCTGATCTCTGAAACCAGATACTGAGATTTCTGTCTACTTTGTTGTCTACTTTGTTGCCTCAAATTCTCTTCAAGAGAAATCACTTAAACACAGGACTATGAAATTTCTAAGCATAAAATCTTGGATAAGTTTGCTATATATCCCTTAAACAAATAGGATCTCCTTCCTCTTTGTCAACTGCACAATGCAAACCCATATCCCCTTCAGAGCTTCCTTCAAGGCGAACATCTAAACCATAAAAGGCACCAACTGTAACCATTATTAATTTCATTTGTATTTACTTTTTCCTTTGCACTATGGTTATATAACCCCTGTCATATGGCAGTAGCCAAAAGCAGTGTACTTGGGCTTCAGGCTCAGCTAATCTTTGGTGAAAGCTGACATGAGATTTTTTAACAATTTCCCTTTTATGTTACCAGGAATAGGAACATTCAGCATCATCATCACTATTTCTTCCCTTACTCTCCAACATCTTATTGACTGTGAAGTGTTCTCACAATTTTCTGATTTAATGCATTCCTTCTCTCAAGTAAATTAGACATCTCTGCCTCCTCCAATTTAGAATTCCCTATGAAACAATATTGTATATTCATCCCTGTTTTCTGCCTATAGTGATATGAGTTTTATTGCATACTAACTTTGAGAACAGATTGTCATTTCTAGCCTGTGTGTTCATATTCTGGTGGAAATGAGGTCCTGTGTTCTTTTTACTGTTTAGTTGTTGAATATTACAATCAGTGGCAAATTAACACTGTGAATATAAAGTTGATTGAAATTTTTGCAGAACCTGAGTCCAGTTCCTGATTCTCTGTTCTGTTTCTTGTTCTAGCCCCTGACCCCACCTTCCTGCTAATATAAACCCTGAAAAGTTGTGATGTTTGCCCAAGTAATTGGGTTCCGTCCAACCAGTGCTGGAGACCTGGATTGAGTTTCCAGATGCTATTTCAGTGGCAGGCATTTGTGGAGTGAACTCCACTCAAACAAATTAATTTAAAAAGATATATTTAAGGGCCCTGCGGCGTGGCCTAGCAGCTAAAGTCCTCGCCTTGAAAGCCCCGGGATCCCATATGGGCGCCGGTTCTAATCCCGGCAGCTCCACTTCCCATCCAGCTCCCTGCTTGTGGCCTGGGAAAGCAGTCGAGGACGGCCCAAAGCTTTGGGACCCTGCACCTGTGTGGGAGACCCGGAAGAGGTTCCTGGTTCCTGGCATTGGATTGGCGCGCACCGGCCATTGCGGCTCACTTGGGGAGTGAAACATCGGATGGAAGATCTTCCTCTCTGTCTCTCCTCCTCTCTGTATATCCGGCTTTCCAATAATAATAAATCTTTAAAAAAAAAAGATATATTTAAAATTGTAATAGGCCATAGTGAGAATAAAAACGCAAAAAGCTTGGAATTAAAATATGTATCTCTTGAAAGAAGTATTATCCATTCATTAAAGATTCCCTTTCTTTTCGGAAATACTGTTAGCTGTGCAGATTACTTTGAGTACTTGAAGGTGATTATAATCTTTATATACAGAAATCATTCCTAATTTATGTGATATCAAATGAGTGAGCCTTATCAGTCATGGGACCATGAGTAGTAATCTCTCTGACCACAGTGCTCCTCTATATACTCTCTATTGACCTACTCATTCAGTACCTTAACACCAACTCCTTTCTTGATTCCTAGCAGATGGAGCTTAGAATGTGTCATATTTAGCTTCCTGGTGTTTGTCAAATGCTCTTGTTTTACAAGAAGTAGTTTTCTTGTAGGGCTGTGAGTGTGTCTGCATAATTTTTCATCAAGGCAATAATGTAGGATCCTAAATCACAAGCATTCTTTGCAAGTCCCTTAAGCATGGTGTAATTTGGAACCTGCAATCCATTTCAAATTCGGAAAATTAAAGGGGAAATAGCCAGGCACGAGTGAGAGAAGCAGGCCTGACTCCCACACCTGCAATTTCAACCAAATGACATAAAATGCCAAGCCATTATTCTTCCAATTTAGCTCCCTCAGCTTTCATGTTCAAAACCAAATTCATTCTAAAAGTAATCAAACCAGATAAGGACTGCAGAAGGGAGGCGGTGAAGAGGGGAGAATGTTAATGATGCAGCCCAGCGAGGAACCTGTTGGAGGGTTGTGCTGTTTTAACATTCAGGTTATTTTATGGAGCATATTTTAAAATGATTTTTTTCAGGTTAGTTTAATTGGAGTATCAGAAATCCTTTCATCTGTTTTGACAATTGAAATGATGATGTGCAGCCTGCACTGTGTTTATACTGTTAGAGTCAGGAACATCCATATTGATGCTCTAGCTACTGAAAATTTAAAAGGACAGGAGCAGCTAAAGGCCGATTAGCCATGGAGAACATTAGCTTCAATACTTTCTATACCAAGCCAGACATTACGTCAAGCATGACAAGTCATTCTAGCATAAAAGTATTAGCGGCAGCCAAGGCTCAGGCTTACCCTAAGTTATTTCATTAAAATACGAAATCATGTTGACCTAATTTTTTGACAGGTTTGGAGAAGGGCAGAGATTCCGTCTCTCACCCTACCTCCTCCTTTCTCCCTCTGCAGACTGCCATAACTGTTGGGAGTTAGTTGGCGACAAGTCATTGCAAAGCGCCAGTTTCTTTTATTTTAATCAAGGTAGAAGCGTGGGCTTTAATGCTTTCTTCCCTAGGCTCTGAACATGTATGCTGAGGCTCTTCATTGGCAGGAGAACTTTCCATCGCAGTAACTCTTCATGTCCTTGGGGAGAGGAGAGCTACTCAGCATTCAGCGGAGGAGCTGGAACCGCCTGGATCGGTCTCATTATGTAGGCCATATGCAGTAAGCCACAGTACCTAACAGCTGCTGGTGGTAGGATTAAGGGGAAAATATTTAATTTGATGCCAGAGCACGTGCGTGTGATTTCAGCTGTAGCTCTTACCTGCTCCCTAGGGTGTGTATTAGATATATAGTATAACTCAGAAATCATTTAATTGTGTCAACACAATGTTAGGATATTTGTTTAAAGTAAAAATTAGTTTTTGCAGCATAAATTGATTAGTTGACAGGTTATTTGACTGTCACAGAGGTCACTGGATACAAAGCTTGGCTTGGTTAATCTGAGTCAAGGGTAACAACTCCTCAGAGATCTGAGGAGGAAACACAAGCAATGTAAATTCGGATTAGTCTTTGTGTTCTGTAAATCAATAAAACAACAGGGAAGTGTGGCGAATAGGCTAGATCATCTATCAAACTGGTTTTTATTGTGTTTCTATTTCTATCCTTAGTAAACATGTGCCTTCAGTTTCCCATGAATAAAAGTATTTGACAAAGGAATAAAAATGGACCGAAGTTCACTGTAGATGCAGTACCAATGACAAAAAGGAGGGAGTGGGGGAGGTGGCGAGTCAAGATGAGAATCAGAAATGCTGCTTCCTGCAATCTCAAAGCTAGATCATTCTAAAATTCTCAGGTGACAGGTGGTGAAAGTGAAGATGGATTTTGTATATCTACTGCAATGAAGATTGAGCCTTATGCAGAATACTAATCATGTTGGTTTTTTTTTTAAGGCGACTGCATTGTCTTAACAGGCACATGCATAGAAGAAATCAGTTAAGGCAGCTCTGGCAGCACCCAGGATTCCTGCCCGCCCATTGTTTTGCAATCACAGAGGAAGTAACTAAGGTACTGAAATACGAAATCATTTATTCTGTGGCCCAGTGAAGGGTCTTGCTCTTTTGAAACAGCATTCTTGCTCTTTAAATCAACCCCTCCCTCCACCTTTTTTTTTTTTTTAACCAAGTATTTCACCTGATTGCCTTAACTGAGGGAAATCCTTTTATCTGTGTTGATGGTTTGCGTTGTCATTGTATTTTACCTTATGGTGCATACCGCCCACCCCCTAAGCAGCAGAATGCACTGAGATGCTGCTGAGAAAGAGGGAGAGAAAATGCAGGCTTCAGAAATGAAAAGCAGCACGTTAGACTGCAGGAGTCAAGGGGAGCCAGGCAGAGCAGTACAAATCTTCCCTTCCGAGTGTTTGAAAGACGGGGGAGTCTTTGTGGCATTATCTTCCCAGGTGCCCCAGATGGCACGGTGTACATCTAATGGAAAACCATTCGTCTGGGCCTGGGACTGTACGTGTTATACATCACGATGGTTCATGGAGGAAACGAGCTCAGACAGCTTAAACAGAAGGCGCAGAGCATGTGGTTGTGAAGGCATAATAGAAGAGAGGCACAAAAGGGCAGGTGGATGAGTCAGAGGCAAAGGAAGAGGAGAGGAAGGCTGTTATTTCTATGTAATTCCCCAGGATCCACTCCTGCTTGGGTTGGCGGTGAGAAAAAACACAATTCAATTTGAAGGTGGTTCAGGGTAAATGAACCAGGGAATTGAGCTGCTGGAATCTAATTAGGGACCCCCCAAATTACTACTACCTGCCCAGCAGAAAAGTCAAATGGCTACACCAGCCAGAAGAGGTAAAAGAAAGTTGGCAGAATAAGCAGTCCGAAAGGAACAGGTTTGCAAACCTTCCAGATTCTATCTCTAAAACTCTTAACAAGGGATTTTTAAAATAATGCTGATGTGAAAGGCATCAAAGATTACAAAGCCGAAGATGTGGCAAAGCAAAAGGCAGGTATAAAGTCCCAAGTTCTCAAATTGGCAGCATCTCCACACACTCAAAGAAAAGGTGATTTTGCTGCATCCTCCTCTTCTTCCTCAGGACAGTATTTCCTCAGGGGGAAGCTGCAGGAGAATCAAAAATGATCTTCTGCCCTGACAAAGCATCTAGGCAGTCCAAAGGAGAGAGAGTCAGACTATCCTGTGCTACCGGAACACCCGAGTGAAAGAGGAATGGGGATAGTGCTTTAAGATCCACTGTCTGAGCTCTTCATTTGTTTCCTGGCATCACCTAATTAAATTCAATCTGCTCATATCTGCTTATCATTCAAAGACAATCTACTCTGGGGTTCTTTTTACTTCTCCTTGAGGAGAAATTTGGTATGATCGCTCAACATGGTCTAGGGAAAATGAAACTGGACTTGGAGTTCAGATGTCCATTGTCATCCCGACATTCTCACTAATCTGTGCATCTTGGAGGGACTATTCTAAAGAGGATGGTAAGTTTTTTGCAAAATAGGAAATCAGATTAGAGAATCCCCAAGATTAATTCCAGTTTTAAAATCTGAGAATCTTCAATAACAATGCATTTCACATTGTTTTCTAAGTGTGGACCAATGTGGTACAAAAGGTATGTGCCTGGAATTAAACCCTAGAAAACAATAAAAGTCCCAGCATCTGCTTTCACCTTTAAAATTGATTTCCTGACTCTTATTTTAAACCCTTGTTCATGTACAGCAAATCAAAATTTGCATAAAAAGCAAATTGTGGTTTTATTTACTGTATTATTATCACCGCTGCAACTGCTGATTTCTCCCCAAAGCCTTGTAACTACAGTTGCCTAGGTTTTATGCATTTCCCCAGGGACAGAAGAAAGCCAGTAAATCCAAAGGAAATTAGGAGAGTGGGGTGGTGCCCATTGTCAATGTCATATATTTCAATATCATTTAAATGAGCAACTATGGTTTCCTTCTGCTGAATAAAAATGCTGTGACATTGAGCATTGCACAGAAATAATAGGTCCTATTAGAAAAATAAAGGTGTTCATGGCACATTTGAATAGAAAAACTCACAACCAACTCTCTCTGTCTTAATGTGGGATTGGTAATACTAGGCTAATCCTAGGCTGATTCCCCTGTCATTCAAATATGTTCAGATGGTTTTTAACACCACCAGGAAATTTGAGTGTTGTTTTATTACAATTTAAACTAAGTGCACCTAGAAGAATTTTTTTAATAATCAGGAAAAGGTAGGATTTTTCATACAATCTTTGGATAAAACATTATTTGTCATATAAAGTAGCTTTTGTTGACACTATGGAAGGTGATAATGTGATTTCATTTTTTAAAGGCTTTTTATTTCTCTGTGGTTTAAGGTAACCAAAATAGTGTTGGGAATCACTATTGGTTCAATTAAAGTTGAAAGATCTAGGTGATGGCAACTGACACATACCATTGTTCCCCATTCTATTAACTAATATGTCAGTCATTCCCTTCATGTAACCCTTGCAGCTAATAAGGTGGCTCATTTAGTTGTCACTAGAACAATGTAAGTGAAAAGACTAGAGAGCAAGGCAGTAGCAAGTATGAGCTTAGCAGCAAACCCACCTCATCCCCACCTTGTCACAGAGCACTGTGCAGATCACAGCAGCACCCAAGGTGTTCTGATCTGGAGGCAGGTTTTACCTTGTAATCAATGCACATAAGTTTTGCTTTTATTTTTTTCTACTTATCCCTGGCTTTTTGTTAATATTTCTCATACTCATTCTAAGACTAAGCAAAAAGCTAACAGACAGGACAAGGCAAAGTTTTTTATTTTTAATTTCTACGCTTCTTTTCAACTTAATCCACTGCCCGAGTACACTGATAAGAGAGAAAATAAGTCAAGGACAATGTCTACACAAATCCCCAAATATAGTTTGCCTAATTTAAGTCACTTTATGCAGCAATTATTTTTTTGAATCCACATAATTGACTGCATCAATAATTCGTAGGTTGTGGGTGAGCAAGGAATTGCTCACTTTAAGAAGTGGTCATCCAATCCAATTAGCTTAATCATTTGACCTTAACCAGCGTGATTCAGTTATTTGAATCATGAAGCAGCCAGATTGAATTGAGCATGTTCAAATTGATCTTTGTTTCTCTGTGATTAGCTTTAATGATGACATAAATAACAAATGCGATGCAAAAATGGATGAGCTGGTGACTTTCAGCAGAATTCCTGTTTTTCAGGATGAACAAAGCTTACTCTGAGTTGTAAATCCAACTGAGAAATGTATTGAGCATTTCTAACCTCAAGATGCTGCATTCGACAGACACTAAAGACGCACAAAGATGACTCAGACCTAGTTCCTGGCCAAGCGCTGGATCTTCAACACATGACAAGCGTGTAAACAGCCATTTTCAGTGCAAAGAACAGTAGGGTGTGCTGAACAAAGTCACAATAATAAGTAATGAAGGCCGTTAATTCTCAGAGGGGAAAGGCAGAAACGGCTTGGGTTGGGCCTTGAAGGTAAGAGAAATAAAGAGCGGGTAGCAAAATGAAATGCCTTCAGGGCCAGCCATATGATACAAATATGAGATGCTCTGGAGGGGCAGAGCCTGGAGCAAACTGCTGAATGAAGTCCTCACCAAAAGGATTGGGAAGTCAGCTCTAACAAGTATTTCTTGGCAAACTAAATTACAACTGTGGGTCTGATTTGGCATTCCTTCGAAACAGATATTTATTCCATTAGAAAGAATAATGAAGAAATCTCTGAATGATAAAGATAGAGAGCCAGCCAAATGCCTGAAAGTGAAAGTGTGTTTTCCCTGTCATTCTTCCTCTCTGAGCTCACTTGCAATCTTAATCCTGAGACTTCTGGGATTTAGGTAAGAGAACTGAACCCCACCCACCCACCCACCGGGACCTATCATTCAAATTCCTTTCCTATTACCTCTGGCTTCCCTCCCTTAGGGTAGAGCACAGACTATCCACTCCTCCCTCAAGGTAGCCATAGACAAGGAAACAGAACTCCCAGTGTATTCCTAATGCTTAGATCCCTAGGGTTATAACCAGCTCATAATTCAGTCACAGTTGACCTTGCAAAATTACCACTAATCCCATAGTTCCTTCTCCACACAGAATTTGAGCTTCTTCCCCAAATCCCAGTCCAGTGAAGTGAATGCTGCCACCTGCTGACAGATCTCCCTGAGGCCAAATGTTTACAAATCTACATCTCTGAGCAACTACTCCAGATCCCACTTCTTTACCCGGCTGCTGAATACCTACACTCTCAGGACTTCTGGTGTCCCTTTAACAGACTCACCCTCAAAAGTGTTAGCAAGTCTAACAGAACTGCACTTGTCTGACTCATCCTCCTCAGCAAGTCCTTGTAAACAGAATAAGATCAACTCTGCCATGGATATCTGATTCTAGTATTGAACCTTTGCCTCTTAGCCCCTATTATCTGGTTCAGAAAGCTTTGCTGAGGTCTTTTTTAAGGCATGATGAAACTTCCTCCTGCGAACCAGCAGATGGAAGGTCTCTATGTCTCTCCTCTCTGTGAATCTGCCTTTCAAATAAAGAATACATAAATCTTTAAAAATCTGATTGGTCCTGGCACAATAGTCCAGTGGCTAAATCCCACCCTTGCACATGTCTGGATCCCATATGGGCACTGATTCATATCCTGGCTGCTCCACTTCCCATCCAGCTCACTGCCTGTGATCTGGAAAAGCAGTATAGGATGGTCCAAAGCCTTGAGACCCTGCACCCACGTGGGATAAGAAGAAGAAGCTCCTGGCTTTGGATTGGCTTAGCTCTGGCTATTGTGGCTACTTAGGGAGTGAACAGGCAGATGGAAGATCTTTTTCTCCATGTGTTCTTCTCTCTGCTTATGTTTTTCCAATTAAAAATAAAGTAAATCTTTAACAAAATCTGGTTGCTAAATTCCCTTATAAATATGGGCCTCTGCCATGTGCTAGTTTCTGCCCTTTCTTTGGGAATGTGGCCATAAACATACCAGACAAAAATGTCTCTCTTCACAGAGCTAAAGTTTTTATAAGTTAGACAACAAGTCAATTAGTAGACAGTATGGTAGACGTGTGTATGTGTTAAGAAGAAAGGAATAAGCAGAGAAATATGACATAAATTGCCAAGGGTGTGCAGTGTTGGGATTCTAGAAAGGGAGGGCATGGAAATCTCAGGGTAAAATTTGAGAAATAATGCAAAGGACATGAGAAAGTACAAAGAAAGAGCAAGTGAAAAATTCCCTGGGGTAAGACTGTGTCTGGCAAGTCTGCACCTGCCTGGAGGCCAGGGTGCTGGAGTAGAGGATAGTAAGATCACACAGGAGTAAGAGCTGGCACATCATAAAAAGAATGGGTGTTTAACTTGGTGAAATGGAAAGCCTTTGGCATTTCAACAGAGAAGAGTATGCTGTCACACCAGAAGACTGGTGAGGAGGCAATTATGATACAGTTCAAAGCTGACAGTGGGTTAGAACAAGTGCACATCAGATTTTTGTAGCCTCTTCTAAGTCACATGATGAGTAGAAACAGACATTATGGAAACAAAAAAAAAGAAGAAAGAAAGAAAGAGAAAGAGGGAGGGAGGCAGGGAAGGAAGGAAGGAAGGGAAGGGAAGGAAGGGAAGGGAAGGGAAGGAAGGAAGGAAGGAAGGACGGAAGGAAGGAAGGGAGAAAATTGAGGAGGGAAGTAAGTTTGTCATCTTAGAACTGTACCTATGAGGGACCAGTACCATGGGGAAATAGGTTAGGCCTCCACCTTTGACACCAACATCCCATGCGGGCATCAGTTCAGGTTTTGGTTGCTCCACTTCTGATCGAGCTCCCTGCTTATGGCTTTGGAAGGCAGAAGATGGCTTAAGGCCATGGACCCAACACCCAGGTGGGAGACTCATAATACGAATATATGCAGCCAAGTTCTCACCAGTATATATATGCTGTTTCCATAAGAAACTTGGAATCTGGTGAGTAAGGGATGAAAGAAAAACACTTTATATCTGGAGACAGACTGGAAGCTGAGCTGTGATGGAGTCAGGAAAAGTAAACTGAGGCACATCTCCAGCAGCATATACAGGTTAACCCAATACACTGGGGTGTGGGGTGTGAGGGTGTGAGGGCAGCAGGGGAAAGGCTAGACAGAGTTGTAGGCTGAGCCAGCAGCATTCACCAAGACTTGGTAACCGGAGAGATAACAGAATTGTCTGTTTAGGGCACCAAAAACATTTCAATAGATCAGGAAGGCAAAGTATGCTGAAGACAATGGAGAACAAGGCCAGGGAACGGTGGAGAAAAAGAACTGGAAGTAGAGCAGGAAGGAGTCTGTATCTGTCCTGGAAAGAACAGGAAGCCACCAACAACCTGAAGCCAAGAATGACCTGGAGAGAAAGTGCTTGCATTTCAAAGAAGTCTGTCCAGTCAGCAAAGAACAGGCCTTCTTTTGGGTTGCATTAGGGAAAATAAGCCAGAGCTTGCCCATTCCTTTATTTATCTTACCCAGGAATGACTGCCCTGATATTAAACCAACATACAATATATTTTAAAAGCTTAATTATTGGTCAGAATTTAAAGTAACCTTTCAATAATTCAAAAAACCTTTTGTTAGGAAGTAAGAGCAAGTATTTGGCACAGTGGTGAAGCTGGCACACAGGACATCCACCATATCCCACATAAAAATGCATGGTTTCAGATTCCAGCTCTGGTTCTGATTCTAGCTTCTAGCTAATGCACACCCAGAGAAGCAGCAGGTGTTGGTCCAAGTACTTGGGTCTTTGCTACCCTATGTGGGATACCTGGACTGAGTTCCCAAATCTTGGCTTTAGGCTGGCCCATTTCAGGCTGTTGTGAGCATTTGGGAAATGAATCAGTGAATGGAAAAATCGCTGTCTCCTTCAAGCAAAAAAAAAAAAAAAATGAAAAATTTAAAAACTTCTTTCTGGGCCTGGCACAGTGGCCTAGCAGCTAAAGGTCTTGCCTTGAATGTAATAGGATCCCATGTGGGAACCAGTTCTAATCCCGGCAGCCCTGCTTCCCATCCAGCTCCCTGCTTGTGGCCTAGGAAAGCAGTCTAGGATGGCACAAAGCTTTGGGACCCTACACCCACATGGGAGATCCTGAAGAGCTCTTGGCTGCTGGCTTTGGATTAGCACAGCTCCGGCCGTTGCGATCACTTGGGGAGTGAATCATTGGACAGAAGATCTTCCTCTCTGTCTCTCCTCTTCTCTCTGTCTCTCTCTGCATAGATAGATAGATAGATAGATAGATAGATAGATAGATATTGATATTTACATTTATATATATCTGACTTTTCAATAAAATAAGCAATAATTAAAAAAACTTTCTACTCATTTAAAAATAGCATTAATGAAACATGTAGTTACAAAAATATTATATTTTCTTAATTTGAGACTATTAATTTATCATTTTAGAAGACAGCTTTTCAGAGCTCTCATCCAAAATTCACTTTATTTCGATACTTAGCAACAGTGGCTGTCTTGGTTGAAAATCACACCTCTCCAATATACCTGGACTTAGGACAGAAGCCCACAGCACAGTGCTTTTGACTCCCTAAATTCACTTCTCAATCTTAATTGCCAATTTCATATTTGTGACACTCATAAAGTTTTATCTTCCCCACTGCCAGTTAGTTGTATGAAAATTAACTGGAAGATAGAGCACTTGTATATATTGTCCCTTTTAAAAAGAATTGGTTTAAAAGTCAGAGTGACAGAGATGCGAAGGAGGAAACAGATCTCTCTTCCACCTGCAGATTTACTACCCAAGTGACCATCAGGTCTGGGCCAAGCAGAAGCCAAGAGTTTCAAACTCTAACCTGGACTCCCACATGGGTGGCTAGGGTACTTGGACCACCTTCAATGCCTTTCCAGGTAAATTTAGTAGAGAACTAGAAAGGAAGTCAAGTAGCCTGGATTTGAACAGGTTCTCATGAACAGGGGATCCAGGACTTGGATCAGTAATCTGAAATGTGTTGTCAGCATCACCAGCTGAAGCTTAGTTGTCTCTGCCACAATCAGCTCCTATATCTTTTGTTCTAATGTTTTTTTTTCTTTGTTGAGGAATACATGAAATAACACAGAGCTCTTTTTTCCAGTTTCCTCCAATGGTACCAATTTGCAAACTTGTATAATACCATAGGGTACAGTCTCATGAGTATAAGAAAACTGGGGAAAGCATCTGTGCAATTTCCCAACAATTTGTTTAACTTAACTTGAAAGTCAAAGGAAGCTTTTCCACTTGCTGCTTCACTCTCCAAATAACCCTTTCAGGCTGAATGGGGGCAGTACAGAAACCATTCTGGAACTCATTTAGATTTTCTACTGGGTGTGACAGCAACACAAACCTAAGCCACTTCTACTACCTTCCAGGAAACTGAAATGGAAGCAGAAGAACTTGGACTGAACCAGGCACTCGGATACGAGATGTGCATATCCTGCGTAGACATTCAACCAGTGCACCCAATACTTGTCCCCCTTTATGTATTTGTTTAAACTAAAAAAAAAAGTTTCTTTGAAAGATTTTTAGAATCAGTTAGCAAACTGCACCTCTAAACTATTAATTATACAGATATGTAAACTTTCATATGTAGCCCAAATTACTTACAATATAGTCTATAACACAAATGTAAAATATGAATGAAAATATAAATGAAAAAAATCATATGCAGAGTATTCTCTCAACAACATCAGTTCCATTCAAAAGTGTTAATTTCTTGCTAATTGTTAAGCTGTCACACTTAACATACAGTGACACATTAAGTCAGATTTTTTTTCAGAAATATCTCCTGGGTAATAAATTGCTGAAGACGCTTTTCACAGACAAATATCAATATGGCACATTTGTCCCTTTGTAACAGAAAACTGCCAAACAGATTTAAGTCAGACAACACTTCAGTATTAGTTGCAAGATAAACTGTGAACTCCACTATAAAGTATTTCATGGTCATTATCCATCTCATTAAAAAGGAATTATAACAATTATTTAGCTTATTAAGATAGCACCCGTCAATCTAGCACAGAAAATGCAAATTGTATAACAGAATGCTAAATGTAAGGTCTTTTTGTTGCTATGGGCCAAATAGCAAGAACCATAAAGTGCATTTCAGATATCCTAGATTGAGATTCTATAAACCTCATAAACTCATGCTGAGAGATTTGGAACAATCTAACAATTAGTTCCTTAGCTTCATTTGGACTGTTTAATAGAAAATGAAGAATTGTTACGATAGGCTGAAAGGCTGGAGGAAGAGATAGCTACAGAAACAACACTAAGTATTTTAAGAGGTTCTGTCCCTTACCAGAGGACAAAGTTAGGGAGGTGATCAGAAGCCAAGTGAAGAATATTTCAAATTACTTGGTGCATTTCCCATGGATCCTCTGGGCTTTGAGGATCCCAAGAACCTGTCCAGACCCACTGCAGATGTTCTGATGTTAGAACAAAAAAAGGTGGCTGTCTCAGGCTGGTCTGCTCATCCAGGATTGTCAAAATGACAGCTTCTCCGTGTGTCAGAATAGATTATTTTGAGGGAATGGTGGATCTACCATATTCCAGCTCAGGCAAACAACAGGAAGGGCAAGAGCAAGTGGGATGAGAAAAAGAGAGATGGAAATAGAAAGAGGGAAGATGTGCTATGTTGGACAATGACTTACAGTCTTTTTGTTAGATGAGATTGGACATTATATTATGAGAGATGCCCTGAGACACTAAGGGACCAGTCCACAACTTCCTCTTGGAATGAGTAGCAAACAAGCAGGTTTGCAGAGATGGCCACAATAAAGAAGTCTGTTCGAACACATTGAGGTGTGATACAGTTTCATGACTTAGAAAATAAATGTGTCTTGATATTAGAATAACACATAGTAGCTACTCCATGCATGCTTATTATTTGATTGAAAACTAAAACTATTAGCAACTTCCCCTATGCATTTACCACATTGCTCGCAGAATCTGCATTTTCAAGTTTATTGAAAATACTGGATTGCATAGCTTCTGTCGTTTATGGCTTATTTTCCATGGGAGAAAACTAGTTTCCTCAGCATAGGCCAAATAATGAGCAACATAAAGCTTGCCCTTTTTAAAGCATTTATAGCAATATAATTTAGTTCTCTAGATTTGTACATTTCCCCCTACAGAACCAAGTTTTCTTTGGTAGGTTGTTCAACTAAATAATGTTGTAATAAATAATGAATAACAGCAATCTACTGCATACAAGTAGATTTTCTCAACAGTTGCATATGGTAGGAGAGTGTTTTCAGAAAGTGTAGACCTGGGGAATATTCAGAGTGTTCAATAATGCAAGAGTAGAAAGATTGAGACTTTCTTTCCATTCAGTATTGTTTGGAAGCTAGTGTGGCTGGACAGGGAATGATCAGGAACTTTTAAAGAACTGAAAATGGCATTTAGTCTGAATGGTCTACAAGTACAAATCAAACTTAATCTTTTGCCTAAATTAAATGAATATCATTGCAATTCAAATCCCATTCTTTCTACAGAATCCAACATAAGTAGTTCTTCCTCTGAGTGGCCTTCTATGCTTACTGTCCCCAGGTCCCAGCAAAGCGGCCACTTTCCAACAGCTCTACCCACTTTGCTTAGATTCACAGCTAGTACAAAGCAATGTTCTTTCAAATTGCTGGTTCTTGTTCATCTGCTAAACTTACTGTTTCCCAATCAGCTTGTTTGGTCATATTAGAGTAAAAGAAAAATTAAACATATTGTTCTGAGATTCCCCTTATACTTACTACACTAGTATATTATTAAACATAAGGTTAGTTTGTTGATTATAGTTTTTCTTCCAAAGCTTTCTTAGTTGTGGTTTGAACAGGTAGAGTGGATTGATACAGGGACAGAGATAAAGGTACTGAAAAGAAGGAGGGCAAGGGCTACATTTGACCATGCATAAACCATGTAGTGATAGCCCTGAGGTGTGGTTGCACTAGGCAATTAGAAAATGGTGCCATCCAGCAGTTTTCTACATATACCATACACTTACATGGAAAAGATGTATTAATACCTACATAAACTTCATGCCAGGGCTGCTGCTAAAAAAAAAGCATTTAATTTAGACAGAACATCTTGAAATGTGGCAAGAAATAAGCATTTAGAAGTTATTCTGTTTATCTGAACTATGAAAAAGCTAATATTCCCTCACACATTATAATAGTCAAATTCAAAGAGAATAATAATTTCACCATTGTTAGGATTAACATAGTCAAATAAACTTACCATGGCGATGCAGTTATATTTTCCCAAAACTGACTTGTCTGGTATCCAGTTGATACCATGGTTTCCAAATGATCTAAATAACTTAGTAATAATAAATGGCTACATATAGCACATACATACATACATAAATATGCATACCCACCATATTTCAAAGAGCCAGTTTAGTTTCATGGCAAGATGGTTGTTTTGCAAACAACACTTAGGAAAATTTTCCACAGCTCAATTCATTAGGCATAATATGGACACCTTTAGAATATACACCTCTAGGGACAGAGTCCATATCTCTTTTGTAGATCCATCAAGGCCATGAGGAAGGCTCATCACACAAAAGGCTCTTTCTAATTGTCTAATAGTGAATAGAGAGTAGGACAACAAAGGAAGAGGAGAAAACATGTTGTTCTTTTGAATTACTTTATGAAACCTCTCTGGGTAGATTCCTTCAATACCTCACCTTGTGAAATCAAAGGAAAAAAAACAAGTGCCCTCTATTCTTAAAGCAAACAAAGAAATAGATGTGTTCAGCCTCCATTTTTTTTTAATCTTGTCATTCTGCATGGGGTAACAATTCTTTCTTCATTTTAGAGAAAACTCATTTTCATAATTATCTAGCTTCTGGTTCTTTTTGTCCTCTACCTATATTCCCTGAGTCACACGTGTCATTACTGTGGATAAATCACTGAAAACTAAACCAATAAAGAATAGAATACTGAAGTGCAAATAAGCTACTATTTCTGACCTCATCTATGAGGAGTTTATTGTCTTTGGAAATGATCACTGTAGAAACAGAAAAGCATTACTGGTGGAGAGCCACAGAAAAAACTCCAGCTGCAAAGGTGACGGTCCTATCTTTATAATGTATCATGCTGTAAGTGTCTACATCACTATCATTTGTCTGCATAACTCTCTGGAAAGAGGAGATGCTCTTTATTGAAAGCAGTTCCTAAATATCTCTATTTGAAATTATGATCCTAATATTCTATGGAGGGTGACACCGTGTTCTTTAAAACAAATCCATATTTCCATGTTGTGATTTTCTAAGTTCTTGTTATTCTCTTTGAAGACAAAGACTGATTTTGTTTCAGACGAGGCCAGCAATCAAATCTGTTACTAATGACAATTCAGTGTGGGCAGATGCAAACAACCAGGTTCAAGGGTCCACTCCCAACTGCCCACAGTCACAGGATAAGGGGAAAGCACAGGGGACAGAGAAGTACACGCTGTAGCCCCATTGCCTGGGAACTGCCCTCAGTTCTGCCTCTTGCAAGACTGGTACCTGCGGGCAGAATGCTTTTTCTCTTCAACCTCAGCTTTCTCATCTGACAAGTAGGAGACAATGCCACTCATCCCACACAGGTTTTTGCCAGGGTCAAAATAGGGAGTACATCAAATGCTTGGAAAATTGCCGGGGACACAGTCAGCACTTTGATATTCCCAGTTATTATCACCAACCCTTACCCATTCCCAGTGCAGCTTTCCTGCCTACAAACCAGGTGACGTTTGTCACAGACACTCCTAGCCCAAGCAGAGCCTTCTTACGATTCCCAGAGCCCAACCTGCTCTCCTGTCTACTTGTCCAGTTTAAAGTGCAATTTTAGCACAACCAGCTGAGCTATTCCTGCAATTCTAGAATCTCTTATGCGTCAAAATAATGTTGGAAAAGAATAAAGCACTTGCTTGCAGCAGACCTGTAGAATTAAATTGTCTAACTAAGTTTAAAACTCAATTTTGCCATTTATTAGCAACAGTCTGTGGCAAATGTTCAAGAAGTTTCTGTGTCCTGGTTTCCTTGTATATACAATGGGCATGGTCATAACCACCTCTTAGAAGAATGCTGGGAGGAGAACAGTAGTTATCTTAAAAAGCACTTAGTACTGTAGTCTAGTGCCCAATACATTATGTAAGTCATTAAGAATTGTAGATAGCGAAACAGGCAAGTGAAATATGACATCCTGAATCTGAACTCAGAGGAACAGTTTGGCCTCAGTAGGAAACTCCCATGGAAGTACCTTGATTTAACTGCTCTTTGTTTGATACTGTGCAGTTTGCTCTAGTAGAAGCCAATGATGTTTCCACTTCTATCCAAGTCTTTGAGGAACATTAAAAAAAAAAAAACAGTTTCTAGTGGGGCAACCTGGTGGGAGCTTATACTTGAATTCCAAGAAAAAAACAAAAGAACATGGATAAAAACAGAAATTTTCAATGAAGCTGGGTTATGATGACAATCACAAACCCTATTATTTCTTGGAATTGATTCAGCTCTATTGGACAAGCTAACCCTCGCAATGCTTCAGCAAAGAACAGGGAGTTTGGGCATGCCTAGTGATCGTAGAGTTCAGAAAGTTGCACAAAGAAAATGTCTCAAAAGGAGAGAATTTCCTTGGAAAGATGCTGGTGAGAACAGAATTGAGGTTGCAGATGATACCATCTGTGTGGGAAAACAGAAGAAAATTCCAGAAAATCATCAGGCAAATCCACCAAAAGCAAATCTCTGAGGGAGTCTTCAACTGTACCTTCTAAAAGCCAGTGCTTCCTGTATTGGTCAAGGGTTATGTCCTGTGACATGTAGGAGGAGCAAGGGAGCCCAGGGCTCCCTGTGGCTGGTCAGAGTAGAAGCTGTGTAGGTGAAATCTTTCGGGCTAGTGCACATCTGCTCACCATTGCAGAACAGCAAGCACTGTGTGCAGAGCACTGTTCTTAGCAATCACATAGTTAAGAGGTCTTCAACAAGCTCAAGGAAAAATGCATATTATAAAAATATTACAGGGGCCCAACATGATGGCTCAGGTGCTAAATCTCCTTGCAAGCACTGGGATTCCATATGGCACCTGTTTGTATCCTGGCTGCTCCACTTTCCATCCAACTCCCTACTTGTAGCCTGGGAAAGCAGGCAAAGACAGTCCTAAGCCTTGGGACCCTGCATACACATGGGAGACCTGGAAGAGGCTCCTGGCTTCAGATTAGCTCAGCTCCAGCCAATGCAGCCACGTGGGGAGTCAATCAGTGGATGGAAGATCTTTCTCTCTCTCTCTCTTTTCTCTGTAAATCTACCATTCCAACACAAGTGAATAAGGGAAAGAGGGAGGGAAGGTGAGGAGGGAGAGAGACAGAGAGAAAATATCTTCCATTCCCTGGTTTATAGTCCCAGTATCTGCAACATCCAGCCAAGGCTGATTGAGGCTAAAGTCAGGAGCCCAGAACACCATCTGGATCTCCTATATGAGTGGCAAAGACTCAGATGCTTGATCCATCCTCTTTTGTCTCCAAAGATGTCCATTAGCGAGAAGTTGGAAAGAAAAGGAGAGCTAGAACTCAAACTAACAAACTCCAACTGAGGACACAGTGATCCAAAGTGTCGTGTTGACCATTGCCCCAAATACTTGCTTTTCCCTAAAATTGTGAAGTGCCCCTCCTTTTAGTTCATTTAATCTCAGTGACTCCAAACACAGGTCTTCATTTCAGCATTTCAATGATGAGGAAATTGAGGTTACCGCCCCCCCAACACACACACACCACCACCCAACAAACTATCAGCTAGTCGGAATTCAACCCATTGTAATCGAGCTCTAAAGTCTGCGTTCTGACTCTTCATATCGCTGAAAGGCGTGTGTGTGTGTGTGTGTGTGTGTGTGTGTGTGTGTGTGTGTGTGGTGGAGAGTTGTGCATATATTAAGAACTCTTCCATTTATTCTGTAGCTACAGACTTGGGAAATTTGAGGTATAAGCCCTCACCACAGAATTCTCCTCCAAGTAAACAATCAGTGAATCAAAACACAATTCCTACAAGGGAAATCTCACTAGAAAAATGCTGCCAGGGAGTAGGAGAAGTTCATGACCTATTCTTTCTTCTTTCATTCTATCTATCTATCTATCTATCTATCTCTCTCTCTCTCTCTCTCTATATATATATATATATATATATATATAACAGAGTTCATGCATTTCATACATATAATTTTAAGCACATACTGATAAAATGGATACTCTTTCCCTCCCCTTTCCTTAAAAAAAAGCCTACTTTTAAAACCTGACCTAAGAAAACAATCTTGAGAGTAATTAAAATTAGATATGAATATAACAAATCAGAAAATAAACTTCCAACTAGTAAGTGGATTAAAAAATACACAGAACTAAAAACATAGGGAAAACAAAGATCATTAAGACTAAAATATACAGAGGCCTGCATTGTGATGTGGTTGGCAAAGCTGCCGCCTACAATGCCAGCATATCGTAGCAAACAGTTTATTTCCTGGCTATTCCCTTCTAGCCCAGCTTTCTGTAAACGACCTGCAAAAAGTAGTGGACAATGGGTAAAGTGTTTGAGCACCTGATACCAAAGTGGGAGACCAGAAAGAAACTTGGTTCTTGCTTTTGGTCTGGCCCAGCCCTAGTTGTCCTGGTCTGGGGAATGAACCAGCAGGTTGAAGACTTGGGTGTCTCACTGTCTCTACAAATCTGACTTCCTAATAAATAAATATTCTTTTATAAAGATGGAAATCTAAGAAAAATTAAATGTGCATCAAAATCTAGAAATCACATAGAAGAATAAAATTGAATTCATAAAAATTAAAATTTCTTGCCCTGAAAGAAAACAGTAATAACAACAACAACAAAAAAACCCCACTGTAAACAAATGCATGTCAAAGGATTAACTTGGGAAAAAATGTTAGAAATTTGTATTATAGCCAAAGGGGTGAATCTCCTCATGAAGTTTTGGAACTCAGGAGAATGCAGAAAGCTATCAGAAACACAAAGATCATAAGCAGTTCATTTTAAAAGACAATATCAATTATCCTTATGTGAATATGAAAAAGATGCCCAAAGTTATTTGTAATAAGAAGACACAAATTGAAGTTACACTCACATGCAATGTTTACCTATTGATCTTACAAAGCTAACATTTTGACAAGATACTCCATTGTCAAGGCTAGGAAGGGAGCACTTGGGTGCATTGCTGGTGAGAATGTCCTGCAAAAGGCAACTTTTTTTATATACTTCACAAAATGACACCTGCAGTTAGCACTTGATTTGGTGGAAAGCAGTTTGGGGGAGGTGGGCACATTTAACAAAACAGCAAACATGTTTGGTACGTGACTTGGCAACTCTAATCCTGGTAATTTATCCTACAGATAAAACAGCATGCAGCAGAATTCTGTACACACAAACCCAATCCTTGCAATACTGATGGTATGCATAAAAAACTAAAAATTGCCCAAACGTTTTCATTATGGAGAGAACTAAATTAATGATAGGACATATACATGCACACATGTAAGCTACTGATTATTTCTAGGGCATGTCAGGACTGGAAAATTAGAATGGTGGAGATAAGAGTAATGTTTCTCAATATGTGTTTTCTGTTTTGTTTTGATAACTTTTTGTCAATATGTCCTTGGAATTTTGTGTTTGTTTAACTGTATGGAGATTTTAACTTTTTTCAATAGTATTTACTTTCTTAAACATTAAGATCAGTTTTTTTTAACTATGTAAATCTATTCTTTGTTCAAAACTTAAAATTAAAAATTATCCTTGTGCAGGGGCCATGCTAATCTTCTCTGTATCGTTCCAATTTTAGTATATGTGCTGCTGAAGCGAGCACCTAAACTTAAAATTAAAAATTAAATTATATGGTAAAAAACATAATAAGACTTATTCAAACCCATAAACAAGTGTTAAGCAAGTGGTACTTAAAACTAAATTTAGAAACTGAAAGAATCAGAAAATGAAAAATCATTATGTACAGGAAAGAGAATAACCTTTTTAAAAAATCTGTCTCTTAGGAAACTGGAAATAAATATGGGTAGTTAGTATTATATCATGGGTTAACATGGCAGCAGGTGCTCAGGGGAACTACTTCATCGGAAGAGACAAAGCCCTTGGACGAAAACACAATATTCCTCCCTGTAAGTTGTTGCCTTTCTCACCCTAAAGTCTCTTTATCCAGCCTCTTCTTTACTCTTTTAATTCTTAAAATGTATTTGTAAGACAAAGAGTTAGAGAAAGCTCTTTTCTGTTTGTTCACTTCCCAATGGCTGGGACTAGGCTTTGCTGAAGCTGAGAGCCAGGAACTCAATTCAGGTCTCCCACTTATGTAGCAGGGACCCAATAACTTAAGTCATCACCTATTGCCTCCCAGTGTCTGCATTAGTAGGAAGCTAGAGTCAGGAGCCAGAAATTCATGTAGGATGTAGGTGCTCTAACAGTGTCCTAACCACTAGGCCAAGTGCCTATTACAGCCAGCAGTTCTGATGGCCTCGGAGGCGGCTTCCTAGGGTTGAGATGGCACAGCCTGCCCACACTCTCAAATTTCCCTCCTAGCCCCCAGAAAGAATTCTTCTCCTCTCTGCAATGTACATATAAGAGTCTCAGTTTGGGCAATCCTGGTTTACTAACATTAAGTGTTCTTCTATTTTGATAGAGTTATGGGAGTTCTCAATCCTTTTTGTCCAAACTGAGACATGTGACATTTTCTCTGTGAACACTATCCTAGAAGCACCAAGAAGCACAATATGAAAACAAAATTTTTGTGCACATAGAATGAAACATCCTCATTAAATTCTCATTATTTACAAATAAAGCAGTTTGGATTGCCTTGTAGTTTTGCATTTTTTCAGATTTTGGGGTTTTTTCCCATTATTCTACATAAACTGATTTTGTCACTTTAAGGACTCAAAATTACAATAAGCATTTAATTATTCTGACAATCTATAAGAAGACGTACAATCTGACAGATGAAAGACTTGGTTTCCCAAAACTCTTCCTAAATTTTCCAAGAGAAAAATCTCAAGATCTCATAGTCTAGTTGATAAATAATGCCAACACCATTAGAAAATAAAAAGGATATGTAGAATTCAGTCATTCTTTTATAGCTTCCATTAGCAGTCAATGTACTAACAAAACGTAATACTGTAAATCCTTCAGAGTTAGGCAAATAAAAGGCCATAATAAAGGTCAATTTTACTGCCGTCAATTTGCAATGATGGGACATTTGGTTGTCAAAGGAAACAACAAATACAACCCAGAATTATGAGTCAGGCAACGTCCTATTCTGGCAAGAAGTATGTTGAGGAGATTTACATTGAAATCCACACTCAGAGCTCTGCTCCCAAATAATAACAAGGATTCTTTACAAATTGCTCTAACCCTGCACAGCACCCTGCTGAAGACAGACACTGTTCTACTGCAATGAAACACATTCACTGTACAGGAGATGGAGACATTAAACTGGGTATGTGAAATATATGCAAAAATAAAAAGGAAAAATGGCAGTTTTGTGAGCAATTAATGCTATCCATAATTACAATGTGCAAACAGAGAATCCACCAGGGGACAATTGCACAATAATGAGATTTGAGGGTATTAATCCTTCTCTGAATAGCGAGAAAACAGTTTTTATACAAAAAAGAAAGTCTGAGCGCTGAAACAAAATAGGAAGCTGAAGATGGCTATTGTTCAATTGAGTACTTTTGTCCTACTCTGGAGAAATTAAAATATTAAGGAAGCATAAAGACTCCAGCGATGCAACAATCTGCTTGCCCACTTCTTCTCACTCTATTCTTTGTGATCTCTTGTTCCATCTTCCAAATTAGCCTGTACTCTTGGGCAGGTATGCTGATGTTCTGTTTAAATTTATGTTCACAATCAAAACCAGTCATAAACCACAGAGAATTTGGAGTGATTATTCATTTGTAACCACCGCTCATGTGGCAGAATGAATGAGGAATACATAGTTTCTGATCACAAGCAGTAAAAGCATCACCATAGTACACAATAATTTGAACCACACTGTATACAACTTGCTGTGTGTCCCAGAGCAAAATGACCTCTACTTTCTAGAGAGTTTAGGAAAAAAAAAATCACAAAGGTAGAAGCAATTGGTGTGTACTTATTAAATAAATGGAAGTTAAAAGAGCATTCAAAGTAGAGGTGAGAATTTTGGAGAAAGAGAAGATTGTATATAAAGATATAGACAGGAAGTCAAAGATGGAGTTATCTCACCAGAAAGAACTAGCAAGACGGGGCTTTACCAAAGAAACAGAGCAATCTCTGCTCATATCTGACCTTAAAAATCTTTTATTTTTTAAGAAACTAAATCCCAGCTTTATTTACACTTCTCTTTCTTTCTATGATCAAACAATGATGTGGTGTCAAAAAAGAGAAACACTAGAAGCACTAAAAAAATGTGGATTCTGAACACTTCAAACATTTTCTATAAATTAGAAAGGAAGATACAATTTACCAAACTGATGTTTATCCTACAATTTACTAGTTTTACATAGCAGAAAGTAGGGAGGACAAATGCTAAAAACATAGCACTAGAAACAGACTCAGAGTGGCCACCGTTACCCAAAGAGCAATGTCAACTCCTCAAATCCACAGACTATTGCCTAACAGGCAAGAATGGTTCCGTAGTGCAGCCAGGGATTAGGAAGCAACAACTCTTCTAAAACGCTTGAATCTAGAAATCAAAGACATATACAACATTTCTGTTCTCCAGATCTCTCTGGAGCTACTTGGATTTATCCTTTAATTACCTACTTGGGGACTTCACACCTGCTTTTGAAGGCATTATCAACATTCAATAACTTCAGTTTGTTTCAAGACGTGACACTGTGACTTCAGGGTTTCCTCTCAGCCACAATACTGTTTGTCCTTGTAGAGATGATGACCTGCCTGCTCTTCATATACACATCTTATTCTTTAATCAAATGCATCAAAACTTTCAGGAATATGTCTGTTACAAAACAACTGCACTAGGGTAGAGCTTTTCTAATAAGGACATGATAAGCAAGATATTTGTCAAGTAAAGAGTAAACACACAGTCTTTACAAATGGCACATGGCATTCACACACCACCATCCTGAGATCTGCACTGATTAATATTTCATTCCTAAAGGAAACTCTTCTGGTAAAACTCTACAAGAGAAGGAGCTTTGTCAAAGTTTTCCCATACCCTTACCAGGAGTACTTGTGTTCCCATCCCAACTGAGAAAAACCAGTATCGCTGTGTCTGTATTGAAGGAATTGCACCCACAATAAAGGCAGCATGATTCTGACAACGGAACAATAAAGGCAGGTGATTCTCCCTTCTGATAAGGGCCTTTTAGGGTTACATTTGTCAATTTATTTCCATAGAAACTAAGGCATTTGCAAAGACATTCAGCACTTGATTTCTTAAGCACACCCTCCTAAATGTTATTCAAAAAACAGCATTGGTTTTCAAGGATGAGGAACTGGGAGTAGAAAGAATCTGATGAAAAGAAATTAGTTACTCAAACTGCTATGGTATATTAATCAGCGGATATTTCAAAAATTCAATCAATGTGTTTATTATAAACCTGGTACAAAAATGAAATGTGCCAGTATGTATGTATACAGAAACTGCTGCTCCACATTCCCACTTGTGGTAAACATGCCTAAATATTTTTCAAGCTATAAAAGGGAACCCAAATAAATACCAGCTGTGCAGGTTTGTCAAGAAACAGAAAAATTTGAAAAGAAGAAAAAGAATGAACTGCTACAACGTTAGTGTAAAATGGATTGAAAGGATTGCAAAGAACGAACAATGGTTTGTGATGCTAAGAGGATATGGAAATAAGTAATGCTTTGTTTCCATGCTAGAATCTGGTCCTCCAGTTTACTATACAGACTGTTGACAGTATAGTCACATAGGATTATGTGAAAAGGTTGCATCTACTGCTGCGCTCTCTGGCTCTCAGTCACTCTCCCTCTTACTCTGTATATGTCAATTGCTTTGTACTTTGCATGAGTCTATGTCATCTATCCTAGTTTGAGTGCGCATGTATGTCTGTCTCCAGCTCTTTTTCACTCCCCCCATTCTTTCTCTGTTAGCAAGGCTCCAGTTCTCTTCCTCTTTTCTGACTGTTCCACAGAACCAAAAACAAAAGCAAACACAAATGCCCTAGGTTTTGTTTACATTACATCCCAGAGAACAAAGACTAATTAAATTGAGTCCAAAATTTTAGATTCCTAAGAGGTTGGAATATATATATGTATATATACATATATACATACACATGTGTATATATGTATATATCTATATATGAATGCATATATACATGTGTATATGTACATATATACATATGCATGTGTATGTATGTGTATATGCATATACACATATATATACATACACATATGTGTGCATACATATATATATATATACACACATATACACACACACATTTCAAACAGCTGAGGCACAGAAATACACATGGTGTTTCTTGAAAATGTGGTTAAAGGGTCACATTTTGGGGTGAGGAACAGTCAGGGACAGTATTCAAAGGAGCATGAGTACAGAAATATCCTTCAAGGTTAATTGCACTTTGGTTCATGAGGACTTCTCCAATTAAGTTAATTCTAAAAGATGATCTGCTTAGCAGTCAAGTTCATGCCATTTACTTTGGCTCTTGATCTGTGTGATTTTGAGAAATTTATTTTTCTCTCTGATGTTTAGTGATAGGAAGCACCTCACTGAGTTAAAGACTGAATATGTAAATACAGGTGACAGCCATGATGACTGAGTTTGGCACAGGGTTAGTGTACCAGAAGGGGAGTACTGCTCCTTTGTGCTAGTCTCTTTAGGGTGCTCTTGTCTTCTGTGCCTGATATCTCAGAAAACCACCTTTTCAGAGTACCCCATAGCCCCATAGCCAGCCCAGTGCTCAACAGAGCATGTCTTGGAAAATCCATTGGTTAATCAATTTTATAACTACTCCTAGGAACTAAGGAACTAAAACAAAATAAACATCTTGCATTTATTATTATATTCTGTACAAGATATTCTTGATGAACATAAGGAACCCATGATTGGATATCAAACATGCAAGTAGATGACCCCCAAAATAATTATGTTATGGGGATGTTTTGCTCACAGGATGACAGATTGCCAGGATAGATGTAGTATAAATACTGAAGCACACATTATTGTTCACATACATAATCATGTCATGTAGATTTGACAACATGGTCCCTAGCTTTCTTCTACATGATTTCCAAATATTCAGACAATTTTCATAACCTCATCATTAAATCCTGTCAATCACATATGTGAGAATGTGTGTCTTTTGTCCCTACTATATCCATAGAATTAATCACAACACAGCAGATATTTAATATATCATGTAAAATGACTGAAATAAAGAAATGAACAAACACTAGCACCATTCTCAGTAGGGCCAGCTTCACGGGTACATAAGTCATATCATCATACAAGGCTGCATTTACAAGAACCCCACACTTAATCTTACATGACATTTTTAACGACATTTGAGCACAGGGCCCCCACTGTCACTTTGTACTGACCTAACAAATATTGAGCCATTCTTGTTGTCACCGCAGGTGATCAACACACTGTGATCACCTACCTCTCATTCTACCCAGACGTACCCCAAGGAAATAGCCCCCAAAGACTCTTACATTGCCACAGTGAGGATGCCCTAGACATGCAGGCCCACTAAATCGCAGATGTTCTAGTTCTGCCACCAAATGCATCATGGACATTCCCAGGAAGCTTTTACTTCATTATCCCACCTGGCTCCAGAAGGGTACCAACATTATAGAGAAATACCTCCTACAGCTCAGCTACTTCTGGTTTGCTTATGCAATTCCAGAGACCAACAGTACCTTGCTCACTTACTGACATACTACAGCTTAATATTGTGGTTATTTGCTGTGCATTCTAATAGGAGAATATGTGATTACTACTCATTTTTTTTGTAAGTATAGATTCAAACCAAAGCAAACCAAAATACTGGTGAGTCCAAGACATATCATCTAACAAGCTATGACATAAATTTCAGGAATCAATTTTGGAATATTAAATCTCCAGTACCATGAAGAATTAATAGAAAAAATTTACATATTAATCTATATTTTATAGCATGCTTCTACTTGACATGTTTTTCTTTTCAAATATCATTTTCATTATTTTTTAGTTTAATATACTGGTGATCTTCAATTCAAGCACCCTGTCTCTGATCATAATATATGTTCTCACTTTCAATAAAAATTTTCTCTTGCCACATAGAAATCTACTGTTATTAGATTCTATTGCGATAATTTATTAATATCAAGTCCATTAAGTAATGTCACCCTGGCAAAGAAATATGTCCCATACTGAAATCATTTTCCCTTAGAATTTTTAATCTTTTTAATACTCCGAAGCATTAATAATTATTTTGTTACAAAAACTAGGACCAATACTTGAGACTAACAAAGGCCATCTATATCTCTATCTAATAATTTTCACTTTACTTACTAGTTTCAATCTTTGTCTAACATGTCACATTTAAATGCCCTATTACAGTTTCACAATATCCCAAAATTATTTAAAAATCAAGTTAATGAATGACAGTGGAATTTATCCCTAGTAAGTTACATACTGAATCTTTCTTCAATTCTTAGCTTTTTAAAGTATCTTTCTGGGGTCCAGCATAGAATTTCTGAAGAAGACTCAAAAAGGTAAAAGTATTTTTGTGTCTGCAAGAACCATATCTCTCTGGTTTTGTTTGTTTGTTTGTTTTACCAGCTTTCCTTCCATAGTTTGGCTCCTCTCTACTGGTCTGCAGATCTCCTCCCAGTAAAAACAAATTTAATACCGTAGGCATTTACAGCTCTCAAACATATGAGTAAGCTATTTTTATACCAACTTCTGACATCCCTTGCTAGGGATAACTGGGTTTTTTGCTTTTGTTTTATTTTGAAGATTTATTTTATTGGAAAGTCAGATTTAAAGAGTGAAAGAGACACAGAGAGAAAGATCTTCCATCTGCTGGTTCACTCTGCAAATAGCTGCAACAGCCAGAGCTGAGCTGAGCTGATCTGAAGTCAGGAGCCAGGAGCTTCTTCCAGGTCTCCCATGTGAGTGCAGGGTCCCAAGGCTACAGGCCATCTGCTACTGCTTTCCCAGGCCACACGCAGGGAGCTGGAAGGAAAGTGGAGCAATATCCAGTATGCTATATGTGATTGCATCGTGCAAGACAAGGAATTTAACGTGAGGCTACCACACAGGGACCTAGTGGTACTTGTTTAAGGACATCAACAGTTCTTGTTACCTTTAACAAATCATTTTGAGGACAAACACTAAGCATGATTGTGGCTGGACTGGAAATACAAAGTTTTGAAGCCAAGAATAACACTGTATAGTAATTCTATCCACTATTGGGAGGTCCATTAGTGAGTTTTTACAATTTTCACTGGAATTCCTAAGAGCTGCTTCTGGGGAAAGAATATGCTTAATTTGATATATGGCTTGGAGAGCCACAGTTCAAAATCATCAGTCTGGTGTCTGGTAGAGCATGTGTACAGGAAACGGCCTGCTCAGCCAGAAAGTAGAGAGACAGACTGAGACAGACTGAGACAAACTCCTCACATAAATAACAAGCCTTTCTAGAACACTACCTTTGGAAGGCAAGTCCGCAGTGAACTACAGAAATCCCAATGGGCACAGCCCCTGGATGCTGGAATTAGAACAAGTTTCCACCTTCATTCGGTTAGTGTTAATCCAGTAACTGATAATGTAAGAGTTGGGATTTTAATGTTTGCGTGAATTTGGGCAGCCAAATTTTGTGCCTTCCAGTTGCCTACACATGAAACTCTAGATTCCTCACTGGGTACATTCCTTCCAAATTTTTCAATTCGTGTCTTTTATGTTACATGTACAGAAGGTTATCAGTGACTAAGTGATGTGAGGCTGTGGCTGACACTCAGCAGTCTCTGGGAGGTTCAGTAGGTGGGGTGCGAAGGGTGGCAATCGATGAAGATTGTTAAGACTAGAAAAGGAAGAAAGGAATTACTGCTTCCCATTCATTTCCTGTGTGCTTCTTTTTGACTTCCCGTTTACTTCCTGCTCCTGTGAGCATGACCCTGTCAATATTTCTCTGTCCCAGAAATGTCAATTTATTACCCCTCCCAAAAAGCAGCTGAATTGTTTTCAACTTCTCTATCATCTACAGATGTAATGGATAGCAGCATCCTTGGATACATTAGCAATAGCTATGTCACTTCCCCTCCTCAAATGTGACACTTAGCTGCATAGGCCTCTCCTGGTGACTTCCAGGTTTTAATAATTCTGATTTCCTTCCATTGTTCCCCCCAGCTCTGCCTCTGTAATAGGTTAACTCATTAGTTCTTTCCTTTGGTTATCTAGTTAGCAAGCTAACATTCTTTTTATCACCTTTGGAGTGATACACTGAAATACTAGCCATGTTTGATCGACTGTGACACCTTGGTGTCTGTATTTTCTATACTTTCTGTGGGAATAGTCCCGCGGGTTTAAATGTCCCTGGAAGCTCATCTTGAATATTCCCTCTAAAGTGTTTTTTCTTGATAGTTTGAAACTGAATCATGGCCTCATGATATCAGTCTCAGCTCGTACCTACTGCTATACATCACTTACGACTGTAATTAGGGTCCAGCGTGATAGCCTAGTGGCTAAAGTCCACGCCTTGCATGAGCCGGGATCTCATATGGGCCCTGTTTTGTATCCCAGCTGCTCCATTTCCCATCCAGTTCCCTCCTTGTGGCCTGGAGAAGCAGTTGAAGATGCCCCAGAGGCTTGGGACCCTGCACCCACATGGGAGACCCAAAAGAAGCCCTGGCTCCTGGCTTCAAATTGTTGTGGCCACATGGGGAGTGAACCAGTGGAGGGAAGATCTTTCTCTTTGTATCTCCTTATCTCTGCAAATCTGACGTTCCAATGCAAATAAATAAATGTTTCAAAAAAAGAATATAATTATTGGAGATGGCACAAGTGTTCAGCTGGAGAATCTGCCTCCAAGTGTTGGCATCACATAAGGGTGCCAGTTCCAAACCCAAACCCAGGCACTTTGACATGGACCAAGAGCTACTATACCAAGTGCCTTCTCCTCTGGCACCACTTCAATAAATAAAACTTCATTTGGACACATCTATATTCATTTAACTATGTATTATTGCCTTCAAATCCATCCTTTCCTATAACTACTTTTATCTCCTACTAACACATACACAGTTTTCTGTACGAACTGCCAGTGACTGTGACTTTTATCACACCGCAAAAGCAGAGTTTAATAGTTGGGACAGAAATTAAGTTCCAAAAACTCCAAAATATTTACTATCCAGTCTTTATGGAGAATGCTGGATGACTTCTGTTCTAGAATTCCGCAAAGTGAGAATCACAACCTGCTGGTCAACTTACCATTCCAGCCACCTTCCATTCCTCATATTATACCTCCAGTTTTGTTCACCAATTTGTAAGAGCTATTGAAATGTTTCTGAGCTGAGCAAACAGAAAATATCAGTGTCTTCTCTAAACTCTGGTTTCACTTTTTTAAAAAATGCTTACAGCAATGATATTTTACTCTGAATTATTGTCATATTTATTCTCATGTTTCCCTTTAGAAATTCAGGTTCTGAGAGGACAGGTTATAAAATTTATGTACTCTTCATTTCTGACAGGCTTGTAAAGCCAACAGAATCTTGTGACAGTTGCCAAGTTGATTCAAATAGAATTGAGTTATTTACCACCTAATTGCCCATGCTCTTCTCTCAACAATCAGACCCTAGAGGGTAACATAGTGCACCATAGGCCAGTTAATAGATCAACACAATGACTTGTTTCTTCCTTGGAATTTAATAACACTGCTTAATCAACAGAGCCAGTTCTTGATTTCAACATGGTTAACCAGTTATCTGAAATAATGAATCAAATCAAATTTAAAACTACTTGAGGGACTTAAGGGAAACCACGGCTATTTTTAAGACTAGCAGGTAAAATCCTGAAGGATGGGATCTGAATGTGGCTTTCACCAGCGATTTGAACTGATGAGGCTATTAGAGGATTTACCTAAAAATTGCTCCTAAGTCATGAGCCACAAAAATTTCCTCCAGAATTGTTCTACCGGTGATTACAAAGCAAAAATAAGAAGAGTTGAAGTCCAAGTAAAGCCAGTCTTTTATAATTAGACATTAAGTCTCTATATGTAATTAACATATTCTGTGTTGTATCTTAGAAAATAAATCATGGGGTCTGGCATGATAGCGTAGCAGTTAAAGTCCTCACCTTGAATGCACTGGGATCCCATATGGATGCTGGTTCTAATCCCAGCAGTTCCACTTCCCATCCCACTACCTGATTGTGGCCTGGGAAAGCAGTCGAGGATAGCCCATAGCTTTGGGACCCTGCACCCGTGTGGGAGACCCAGAAGAGGCTCCTGGCTTGGGACTGGCTCAGCCCCAGCTGTTGCAGCAGCTTGGGAGTGAACTATCAGACAGAAGATCTTTCTCTCTGTCTCCCCTCCTCTCTGTATATCTACCTTTCCAATAAAAATAAATATAAATTTTAAAAAAGAAAATAAATCATGAAACTACAATGACTTATAATTCAATAAGCACATCTGGTTATATAAATACAATAAAATGATGTATACTAGGGATAGCAGTACAAATATTACTATATTGCTTTTAATCAAATTTTAATAGGCCCTACTCACCTTGATTATGTTGATTAAGTTATTTTTATCACTTAAGAATTTTTATAAAAAAATTCAGGAGACTTAATAATATACTTTCTTCTGAAAAACAAAAAAAGAGATGTTGAAACACTGTTGCTTTGATAAGAGGATCAGATCTTACAGCGAACCTCTTGGCAAATGGAGACTCTAAGGTGGACTATGTCAGCCAACAGACCTCAGAAGAATCCTTGAATTGGCAAGATCAACAGCATTTCAGAACTATATGTACACTTCATAGTAAACAATCTCAATTTAAGAAGGCAAAAGTTCTAACATATTCATTTTACCGACTCCAATAATACTTCTTTCATGGTTGTGCATTAATAAATTGTGATCAAGTCACCTGATATTTGAGTCCTTTCTATTCATAGATGTCACAGGTTCAAAGCAAAATCCTCTAGAATCATGCATGAAATATGTGGCTTAGCTCAGCATGTTTCTCTAGTCTGTGATATCCATATACCCTAACTTTATTAATCATATCCTAGCCCCATCAGTAGGACCTGCACTGTTATATCAACATGGCTGATGATCAAACATCTGTGTGAAATTACAAGGTTTCACAGACCCTGGGTTTCATTCTATTCTTCAAATATGCTAGTCACTTATCCATGAAAATATGTTGCTACTCTTTAGAAGATGACACATCTAGTTGCCAAAGTTGCAAGATACAGGATACAGCAACCTGACCATCTCAACATGTGATGTGACCCTTAGAGCAAAGCAATTTTGTGTAGAACAGTGGTACATAGTCCATTTACAAAATGGGAAATGAAACCTTAGGATATTGATTTCTTGTTCTGAACACAACTGCAGCACTGCAAGAGTAAATATATAGATTTATTTTGGAAAAATATAAGAAAGACCACTCAAATAACAACCTACTTTATCAGAATGTCAGTGTTGTTGATTCACTATAATTTTTTATATTTTAGTGCTTTATAGAGGCATAATATAGACTTGTAGATGGACAAAATTGGAAGAAGCTAGATATCAAATACACTAGAGATTTCTATTTTATAATCAAGGAAACTGAAGCTCAAAGAGTTGTGGTGCCTTAAACTGCTTGAATCTGAAGCTATCAGGAGCTTGTTCATATAAAGCATTTATTTATTTATCTGAAAGGCAGATTTCAGAAGAAGAGAAGAGAGACAAAGTGGTCTTCCATCTACTGGTTCGCTCTCCAGATGGCTGCAATGGCCAGAGCTGACCTAATCTGAAGCTGGCAGTCATGAGTTGCTTCCCGGTCTCCCTGTGGTCACAGGTCCCAAGTCTTTGGACCACCATTTTCTGTTGTACTGTATGACCATGTTGACATAATCATTCCCTTCACTATACCTTAGTGTAGTTTAAGTTAAAGAAGCTTACATTATAACAAACTACATTCTCATAATTGAAGAGACCAATACTTGGTATGACACATAGCCAACCAAAGTTATAAACCAAAGTTGTAATGTGTGTAGCTTACGTGTAATAAAAATTTCTGTATGAGGTTAGTTGTATTTCAACTTTTAATAAAACTTGGCTGTTGCATAATTTTGTTTTATAGTTTCCCTTCTATAGAGTTTCTGCTCTGCACTATAGTAGTGTGTGTGTGTGTGTGTGTGTGTGTCTGTGTGTGTGTAGAGGTGAAGAGAGAGAGAGAGAGAGAGAGAGAGAGAGAGAGAACATGCTAAACTCTTTCATTTTGCTTTACAAATAGCTAAATGTGCAAGAGAACATGTGTGGAAACAAAATTCTAGTCCAGATTTTAAAAACACAACATATTGACCTTTAAAAAATTGGCACACAAAATACACATTTGGTGTTTTGCAAACACATCCAAATTTTAGAATGCTGACAGCTCACTGCTCAAATTCTGCTTCTGGAGGCTCAAGTTAGCATAGTGGGCCATTCAAGTTGGTTAATATGAAACCGCAAGGGAGGTCTGAAATGCAGTTTTCTTTAGAAAACTCTATAAGCAAAGTATGACTCTCTGAAATGAAATCCTCATTGTATTAGAACAGAGTGAAACAGCAACAGCATTTCATTGGAGACCAGTTTTTTTTAATATAAGAAAAAGGATTTTGAGCCAAATTAATTACCCAAATTTCTTCAGTGTTCGAGAGACTTTGAAATTTTGTATCATGTATTTAAAACAACTTATCTCAAACTTCCAAGTTCTGAAAGTCAGAGTCAGTGAGAGGAAGGCAAACATTGTGAAGAGAAACATTGTGTTGCCAGAGAGAACAAAGATAATGGAGTGGCTGGGAATGTATTTAAAAGCATTTTCACTTAATTTTCTTGTCATAAGGAAGGAAATAATAAACTGAAAGACAGAGGTGGTATAATTATGTGTGTGTGCATGTTGAAAGAGATCTATTTCTTCATGCAAATTTTTTCATAGTACTGAGTGATGGAAAGAATAAATTGAGCATGTTTTAGATGCCTGTGTGCAAGGGTTGTAAAGCTGTAACACCTTCTTTACCAAAAATGCATTAAAGATATCACTCACAAGCCAGTATTTACTCTGACTTCCAATACAGTTGGATTTTGTATAACAATTTAAAATACTGTGTGATAATTTAATGTAATGTGGTTTTGGCACTGTCTCCCTCTCTCATTTACTACTACACCTGGACAAAAGATGTGAGTTGATCTCACTGGCTTGAGAACAAAGGACTCAACTGTACTATAAGGATAACTGATCTTACTTTCACTTGTGATGTCGCTATTCTAGAAAATCATATATGCTAACTAAAATTAAGACTAAGGCAATGAGTTTATGAGTTGGCTTGACTCCTAAGTCAAATTAATATGGTACCCTTTTTATGATTCACCCAAAATGTTATTCTCAACCTCAGCTAAGCATTGGGAATACCAGGTAAATTTTTAAACTAATGGTTGGTCTCACCTCACCAGAAGTCTGGTTTCAACTGATTTTTAGCAGAGCACAAACAGCATTTGGAAAGATCATCAGGCGACTGTAATATGCTTCCAAATTTGCACAGCAATATCTGAGGATTTCATCGTAAAATTGGTATTCACTCCAGACATCCAACATTGATAGCAACACAGTAGAAGATTATACATATATCTACCACCTTCTGCAGACTGGGTATGACGTAATAACAATAGGAAAGTATCAGTAGGGTTGTTCATTTTTTTTTTAAATCCAGTACTGCAGTTCAGACAGTTTTATGTTGAGAACAGAGGGGAAAGATAATAATAAAATCTAACCTTTGTCCAACAGGACCAACACTCACAGACTACCTTTGTCCTTTATTAAGAATACTTAAATTATTATAGTTGAAAAGTTAAGTTGTGATATTCTTCTCACTCCATATTACATAAAGCTTGATACAGGATATTTCTATAAAGGATTTTCATTGTAAATACCTAGTCTAACGTTTACCAATTTCTGATTTGGTCATTTCACAGCAAATAATCAGTATTTAACTATTTAATATTAGATTATAGATTCTTATCTTTAATTGATAATATTTTCAATTCATTGGAACTTTAAGCTAGCCTATGGCTGTTACCACACACAATGCAGACATTGCTCTAGTTCAGTAGCCAGGGTGACTGATATCATGAGTGTAATTTTACTTTTGCTTTCATGTTTAAACACTCATCTTTATTTCTTAAGCTTTCCACACTCTGTGGTAACAAGGGATAGCTTTTAAATATCATACCTAAATCTCTCCCAACTTAGTTCTGTAGGGTATCAGAATAGGCTCTCCCAAAATGAACGACAGTTGAACTGAAGACAATTAAGAAGAAGCAAATACAGGAAATTTTTCTGTTTTCACTGTTTGATGAAAAGCAGGACATAGACTTACAAAGACAAAAGATATCCTCTCCCCAACAAACAGGTTAACCAATACCGACGGTTTTAAACATAGCATCATTGAGATCATAAACAGTCATTTACATTCTCAAGTTTTATTGGACTGGGTGATTAGCCTAGTGGTTAAGTGCTTACCTTCCACATCAGAGTTTCTGCATGTAATTCCCTCACTCGGGGTCTTGACTGTTGCTTCCTGCAAATGCTTACCCTGGAGAAGTTCCAGCTTCTCACACTGGAGACCTGGACTGATGCCAATAATGGCCCAGTCCAGTTCCAAGCTTATTGCCATCATTTGAAAGTGAATCAGTAGGCAGAAGATCTATTTGTATCTTGGTCTATTAGTCTCTCAAATAAATATGCTTTAAAACATTTTTTAAACAGGCTTTATTAATTCACTTCTATCAGAGCTGTTTGTTTGCTGTACACCCAAGTTGCAGTCTGGAGAGATTCAAAATCATTTTCCTTTATGTTTACGCTTCAGACTTGCTTTGTTCACCATGCTATTTAAGCCAGAATTCTAAGTCACTGCTTTGTCAATTTATTTAGGCTTCTTGCATAGGATATGTCCTGCATATGTTCATAAACTTGCTTGTTTTCATTGTTAACCTGTCTATGGTTAAAGGAATATCTCAACTACAAACTTTGGAGTATTAAGAAATCATACTTCCTTCACAATGCTACCAATCTATTCTTACAGTCACTTATGTGAGAGCATACACATTATAGATTCATTGCAAAATAGTACCAATTCTCCTTCTATCAGGAAATGCAGTCTGTCTTCCCATTTCTTGAGTCTAGGATTGCCTGTGACTTGTTCTAGTGAATACTATGTGGCAGAAGTGACAGCTTTCATGTTTTCAACCTATACTTCACTGGACCAGGCACACTTCTTTCACTGTCTAGAAACCTATGACCATAAAAACAAACCTGGACTAGACTGCCAGAGGATGTGAGAACACGTAGAGGAAAACTTAACTACCTTTCCTGGAACAGTCTTTAGCCAGTTGATTTGTTTCTAACTATAGAAGCATAGATACTTGCCTAGCTAAATCAGTCCAACTTCAGACCAAAAGACCTACTCAGGAGACTTGCCTATTCACAAGACAAATGAATACTCACTATTGAAGCCACTTGGTTTTATTATTATTTGATCATTCACAATTGAAATATAGAACATGTCAGACAACTGATATATAGTAGCAGCTTAAAAGACAAAGAGCTTTTCCAAAGCAAAAGCCTATCAAAGCACTACTTCCATGAATATTTTGAATCTCCAGAAAAGTGATTCTGCATTGATCATTTCCAGTCCTATACTCTCATGATTACAAACAAATTCAATTACAAGTGAATTATATTCCCCCATAGAAATATATGTAATAGCTAAAGTCAATCATAAGAGAAAAGGGCAGTTGGCTTGTAGCACAAATTAATCCCCAGGAAAACTCAGACTGGTGGAAAAGCTGTAATGTTTTTCTCACTGCAACTATTTTTATTACATTGTATTTTTGCATTTTTTATTGTTACAAATTTCATTGTTTATGCTTTCTCTAACTGATAAAATGTTCAAAGAATTTTGACTCCTTAACTTCTGATATCGCATGTTGGTACTAGAACATTCTCACCCTGACGTTCTGAACTGTTTTGTGGCCCAATATCATATAAATTATCAGTAAGAATGGTTTGGGATTAGAACACAGAGGTTGATTGCCTACAGAATTTGAAATAGATATTATAGTTCATTTTGTCTTTTACCCAGAACATGTGATTCCTAGACTTAGCCACTGAGCTGTGGCATGAACTTAATTAAAACCTAATAATATGATGGTTAAAGAAGGAAAGAGAATGTTATTTCAGATTTATGGATGGGGCAGTACTTCTTCAAATGGCTTTCTCCTTTCATGCTATTTGTTCAACTCATCATTTCTGAGTATGTACAAAGGACCTATCTTGCAAAATGATGAATGCTGAAGACATGTTTTTAAAGGAAACTTATCAGTAGTCCATTTCAGAGAGAATTCTAACTGCAATCAGGCTCACTGCATTTTCATCTATCAACTGCAAGGCTGCACTGTGTGATTTTGGCAGGTTTAGAGCACCACGATGTGGTCTGTAGGAGAGAATGTGAAATGTGTGTATAGTTTTCAGACCCCTATACCCATACACTTAGATGACAAGCAACAGAAAATGATTATGTTTCGCTTTAAAAAAGATTAATTGTTCACAAGAGTACAGAAATGAAAATAACCTTTAAAAAGAGTAAATGAAACCTTTGCATTTAATTGTGCAAAAACAAAAATAAGTTGGTAGCTAATTTTAACGAATAGAAAAGTACCCAGACCATTTTTTCCAAAGGATTCTGTCTTAATGCATTTTGCTATTGTGTTTCATCTGCATGTGGTACATTACATTTAATGGAAATCACACAGTCCAATTATCTCTCCTAGGGGAAGAGGAGAAAGGAAAGAGAAGGTAGAGGATTCTATTGTAAACACAGGGATATGCCCTCGGCAACATAACAGGGGAAGAAAAGACACAGCCTGCTTTTCAGTTTTTCACATAAATCCCACAGAAGTCCCTTCTATTTGATGGCTCTCCAGATAGGAATCCCCAGAAGGGGCACAGCTGTTCCCCTCTAGAAGTGGGAACTAGAAACTGCTTCTTCCTGGTTTAGGCTGTGGAGAGAGTGAAACTGTATTGTTAGTAGAACTGCCGACAGGGCTCCCGTTCCAGTACCTTCATAAGCCAGGGTACGCACTGAAGCCATTATCCTCTGGAACTCATTCCAGGGGGCCAAGCATCTCATTTCTGTTGAAATACACTTCTACTTACCTAAAATTCAGCCTCCAGAAATTTCTACACGAAAGAAAGTGACAAAGATGCTACAATAATTCAAATTAGGATTAGGAGCATATTCTGAATCCCTTCTGTAATAATGAAGCATCCAGGCTGCACAGGCCAATGCACTAGCTACTAGTTATATTTGACTGTTGAATTTTAAATTTAAACAATTTTTTTGTAAAAGATTTATTGATTTTTACTGCAAAGTCAGATACACAGAGAGGAGGAGAGACAGAGAGGAAGATCTTCCGTCCGATGACTCACTCCCCAGGTGACCACAATGGCCAGAGCTGCACCGATCTGAAGCCAGGAGCCAGGAACCTCCTCCAGGCTTCCTATGCAGGTGCAGGGTCCCAAGGCTTTGGGTTGTCTTGTACTGCTTTCCCAGGACACAAGCAGGGAGTGGGGTGGGAAGTGGAGCTGCCAGGATTAGAACTGGCATCCATATGGGATGCCAGAGCATGCAAGGCAAGGACTTTAGCCACTAGGCCACCACACTGGGCCCAAAATTTTAACCATTTTAACTGTAGTTTTTTAGTCATATTAGCCATATTTCAAATGCACAATCGCCTCCACTGAGTGGTGGCTAATGCCTCGGACAGCACAGATAGTGAACATTTCCATCACAACAGACAATGCTATCACATGGTGCTGCTTCACAGCAAGTCTTGGGCTCCTTGAGTGTATTACGTATACTTTGACACAAGATACTGGGTGACAGCCTGTGTCCCCACATTTCTTTTCTGACTTTTTACTTGCTCCTACTGGCTACGTGGTATTACATCAGCTGAATCCTAAATCTGAGGAAAGGTCCCATATTTCAGGATACAAAATAAGGAAACATCTCACCAGCACTCAACAAAACTGACATAAAGTCACCTGGAAAAGATGGAGATGCCAGACTAGACAAAGGGAAAATGTGGCAACAGTGAGCTGTGCAATTCCATGTCCATGCATCGGGCCTATCCTCCCAGGAGCGAGACAGAAAACGGGTGCTTATGCTAAACTCACAGACTGATAAATCTGAAAACACTAACTGCTATTCTGATAAATGAGATTTCCTGATATCTGCATAGGCCTAGGATAAAGCACATCTCTGAGATAAACAAACGAAATAGTTTTCAAGGGACTCCGCCTGATTTAAAATTGCAAATTTCCCCTGACTCCTTCCCTTAACACTTTGAATTCTTCAAATATCATCTGTCTCTTCTCCTTTAGATGGTCAAACCTACAAGACATAGATCTTGGTCTTCTGTGTCCCCTTATTTATTAAAATTCTTAGAAGGGTGTCAGCATGGAGGTAGGCTCTTAATAACTATTTGTTAGATGACCAAATGCATTGCTCATCCCCAGCATGCTTCTCTAAGGACAATAAAAATCTCCCAAATTTGTAAAAGCCAAGTTAAACTTTATTGCCTGCTAAATGATCTCAAGTCTCACAAAAATCACAGCTTCTACCATTGACTACTTGATTCCTATATCATACCACATACTAAAAAAATTTTATTTAGTATCTTCTACTACTCTGATTTGTCTCAGTTATTACCAATTTTGCATATACAACAACATGCCACTTCTCCCTGAACTTGTGCTCTAGCTCTTTAAATGGCCTCCCATTCCTCAGCCTGTTATTTCATCAATCCAGCCTTTACAACACTTCAAGATACCAAATGAAAGGAGTGCATGGGTCCTTGCTCAAGGTAGGCATGCCAAACCATCCCTAACCTGAACCATCAAATACATTTTGCCTTCTTAGCAACAGGTTCAATATTAATAAGGAACTTCCAGGGTGAAATCATGGCAAAGCATGCTAGGCTGCAACTTAGGACACATGCCTCCCATATTAGAATGCCTGGTTGGAATTTCCAATGTGGCTTCCTGCTGATGAATCTGGGAGCAGGAAGTAATAGTTCAAATATTTGGGTCCCCGCCATCCATAGAAAAGATCCAGGTTTCTGGTTTTGACTTGGCTCATTCCTGGCTGGTTGTGGCATTTGGTACATAGAAACAGTCTCTGTCTTCCGTGTGTGTGTGTGTGTGTGTGTGTGTGTGTGTAGAGAGAGAGGGGCGGGGAGAAAGTGTAAAGGAATTTCATTAGCACTGACAATAGTTCAATAGTTTGTGTAAGACACCTGTGAAAGAATGAGAAGCACTTCTTAGCATCAGAGAGGACTTAATCCAAGCGGCTGAAAACATTCAAGTCTCCTCAGTTTTGCTTCTCTCTGCATGTCAGCTTTAGTCTTGGTCACGGCAGATGACTTCTCACTCCACGTGATACAAGCCCTACCACTATGAATTCCCAAAGATTCTGACACCCTCATCACCAGAAGATGGAGACTATACATCTCTCAAATTCTAACACATAAATTCACAGGTGACAGATACATACTCCTAATCTCAGATACTCATGTGAGGCAGGAGCCAAGCTCCTTTGTAGAAGACAAGTGAGAAAAGAGGGCTTTGCAAAGATGAGGGTAGACTAAATTTCCCAAATATCTATCATAGAAACCAATCTTTCTCCATTTAGAAAATCTTTATAGCATGATGCCTCAAATTTCAGATGTATAACAACTATTTGTTTAATTGTGAAAAATGACATTAACAGCTGAAGGAAAAGGAAAAAGATGAGAAACAGAAAAATCAAGGGATACTAATATATCCATGTTATTATTTTAATGTATTTAAAGTATTTAACTGAGCTTCTTATTTGGGACAGGACTTGAAAGTTGTTCTGTTTTTTCAAACTTCTTCTTTAGCAATTTCCAAAAATTACAGTTAAAATTTGTTTGAAGATTAAAAAATAAAAGTCATTTCTACTTGCTCTGCCAAAAGTTCACACACTTGCTAATAAAGGGGATAATGTTAGAGTAAATATGAGTTGTAATATGAGTCCTGGCTCTAACATTTTCCATTGTGATTTTGGAAAGTTAGCTAACTGTTCTATACCTGGGTTTTCGTTTCTTTAAAATGGATTTGAAAATAGTACCTATCAAGTGGCTAGCATATGCAAAGCAATTGAAAGTGTGCCAAAGATACATTAAGGCAGTGTTTCTCACCCGATGGTGACTTTGCCCCTGCACCTGACATTTGCCCATGTCTGGAAGCATCTTTTGGTTACAACAGGATGGAGAGTTGAGGTTATTTTCATCTAATGAGGTTAGAGGCATCTAATGAGGACAGATGCCAGGGATGCTGCTAAATATCCCACCACACATGGAACAGTCGCCTTCCTACAAAGAATTGCTCATCCGAACATGTCAGTCAGTGGTGCTGAGGCTGAGAAATCCTACATCAAAAGATGATGAAAAGTTCATTGCTATTGTTATCCTAAGTAACAAGCACATTAGTAAAGCTCTTCCACAAGATTCACACATCAGGTACCACTCTAATCATCATACATACAAGCCATATATAAAAATCCTTCTAAACCAAACCTCATCATCACAAATAATGAACAACAACTGAGATGCAAGTACATTTTGAATGTCCCAGTATATCCTACATACACAAAGGGTTAAGGCGGAGTCTCTCTTGCATAGTAAATGGAACCTATCAGCCAACTCCGTGGAAAATTGTTCTGAGATTTTTTATTATAAGATGCTATGTAAAATTTAAATACTCTTTCCTTCTTCCCTATATCTATTCTCACTTTCAAAGTCACAGTTTCAGAATTTTGCAAAATTTTTAGTTTTAATCAAGCATTCAAACCCAATAATTTTCCTTCCTTCTCATTTTCTCAGTTGCTCTCCTTGATTATTAGAGGTTACTTTGCAAGGATTAGAACGGATACCTGATAGGAGATGATAAGAGACTTGGGTATTTATTCTAAATCTTAAATTGATTCCCTGCATTTAGTTGTATAACTTACCTATCTGTACTCCCTCCAAATATACTGAGTAGTGTTCTGCAAGCCCTTCCAAGCAAAAGGTCTACATGATGGCCATAGACTACAGAACATTTGCCGTCCTTGGGCATACGAGCAACAAAACAGCTTCTTTTCAGCTGAGAACAATTGTTTGAAAACTGATTAGTTACTGAGACTTTAGCCCACCCCTCATTTTTTTAAGATCTCATTTTACTTAGGAAGAATGCTGTGCAGGTACCCTATATATTGGTAGGGGGGTTGTGTTCTCACCATTGCTGACAGAAACTATATTAAATGCAGCCAAATGGCTGTTCTTAGGACCTAATACAATGAAACACTGAAGCATTCAGCCAAATCTTTAATCTTTAATCTTCCATACAAAATATCTCCCCCTTTTCAGGCAACACAGGTAACCTTAAGAAAATGAAAAGATGCCCCATGGAACCAGTGTAGTAGTCTAGTGGCTAAAGTATTTGTCTTGCATGTGCCAGGATCCTATATGGACACTGGTTCATATCCCAGCTGCTCCACTTCCCACCCAGCTCCCTGCTTATGGCCTGGGAAAGCAGTAGAGTATGGCCCAAAGCCTTGGGACCCTACAAGAAGCTCCTGGCTCCACATCGGCTCAGCTCTGGCCATTGCAGTTACTTGGAGAATGAACCTGTGGATACAAAATCTTTTCTCCTTCTCTCTGTAAAATATAATTTTCAAATAAAAATAAATAAATCTTTAAAAACGTCCCATTTATCAACCAGATTCCAAAGGCTACACTTGTTCTGCATTGCCAGACCTATGCTCACTCTCAATGGCCTAACATGTGTATGGATAAAATTCAACACTCTGCAGAAGCCATCTGAACATGCTTGATCAAGATAGCAGGTGACTAAAAATTCAATCCAATAAAATTTATCATGTCAACAGGCACAGATTGTCTGGGTCTAGCCAAAATGATTGGTCTAAGCCTTCCTGGGTCAATATCTAGCAATATCATGCAAACTTCCATGTCTAGCAGATTTTGTGAAATACATGCAATTTGCCAGTTTCATGGTATTGCATTTGATGGAGTACTTTGCAGCTAGTAAATCAGAAGTGACATATGTGGGAAAAAAACAGAAGGTTCCTTAATCCCAAGGAAAATATAAATTAATGCTTTACCACAACCAGTGGAGTGTACTAGCATTCAGTCAAAAGACCACCTGCCACTCATCAGAGACCAGGACCCCTTAATTGTCCTTTGGCTACAGCATGCTTCAACACATCACTTTTTTCCTCCCCATCTTCCTAGATTCACACTCTGTCATGAAATTCTCTCTCACATGGAGTTCCTTTCTAAGACTGAGACCTGATGAGTGTTCTTCAGCAAATGTTCTGCTAGCAGTGCCCCAATATCCTGAACTATCAATGTATGAATGACCAATGGCATGTCTCTCCAGGATATCATGTACTAGCCTTTGCCTTCAGCTAGGTGGGTGGTTGAAATTAATCAGAATACTGGATGTGTCAAGGATAAAGAAGAATTTAAGCAGAAATAAACATAACTTTACTTGGAGCCAACTACTCCTGAAAACAGCATAGTTTTACAGAACATTTTTTGATAATCCTTTTTTCATGAACAATCCAGTTAGTAAATATGGAATGACTTTGAAATATTTAAATTAACAATGAACAGTCAGGTGAATGACAGCATACAACAGAGCACAGATTCAAAGGAAGATAAATATTCTAGCTCTAGAACCGCTCCAAAAAGTTTCATTTCTATTCTAAACCGTGGAAAGAAGTAGCTCTACTAATGGGATACTCAGATATATTCTGTCACCATCTAAGACCTTTTCCATCATATCCTTGAGTTAAGATTAAGATTAGTCTATTTAATCACAACCTGGCAGAAGGGATATCTGATTAGTGAAGCACCAATTTACACAAAGTTTTACAAAGAGAGCTGCTCACACAACTGATGTAATGATGAAGCTGAGAAAGATCTCCAGACACTCTTCAAGCTAGTTTTTCTTTTACAATAGTTCAAGGTCACAGTCAGAAGACCAAGGGCAAAGTGAGGTCTCAAATCTTAGGCCAGTGTTCTTGCTATTGCATCCTTTCCTCACTTTTTACCTCATCCAATCAAAACATCCACTCAGAAAAACTGAAAATAATCACAGGACTAGAATCTCTGGGTCTAAAATAAGATAATGCAATGAATAACAATAAGTCACAAAATTGAGGTAATCTGGAAATTATCCTTGCCTCTTTACCTTGTGATTAAACTATCTGATTTAAACGAGCATTACATATACAAGGGTACTCCAAAGAATTTATTAAAAACTCTAAAAGAAACCTGAGGCTGTCATTGGGCACAGCAGCTAAAACACAGCTTGGAATGCATCATCCCATATGGAAGTGCTCACATTTGATGTTCAGCCTGTTGCCAATGCTCTGTTTCTGAGGCAAAAAGTGATGACTCAGACAGTTGGGTCACCGCCAATTTTGTGGGAAACCCAAACAGAGTTTCTAGTTTTTGGCCTCACTTGGCCAAGACCTTGTTATTACAGTTGTTTGGGGAGTGAACCAACAGAAGGGAGAATTCTGTCTCTCTGGTTAAAATACATAAAATTATTTTTTAAAGTATTTTATGTCAAAAATTGGAAATCCATATTTTTCATAATACACACTTTCCAAGAACTTTCTGAATACACCTCACATGAGTGTATTTCAAAACCAGATTTTGCCCCAATAAACTTGTATTCTTAATTCCATTTTCCAAGAACTTTTTGAAGTTCATTGGTATTTGCTGTCTTAAAATCTTGCATTTCTCACTTCACAAGTTGATGAAGATGAAGAGAAAAGAATATGGTAGGAAGTTGGTTGGAATAAGGCAGATTGAGAGTCTAAAAAGAAGAGTTTAGACCTAATGGGCTTTGGAAAGTATTTGCAAAACTGAATGAGACATTGGTCTGGTTGCCATGGAAACTAGCAGTGCTGTGAGGGAGATGAGAGCTCCAGCAAGCAAGATTCTCCCTGAACTTCTGGGGGATCATATAAACTCCCAGCCAGCCCTTGGGCCTGAAATCAGACAGTTCTTCTCCATAACAAATGTACAACAAGGTGCTAAAAACATTGCTAGATTTAAACTATCCTGAGGCTTCCTTTATTGTGTTAGTATTTTCTGTTAAAATCCATATATTGTGTTCTGAGCTCCTCCCATCTCTTATCTACTGCAGAACAGGAGCAAAGCAGAGAAAGAAGGGCATCAGCAAAGAACACACTGGGCAACGTCCTATCGATTTCCACTTTCTGCTTCATCAAATTACAGCAAAAAAAAAAAAAACTATATGCGGGCCTGGCGGCGTGGCCTAGCGGCTAAAGTCCTCGCCTTGAATGCCCCGGGATCCCATATGGGCGCCGGTTCTGATCCCGGCAGCTCCACTTCCCATCCAGCTCCCTGCCTGTGGTCTGGGAAAGCAGTTGAGGACGGCCCAGTGCATTGGTACCCTGCACCCGCGTGGGAGACCCGGAAGAGGTTCCAGGTTCCCGGCTTCGGATCGGCGCGCATCGGCCCATTGCGGCTCACTTGGGGAGTGAATCATCAGACGGAAGATCTTCCTCTTTGTCTCTCCTCCTCTGTGTATATCTGGCTGTAATAAAATGAATAAATCTTTAAAAAAAATATGCGTTTTTCCCAGTGGTGCTCTTGGTGTGTCAATTGTCAAAATCTGCTGAAAAACTCCTTTCACAAAAGACCATTTATTTATTTATTTATTTATGCCCAGGAAAGTAGTTTTTGGCACATTAGTACTGCTTCCTATTTTTTACCTGTGAAGTCCTGAGAGTTCAGGTGATGAGATTTTTTCATTACTTTTTATCCCAATTTAAAATGATTTTTTGTTCTGTACACTTGTATAAATATGTGTGTATGTATGATTTCATTTTAGTATTTATTTATTTATTTATTATTTGAGAGATTTATAGGAAAAGAAGAGGAAAGTAGGAAGGGAGGGAAAAAGGAGAGACACACCATGGATCTTCCATCCACTGGTTCATTTCCCAAATGGCAGCAAACAGCTGGAGATGAGCTGATCCAAAGCCAGGAGTCAGGCGCCTCCTCCAGGTCTCCCACGCGGGTGCAGGATCCCAAGGCTTTGGGCCATCCTCGACCGCTTTCCCAGGCCACAAGCAGGGAGCTGGATGAGAAGTGTAGCAGCAGGGATATGAACTGGTGTCCATATGGGATTCCAGCGCATGCAAGGTGAGGATTTAGCCACTGTGCCATTAGGCCAGGCCCATGACAATATTCTCTTCGCCTAATCTTAGAGGTAACTTCCTAGGGTTCAATTTCCTAAAGCTAGTTTTCCATTTCTCTTACATGATTCTCTTGCCTCAGAATCCCTGGTGACCAGTCTATCCCTTTAGCATCTGACTCCTCACATTAAGTAATTTCTGTCTTAACAAAATATAGTTTGGTTTCACCTTCCTAAAGTAAACTCTGACTGATACATCAACTGGGGTGGGGGTTAATGTTTTATGGGACTCAAACATAGGGGTCAAGAGTGGCTATAGACAAAGAATTAAAGATGAGACGCTAACCCTGAATAGTTCAGGAACATCTGCAGAAATGAAATCTGTTCTGATCCCAGCAACAAGGTCCCCAGACTCTGAGCTTCTGAAACCATGAGCACAAAGCATGAGCTTTGATGTTACAGAAATAATATCATTTGGCTTGTTCTATTTTTGGCTTGTTTCACAGGTAGATTCAAGCTACCCTGGTATAATAAACATTCCTGGCAGTCCAAATGAAGTAATTATTTCTGGCTTTCTCTGAGTGGATAGAGCCAGGTGAATCTGCCTAGTTTTATTTATTCTGCCCATGAAAACATCCTCTTGAATGAAGTTTCTGATATAAAGATATTTACTTAAAAAGATACTATGCCAAAGGGTGATGAAACTTTGGGAAGCAAAAATTGCAAGCATATCTAACTCTGAGATGGACTAGAAGAGGTAGCAGCCATCACTACCTGGACCTATTATATCTTTTCTTTTTAAGATTGATCTATTTTTATTAGAAAGGCAGAGTTACAGAGGAGAGAAGGAAAGATAAGAGATCTTTCATTTGCTGGTTCATTCCTCAAATGGCCGCAATGATCAGAGCTGAGCCAATCCGAACCAGGAATCAAAAGTTTCCTCCTGCTCTCCTACATGGATGCAGGGACCCAGGGACTTGGGAAGTTTTCACTGCTTTCCCATAGCATAAGCAGGTAGCTGAAGTGAAAGTGGAACTGCCAGGACTTGAACTGGCACCGATACAGGATGGTGGCACTACAGGCAGAGGCTTTAGCATGTTATGCCACCGTGCCAGTACCTAGACTTACTATTTCCAAGTCAAAATTGATGCATGAACCTCTCAGCAACTGTCTGAGCTTCTTAAGGCCTCTTCTCCCTGATAGGAAGCTTCTTTAGGTCCCAAAAAAGTAAAGTACAATTCTAGTATTCATAAGCTGCTTTATGTACATTGCCCTACTCAATAAATAAGAAACTAGAAGGTAAATACTATTCATTTCTTTAAAAACAATGTAACTATTTTAAAGACTACAGAGATATCAAGCAATATTCCTAAGATCATACAGCTAATGACAGGTATTTTTGTGATTTAAACCCAGGCCACTGGAAGGCAGTCTTAACACCCACCACTACAGAATCTATCACCAAGTGATGTCTCCTTTCCTTAAAGACCTTGCTGTAAAGAGAACATCCCAATGGGTCGTGGATGCATTTTGCTCTTGTTTCTTAACTGCATGTCAGACCTTGAGTTAGGCTCAAAACAAGTGTCCAAATGAAATACTGTCCATGAGAACCCTGCCTTTTTTAGAACAGTGGAACAAAGGCATGGGGATTTCTGAGCCCCTCATGGTATCTGCTCCAACAAGGGGGAGCACCTTCCATGTTGTCAGAGTTGGTCCTGTAGTAGGAGATGCTCAATAGCTAACTGCAGTTCTCCTCCTTCTAACTGGTATGCCAGGGATATGTCCCCTTCCTACGACTTAGCACTGCTGAGCTCCTGCTGGAGAGCAGGGAACTATGCTGGTAGAGCAGGAACTTCCCAGGTGGAGTTTGAAGATGAGAATGGAACATAAAATAACTGTGTGTGAGACAGCACATTTGAAGGTAACAGGGAAGATCACAGAATAATGAGAAAAAATTCTATATATAATGAGAAGCTCCCATGCTGCTATTTACGTATATATCTCTTATATATGGTAGGCTTGTTTTGCAATATTCTATTATTTTCCTGATGTGACCACCATTCCTCTCCATCAGAATGGCTCTTCCATTAGAAACCAAGTCAGTTCTAGCAGCTAACACCTTGGGAGAGTCAGCTTTTCAGTGAGGAAATGAAAATGGAAAGAAGAGTGCCAGGAGGAAGAAGAAAATCTCATCACTCTGTGGTCCAACTCCCTTGGTTCTAGGCTTGGGCCCCTAGACCCCATATATTCAAGTGCCACCTCCTCAGAGAGGAACACGGGGATCTCCAGGAGGTTAAATCTTGGAGCCCAGAACTCTGTTTTCTTTAAGCCCAACAGTATGGATCCATATTCCTGTTGGGGTTTATTTCTCTTTTTCCATATCCTGATAACAGTTTATAGTAAAATAACAGTTAATATTTACTGAGTATTTGCTATATAAGAGATTGCGCTAAAATTTCCTGGAACTCTCCAATAAGGTGTTCACAATAGTCAGAAAGCAGGGATTATGTGCCTACATGTTATGTAGATGAAGAAAATGAGATTCAGGGGATAAAGCAACCTGCATGAAATCAAACAGAAAAAAAAATTCAGGGTAACAGTCCCTTCAGACTTACAGACACTAGAAACAGTCTTAACTACTGCACTTAACACATATGAAATGGACCCCTTTCTGTTAGCTTAGTCTCATGTCTGTTATGGAATTGTAAGAAATTAGACCCCTACCCTAGACCAGAATGTTACTTAGAAATACATATAAGGCCAAGATAGAGGTTTCAGGAGTAACTGACAGGAAATGTCCCAAAAATATAGTGGAATCTGAAATATAAAAATTAGGACCTAGAAGATCTTTTCTATGATTCTCTATAACTAGTCACTGAGGATTGTTAATACAATATCATTTTCCTTGTAGGAGGCATTGTGGTCAAATTATGACTTGCAGGAAGAGAACAGATTCTTATAAAAGGCCAGTATTCCATATGAAGTCAACAGATATCTCAACATTGTAATCTTATTTGGTGATTTGATGATTTCTTCTTTCCGGTGTCAAATAACTGAGGTGAAATGCAAGTCTTCTCCCCACAGCTCAGGTCGGAGGAGAGGGCAGCACAGCAATAGACAATTTTAATGAACTCTAGATGTTATTTATAATTTTAGGTGTTATGAAACACAGGATGGAAAAAAGAGGAGGCCAAGCCTAGATTGTGCTTAAACTTTCACACTAACCATTCAAGAGTTTTGTAAGGAACCAAGGTGATTCATTCATTTATTTGTTCACTCTGACAAGAGTCATCAAATGTATTTCCCCAAGGCAGGTGCTATGCTAGACATGAGGGCAAAGCAGGTAATGCTCATGGCCTCACATTACATTCAGACCCTTGCAGTTGTGACTCAAGTATGCTAATTCCTTCGTTGAGTTGGAAAACGCCTATGTGTTATTTCAACTTGGCAAAAAAAAAAAAAATGCCCCAGTGTGATTACTAAAACCACATCAATTGCTCACTCAAGTACAACCTCAACTTTCTTGGAAGTTGTATTCAGAGATTCCACAAACAACTATCTCTAGTTTTGGAAAGAGCTTTTACATGCCAAGTTGTGGCTACCAGGAGCAACAGCGTAAGAAAGCCACAACCGGTTTTTCTCACAACTTAGAATAGGTAACACAGGTACAAGTTTTTCTCCTCAAGTTTGGACTTTGACAAATAGCAAGAGAATGTATACACACACACACACACACAGCCCTTAGTAACACTGAACATCCATCCATTGTTTTCATTTCCCTTCAGAACTGCTTAATTCACTTTCATAAATATGTTTTTGATTCATTTGCTTTTGTCATTATCTTTCCAGGTTCACATTTAGAGGCCTTTCAAAAAACATGTTTGTACTTCTATGCTAGTTTCTCTTCAATTATGTTATTTTGAAGAGTTTTTTTTTTTTTGAAAATGAAAAGTCCTATGTTAAGTGTAAAGCATTATCTCTATTTACTCTGCAAATAAATAATGTGGAAGCCATGAAAAACTAACATATTAAACAGAAGCAAATGGGAGCAAAGGCAATTTTTACAAGAAGATAAAGTGGAATAACAACAATACTAATAATACTTGATGGGTTAGCATTTCCTTTTCATTTTGCAATCTTGGGAATATTGATCCATTTATCATTAGAGAGGCCTACAAACTATGTATGAGAAAATAACTACAATTTGCACAAAAAAAGCAACATTGAAGACTCACCCTAAATTCTCAGAACAGAGAGAAGAGAGAACCTAGCACTTTAGAATAAATTTGCATATTTCCTGGGTTGTTTTTGCTGAAGATAAGGCCTAAGAGTAAAGTAAAAGAGTGGCAAAATATTGGTTAACTAGCAAACAGAGAAGTTGAGTTCAGTCGTAAAAGTGTCACACTCTGTTTATTCTAATCCATGTTAGTATAGAAAATTGTTTTAAAAGATTTATTTTTTACTGGAAAGGCAAATTTAAAGAGAAAAGGAGATGCAGAAATATCTCCAATCAGCTAGTTCACCCCCAAGTGACTGCAATGGCTACAGCCAAGCCAATCCAAAGCCAGAGCTAGGAGCCACATGGATGCAGGGTCCCAAAGCTTTGGGCCACCCTCTACTGCTTTTACAGGCCACAAGCATGTTGCTGAATTGGAACTAAGGCAGCTGGGACAAGAACCGGCAACCATATGGGCTCCTGGTGGTTGTAAGGTGAGGATTTAGCCACTAGGCTACTGTGCAAGGCCCAGTATAGAAATATTTTGAAGACAATTCTCAGATCATCTTAGGTACCTTCCAGAAAACAGCTTCTTTGCAGCCTACTTCAGTTTTTCCATATGATTTCAAGAACAGAGAAATGGGCAATGAAACACTTGACCTTTCTAGGGCATCGGTTTAATCTCTTGTTATGAGGAGATGACTACAGAATGATGGCTTATTCCAGGACCTGAAAACAGTGACTACAAAGCAGGTTCACCTGAGTAGACTCTCTCACTGCAAAGACCATCAAGGGGTAAGGGTCTGAAAAAGAGACTAGAGCCAAGCACAGAGGCTGGCATGGTGGGGTTGCCTCCACCTCTGTGTTTTAAGACCTCTACAAGGGACCAAGGGGACCCAATGACTTACCCATCCATTCTACCAATAGTGCTGGAATGTCAGGCACTGTGTCAGACACAGAAGTAGAGGAGTGAAGGTACTACACTTCATGTGACCCACATATACTTGTTGTTCCCTGTGTGCTATACTCACTTAAGATGGGTAGATAAAAATACTTTCAAAACCTCATGGAACAACGGACTTAAGAGATAAATTTATTTCAGTGAAAATCATTCTGAAATCCATGCACAGGTTTTTATATAATATGTATTTTCCATAAACTGCTTGAAGACCCCTCACAAGTAGAGAGGAATAATTTACCTACAAGAGATTCAAAAGCTTTCATGAGAGATGGATAATTTTACAAACACTTACAAATTGAAGAATCATTTGTATCTACTGCCTTGAACTTGAATGCCACATAAATGGTAAGTCTCAAAATCTAGACTCCAAGTGTCAACATTCATTGCCTTCACACTTGTTTCTCCTTGAGCCTTACACATCTCACTAAATAGTACCACCTGTTCACCTGCTGGAACTGATAAATCTTGATGCCACTTTAGAGCCCTTTCTCTCACTGTTAACCATCTAAATCCTTTTTTGACCATCTCTTTTTAGTAGAGATACAGACATTACTCATGCATTCTATCATTATTTCTTACCCCAAAAGGCTGTTCTAGCCTTTTAGCTGGCTTCTATGTTCCCATTTTTAACCCTAATCTAAACTCAGTTAGTACCATTTACCTGCTTAATGTGCTCTGGTGGCTTGCATAACCATTCAGGATACAATCTGAACACCTCACCTTCAGATCTACAAGACCTTTATATCTTCCTGCAATCTGTCTCTCATTCCACTGCACCTCTGCCCAATTACCCTTAAGAGCCTCCCCTCATAAGGAATTTTACAGAAGTCATCTGACTGGAAGGTCTTTCCCTAACTTGTTGACCAATCTTACTTGCTTTTGAGATCTCTACACTCTCTCAGGAAAGCAATTCCTGAACACCTAATTTAAAATCGGTTCTCCGAAGTCAGAGCTGGTATGACTTCGGACCAGAAATGGTCTCCCCAAGAAGCTGTTCAACCCATCTGGACAATAAGTAGCTGGACTCCATGCTTAATATATGTTTGCAAGGAAAGAATCTTGATTGAATTTGAACTGTAATGCTGCATCAAGGTGGAGGAATCCACCAGGGGCGAGGGGAGGGGGAGGGGGATTCCCAAAGCCTATGAAACTGTCACATAATGCAAAATATTAATTAAAAATAAATTTAAAAAAAAATCGGTTCTCCAACCCCGGTCCAAAATTTATACCACATCCTCCTTTTGGAATTGTCTCATGGCATTTTTTTTGGTAATCTCACAATTTTTCACACTCTCCCAGTATCTTGTACATATTAAACACTAAATAAATATTTGTTGACAAATGAATGAAGTGTAAACCTAAAACAGATATAAAAAGCACAATCCTAGCCAACCCCTGGCATCTACAAAATACGCTATACTCCTTTTTCATTTCATTGGTAGAAAACCTCCATGCTGAAAGATGACACCTGACAGTTGAACAACCATTAATGCCTCTTTGAGCATCACACCAAGCCAAAAGAGGTAGTAAGTCAGGAATTCAAGGAAAGGAGGGCAAATGCAAGAGCACTTGGCATGTTTCAAGTGCCAATACAAGCTCAACATCTGAAACTAAGGAGCTACCTTGAAGACTTATGATCCAGGAAGACTTGAGATAGTCTTTGGGACATAGAACATGGTGTCAGACTAACATCTACAAATGCCAGATTATTCTGATATATCTTATAATTAGGGCAGGAACCAACCTCCAAATCTGGGTAGCCTGGGGGTCATATAGAATATTGTAAGAGAATAAGTATATTAGGAAACAAAAGAAAAATAAGGTTTTTTTTTTTTCCTTAGAAAAAGTCAATTTCAATGCCTACATGATGGCGGCATATTCTGCATCAAAAATAAAATTTAGTTAAACAAGTTTCACTTGAATAAAATAAGTCATGAAAATGGTTCATAAAACTTGCAATATATTTTAGTGCTACAGTTTGTGGTCCAGCCCGCTTACTCCTTAAAAATACAAAACAACCACCTTGAACAACTGGAGAGACTCTAAAGCAGGTCAAAGAAGAGAGATTTACCTCACCCCAGGTACCCAGTTTTCACTGTCTCATCAGATCAAATCTCTTGACATTAGCTGCCGCCCCCTTGGAATAAGCAGCACACAACAGCACAGAATGGCACTGCAGCCGCTGCTGCTCCTGCCTTGGGTCCCTGACAAGCTGCACCATGCAAGGTAACAAACAAAATGCCATCCGCTCCCCAGAGCAGTTGATGCAAATAAACCCTAGCCCACTGTAACACTATTGAGACATAAACAAGCAAATAGATGCTGCATCCATACCCTTCTGGAACTGGAAACGTGCCCTAATTAAAGCAGACACAATATCCCTACAGATGCAGCCAGACAGTAAATTGAAGGGGCTGCCTGCCTGGTCCCTCAGCTTCCAGGTTATGGCAATGCCTACATGAACTGAATAAACGCATCTCCTACTCAGCGTTCTCCACTTTAAATGATTGGTCTTCTGCTTAGCTATTCTCTGAAAGGAATGTAAAACTGTAACAGCCATTTAGTTAATTCTCGCATGAGGGAACGAATTGCTGGTAGCCTTCCTTATGTATTAGTCTGCCCACCAGAGACACAGACCAAAGGCTGAACCAAGCCAAGGGGTCACAAAAGGGTCAGCCCCAGAAATCCATGAAGGGGAACAGATTCCACCTGTCACTGGGAAGGGTTATGGACTAGTAAAATAGACTTAGCCCTAGCCAGGGAAGGGAAATGAAGCCTGTGGCAAAGTAATGTAGTCACAGCCTCTTTCTTTCTCTAACTAAATTGGATTTTGTCTGCAAACAAATGAACACATAGTGAGAATGGGGTATGATTATGTGTTTGATGTTCAACAGCTCTAAAGATAGTAACTTCATGTGAAAATGAAATTAAAAATTGTTCTGACAGTTTGCTTGCAATACCCTGTAAACAAAGCAAACCCTACATCTTTCTTTGGCAAATGCCTATGCCCAACTGTCTCTCTGAGTTTGGACAGAGCAGAGTTGAATCACACAGTTGAAGAGCCACAAAAAGGGAGGGGCAGGATAAAACAAAAGGTACAAAAAATGGATGCAGCAATTTTAAAAGCAATATTCTTGAGATGTTATTTATGTATTTGAAAGCAGCAAGAGATATCTTCTTCAGCTATTTCACTCCCCAAATGCAATCAAATAATCAGGACTGTATCAGGCCATAGCAAGCTGTCTGGAACACCATGTGAGTGGCAGAAGCTCAAGTACTTGGGCCATTTTCTGCTGCTTTTCCAGGTGCAAAGCATGGAGCCAGACTGGAAATAAAGCAGCCAGACTGCCCCCTCTCTTACAGGACACTAGCTAGCATCACAAGGCAACAAATTCACATGTTTTATCACAATGCCAGTCATTCAAAATGCCTTGTGCTCCTTCAAATTATAGGGACAATGCCTAAATGCACACAAAAAATGCAATAGAAAATGCATGTTGTGAAAAACAATTACACATGAACTTCATTTTTTCTTTTAATTTCAGTAGCGGAGACAGCAAGAAAGAGAGCTCCTTTCAGCTGATTCACTCTCCAGATACCTGCCATGGTTGGGGCTGAACCAGACTGGAGCCAGGAGCCAGGAGCCAGGGACTCTATCTGTGTCTCCCATGTCGGCATCAGAAATCCAATTACTTGAACTACCTATCACCTGCTGTCTCTGAGAGGCTACATTAACAGGAATCAAAAGTGGAGCTGCAATTCAAAACCAGTAACTCCAACATGGGATGCAGCAATCACAATTTATCTTAACCATTGGGCCAAACACCACACCTCATTTTTTTTTTCTCATAAAACAAACTTATCCTTTAGTCTTACTCTCCATGAACTTTTTGAAGTGGCTCTGAATTTTTGCTTTCCTTGAATCTGGATGAACTTGTGACTCTTGACCAATAAAAGGCTAAAAGTGATATTGTATGACTCCTAAAACTAAGTTAGAAAAGGCCACGTAGCTTGTTCTCTTGCAACGCCTATTCTAGGAGAAGCCAGGTGCCCCATATGAAGTCTAAGCAAGCTAGCCTGTGGCAACCATGTTTGAACTGCAGCCAGAAGTTCTGGTTAACAGCCAACATACACTGCCAACCATGTAAGAGGAGAATCGGGAACATTCAGTTACATCAGGTAGCCAGATGTCTATACAACAGTTGATTACTAATGGCGGCAACAGCCAGCAACTAGCATGAATCTTACGAGCACACTCAAGCCCAAATACCTGTGCTTGACCTGACAGTTGTGAGATAAGTAAAACAGTGGTTAAAGTCCTTGGTTTTGAACAGTGACTGGAACAGTTCAGTTTAATTTACCAAAGTGAATGGTATTGTTTTCTCCCCAGTCTTGATCATGAGATGGCTGCCCACAAACTCTCATTACAAAGCACCCTAATAAAGGGAACTCTCTGAGTAGCAGACACAACGGTTGAGTGAAGGCTTCACTGTAAGTTCAGGGCAATGACTTGCAGATAGCACGCTCTTCCCTACTTTGAGCAGAACTCTGCCTCTGTGTAACTTTCATGTATCTGTGCCAGTTCTGCCTTCTGATGCCAGAGCAAGTCTACCCTCCTCTTCTGTGTGACATCAGAAAAGATTATGCAAATAGAACAGGTCAATAGAAAAAGAAAAGCCTTCTTTGTTCCTTGGTCCTTTAAAGCATTAAGACATTAAAGAAGTGTTCTCTCCCTCAGGGTCACAGCATTTTACACATCCTTTGCATATGTACTTCTGTGCAGGAGTGGAGGAACTGACTATATGTGAAAAATTGGTTTTTTATTGCTTTTTTTCTTTAAATATGTTTAAAATGTTCAGAGCATAAAAACAAAAAACACACACAAAAGTAAATTCACCCTGGGTCAGAGAAGTAGATGAAACCAGTTCACTTGGTTTAAAAAAAAAAACTCTGGAAAAAACACTAGGGAGTACTTACATCGTACTAATGAAGGAATAACTTTCTCAGCAGAACTCTCCCAGCAGAATTTCAAATAACATGTAGGAAACTGATAAAATCGATTACATACAAATTCTAAACTTCTTCATAACAGTCACTCACAAAATAAAAAGGCTAATGGAAAATTAGGGAAAAAATACTTGTGCCATTTATTAAAAGATTGAGAAAATACAAGTTACATAATTAATGTTTGTCGATTTATTATCTACTTGAAAGGCAGTGAGAGAGATCTTTTTTTGGTTCACTCTCAAAATGTTCACAACTACCAGGGCTGAAATAGGGCAAAATAAAGAACCAGTTCTATCCAGGTCGTCCACATGGGTGGCAGTCTCTGCATGATGAAAACTTATTGCCTCCCAGGTGGTGCCAGCAGAAGCTATATCAGAAGCAGAACAGCCAGTTCTTGAACTCCTAAACAGTAGCATAATACCCCTCATCAAAAATCCCACTCCCACCCATTATTTTATTCTTTTAAAAATTATTTAGGGGCCAATGTGGTGGTATAACAGGCTAATCCTCTGCCCTGTAACCCTGACATCCCATATGGGCACAAGTTTGTGTCTCGGCTGCTGCACTTCCAATCCAGATCTCTGCTTATGGTCTTGGAAAGCAGCAGAGAATGGCCTAAGACCTTAGAACCTGCATCTATGTAAAGACAAGAAAGAAGCTCCCGACTCCCAGCTTTGGATCAGCTCAATTCTGGCCATCATGGCCATTTGGGGAGTTGAATTAGTGGCTGGAAGACCTCTCTATAGCTCTCCTTATCTCTGTAAATCTGCCTTTCCAAACTCTTGAAAGCCAGAATTACAGAGAAAGGGAGAAAGAGAGAGGATCTTTCATTAACTGGCTAACCTTCCAGATTGTTACCATAGCCAGAGTTAAGCCAGGACCAAAGCAAGAGCCAGAGCTTCTTAATTACTCACATGGATGGTGGGGTCCAAGCTCCACTGCTTTTTCCAAACCATTAGCAGAAGCTGGATCTGGAATAGGACAGCTGGGAGATGAATTGCCACCTATATGATGCCAGTGTTGCAAGTGGCAGTTTTATGCACTCTGCCACAAAGTAGGCCGCTATTATTTAAATTCTAGTTAAGAAAATGAACATTCTAAAACAATGTAAGCACTCCTATAGAGAAAGTACAAATGATCTATAATATATAAGAAAAAATTCTACATCTCTTTTATAATCAATGAGAATTTTAAAAATATATCTTTTTTTCTTGTAGGAACATATTTCTTTTTAATTGTCAGTCAACCATGGTGGTCAAAGGTACAAGAAAGGAGACCACCCTTACATGGCTTGTTAGCTATTTACTGGACCAATCTTTCTGCAAAGAATTTTGGTAACTTGAATTAATAATCATTAAAATAGGTTGTCTCTTAACTCAATCATGCTTACTCTTTAAATGAGGAAATAATCAATTAAATGTATAAAACTGTATCTATAAAAATATTCATGAGAGCATCAGGCACTATCAGGAAGCAAAAAGATATTCAATGTATCTCCACGGAAAATTAGTTGAAGAAAATGTGGTATATCCACATAATAGAGACCTGATCTAACCAGTAAGTAACCCACAATAGAAAACATTTAATAATAGAAAAAAATGGGCATCATTAATTCATAAAAACAAGTCATGAAATATACAAGTATACATAGGTTTAACACATCAAAGTATGTAAAGCATACAATGTTTCTCTGAAATAAGCAATGCATAATCATACTGTTTAAAATAAGTTTCCATTTTAAACATTAAAATATAAAAGAATATATTATGTACATTTAAATATAGATAACTTAGTATAGACAGGGAATATTATCTCAATATTTAGGTTTCTTACATGGCAAAAGATCCATCAAAATATACATAGCAATTACCTCTAAACATGGGCAAATATAAATAATTTTTCTTTTCTCTATAACTTTATATATTCTGAATTCTCTATCACAATTTCAGTCTTGAAACAGAAACTATACAGATCCACACAGCTATAACATTTAACTAAGTCTATGAACTATTTAGATTCTGTAAAATTAAAAAAAAAGTCAATTCATGAGGAATACCTATTAGATAAGAAAGGGGACAGTGTGAGCGAGAAGCAGCTGAGCCTTGAGAGAATAGTGTTAAAGAACAAGCACAGAGATGTATCTCTTCTGAAATCGACCTGCGTCACAGAGCGGAAAACTGAAATGGGAGCTGGGCACTCCAGACTTAAGCCTAATTTTGCGGCACACAGATCAAGACTGCCATTCTTTACCTGAATTCCCCCATCAAAAATATGTCAGGCTAGAGAATATCAAATTCCCACCCAGTCTGAAGAGGCAAGTCTTTCTGTGGAATCAAGAATTTCATAGAATCTTTTGTCTTCAAGCAGGTAGTATTACAACTAGAATTGCCAGACAAAATATAGGATATATAGGTATGTTTGAATTTCATGTAATAGTAAATATTTGTTTAGTACAAAAGTTATGTCCCATGTTATATTTGGGACATACTTAAACCAATTTTCCACACAGTATGGGACTTCTCTAACAGGCATCTACACTGTAGCAGGACTACCCTTTGGGAAATAACTATAGTCAGGAATATATAGCTTCTGAAAGAGCTGTATATCTGAAATCCACATTGAATTGGGCATCCTGTACTTTTACATATCCAAATTCTTAGTTTAGGTAAATCAGCTGTCATGCAATATTCAAGTTAACTTATATTTAATTATTTCCAAAGTATTTCATCTTGGTATCCTTATCCTTTTCTTTTCCAACCTCCTGTGTCTAGTGTGATGCTAAATTGGGAATGACACGGTTTCATCCAAGGATAACTCACTCCATGCCTGTCATGGCAGACACTGGCCAAAGCAGCCCAAAAAGAGCATGACTGCAGCCTGAAAGCTGGGAGGACTTCAGAGGAATCACAAGTACAGACTGCACCTTTTTTTAAATAAAAAATCTATTTATTATATCAGAGTTACACACACGGGGGGAGGGGGGAGTCTTCCATCCACTGGTTCACTCCTCACATGGCCACAATAGCCACAGCTGAACTGATCTGAAGCCAGAAGCCAAAACCTACCTTCAAGCCTCCCACATGGGTGCAAAGCCATCTGTTGCTGCTTTCCTAGGCTATAATCCTGATCCAAGAAACTGAATCACAAACTGGAGTAACCAGGACTTAAACAAAATTATCTTATTATATTGTTGGAGTGCTTGAAAATGACAAATCGTGAAATTCTAGCACTGCCCCTGGCATGTTCACTTTAGGAGAATCACCTTAATTCTATTTGCTTATTATTTTGAACACATTTTCTTTTTTTCTTTTTTTTTAAATTTATTTTATTGTATTGTTGTTGACAATGGTTACATAGTTAATTACGGTTAAAAAAAAAGGTTCGGGGGTATAGGGAAGTGGGTAATACTATTATGTCCATATTGTCTCCATCATGTATCCGAGGTAAAGAGGAATATTGAGGGAGAAGCCTCACCCGGTTTCCCGCCCACCCCAAGTCCCGGATGTGGGGCATGCTCTGAGATATTTGCCCAAGTGGTTTTAATAGTTCTCCAGTTATGAATTGCTGCCAGTTTCGCTCGATGAGGTCGTCCACTGATTGATATGGTCCATCATAAAGTCTCCGTTTGCCCCATATTTCGCTGCCAACAATATACAGCTGAGATGAATGAATGACCTGTTCTGTCTTCTGTCTTTTCTTGGTTAGAGTTCTGAGTCCAGCAGTTCGATTGGGGAGATCTCCAAAGAAACTTTGAGGTATTCCCAGACTAGATTCTTGTATGTTCTAGAAAGCACAGGGCCCGGCACAGTCCATCACCCCGATCAGCTGGTGGCTTCAATTGCTGGGTTGGTTCTGTTTTCAGTCCCGAGTTGCACTGGAACCAATGGCTGTTGCAGTCCAGTCTAGTTCTGCCCAGCACATACTCGGCCCTTACATCAACCAGTGGGAGCTGCAGCCTAGTCGGGGCAACCCACAATAACCCCCCCCAGGCCCGCCCCCTACCCTGGTTTGCCAGTATGTGTAGAAGTAGACCAGTCTGTCCCCCATCCCATTTGGCTCTTGTACTTGTCACTGGGTATTAAAGCTTATTGAACACATTTTCTTAATGTGTTTCCTGGTCCTAGACTTTAGCATGCTCAGGTATGGAGTGTGTGTTATCCACCTTTGGATCCACAACCTCTGGCATACAGCACCCCTCCATCAAAATTTGCTTAATGAGGTGCCAGTGTTGTAGCACAGTGAGCAAAACCATAGCCTGCAATGCAGACACCCCCTATGGCTACTGGTTTGCGTTCTGGCTCCTTGCTGATGGCCTGGGAAAAGCATGGAGGATAGCCCAAGCTTGTGAGCCCCTGCTACTCACATGGAGACCCAGATAATGCTCCCAGTTTATATCTGGCTGAACCCTTGAATTGAATTAATTTGAAGAATAAACCAGCAGAGAGATGATCTCTCTTTCTCTCTCTAGCTCAAATAATTAAGCCATTATTTGCTGAACAAAATAAAAATCATCACACAGATCTATACCCATTAATAAGGTTCTTAATAGCTTCATTGGCACATTTTCTGAAACTAGACTTAAAGAAGCCAGCCCATAGAAAACTGAGTTACTATACTTGCTTCAAGAATAAAAAGAAGTTGCAAATAACCATGGGGCACCTAAAATTGGGTCACTGCTTGGAGAATCCTTTATTATTGGTGGATTAAAGATGAAGCAGGTCCCTAATTGCAGCTTTAGCTTCGGTATGTCTGTGTCAGCACTACTCAGGGATAAACTTCTAAAATAATAATACTTTGATTTAGTATTAGACTTTCACCATTCAGTGCACTCTGCCACCTATTATTTTCTTTTATCCTCACGATAAGCCCAAGCGGGAGAGCAATTTTACAGATGAGCAAATAGCACAGCAGGTTAAGTGACCGACAGAGGGTCACAGTGATTTCAGTAGTGAAGCTGGGCCAGACCTTCCCATTCCCAGTCCTGAACTAACTTCCCAGGACATGGAATTCCCTTCTCTAAAACAGATAGAATGACATATGTCCTTAGGGAACTGAAGCCAGCACAAGGCTCTTGCAAAAGAGGAAACAAGGAAAGAAAGAAGGGAGCAAGGAAGGAAAGAAAAGAGTAAGTAATGGAGAAAAGATAGGAGGAAGGACTAGAGGGAAGGGTATTGTGTCTCAGCAGGTTAGGACATTATTTGTAGTGAAAGCATCCCATATAAGAGTACTAGTTCATGTTCTGACTATTCCACTTCTAACCCGGCTCCTTGCAAATGTACCAGGGAAAGCAGCGGATGATGACCAGGTGCTTGTGCACCTGCCACACACATGGGACACACAGATGGATTTCCAAGTTCCTGCTTTCAGCCCGACAAGTTGGAACTGTTGTGGCTGTTTGAGGAGTGAATCAGCAGATGAAAGATCTCTGTTTTTAACTCTGCCTTTCAAATAAATAATGTTTTAAAAACAGAGGGAGGGGAGGGAGAGGCTAGGAGACAGGAAAGGAGGGAGGGATTATGGGACTAGATTGGAATGAAACCTTAAACATAACAGCCCTTTTTATGCAGGATTACCATGAGAAAACTCCTTAGATATTTTAGTTATAGTTACTTCAGAACTTCACAATCAGGTCTAGACCAAACTGTGTTAAGAACATTGGACTGTATGTGCTAGACAATTTTCTGTGAAATCAGGTTGAGCAAATTTGATAAGCAGTTATTGATACATAAAGCTTGTTGATTCACAGGGTCAGCACTGTAGCATATACGACTAATTCTCTGCCTGCAGTGCAGCGCTCCATGTGGGCACCAGTTCCAATCCCAGATGTTCCATTTTTGATCTATCTCTCTGCTAATGGTCTGGGAAAGCAGTGGATGATGGCTTTGGGGGAGACCTGCATTCATGAGGGAGACCTGGAAGAAGCTTCTGGCTCCTAAATTTGAACCAACCCAGCTCCCTGTAGCTTTTTCAACTATTTGAGGAGTGAACCAGTGGATGGAAGATCTTTCTGTCTTCCCCTTTGTCTCTGTACTTCTTTCAAATATTTTTTTAAACTTGTTGACTAATTGAGCTTTTTGTAATTGATGCCAATCAGACAGATTCTGATCAATTACTAAAATTTTAATTTTTTTCTTTTAGTTCCTTTGAAGGGCAGAAAGAAAGAGTGGGTTCTAATGACTGGTCCACTCTCCAATTGTCCATAGTATCCAGGCTGAAGCCAGCAGTCTGGGACTCAGTCCAGATCACCTCTGTAGGTAGCAGGAAGCCAAATGCTTGAGTCATCATCTGCTGCATTAACAGAAAGTAGGGCTAGGACTTACATACTAACACTCTGATAATAAATGTGGCCACCCCATGCAGTGCCTTAACCGCTGTGCCCAGTGCCCACCTTCACTGTCGATTTGTAAAGGGTGAAGCCATGGTGTCTCCCTACAGATTCCCTGCCTCCATACATAATGCAGACACTGAGGAAATTTATTGATGAGGATGAGTCTACCAAATGGCACTGTCCTTGGAACAGCACTTCATTGTTTACAAAATAGCTCAACCAGAACACTTGGATCTTTCTTGAGTCATGGGTCTCTATGAGGAAGTGATGACATTTGTGAACCTCATTTCCAGATTTTAAAAAAAAAAAAAAAAACAGTACATCATGCACAGGACAGGGATATAATTTTACATACAATTCAAGAGAGACAGAAGATGAGTGTTTCCATATATCTTATTCCAAGATTTCATAGATCATTAAACATCTATCCCGATAAACTGTATTTCATGTGGCAACAGCTATGTGAGGTAGGTAAGCAGGTATTAATGATGGTGTTTTGTACTTTAGGAGACTAATACTCAAAAACCTAAATGATTTATCTGAGAGAAAACATTTATTGGGAAAAAAATGAATACCAACTCACCCTACTGCTGGCCTGCATTTCTTTTCCTATCCAGGTATCCAAATGATAGGCAAAAACACAAAAACAGTCTCAAGAAATGATCTGTCCTCTCAAGATAATAGTCGAGAGAGCAGCGGCTTTCCTTTCCCCTGTCCCAGCTGTTCTTTAAAATACTGCTCCATAAACCTTTAGAGAATTGTAACAATTACCACAAAACTTCTTTGTCCCAAAGGCTTATTGGGATGCCAATCATGGATACACAGAGGCATCAGCCTTGAATTCACAGACATTTACTTCTTGTGAAAGATGGACACGTTTACCAAAGCACTCAGGCAGGTAAGCGCTAGGACAGGAGTGGGTGGGAGACAGCCTGTGGTGACACCAAGCATAGCGCATAAAGACACAATGCACTCCTCAATGTATAGTCCTAAGGTATTTCAGAAAATTCATGGAAAAATTAGAAATGTGCTTTTAAAAATCATTTTTCACAATATGTTTCATAGGCAAAGTGATTCCCCCACTGTTTTGTCCCCATTCCTCCTCTTCCTCCCAACTCTGGAAAATACCTTTTTAAAAAGATTTATCTGAAAAGGAAGAGATGGCAGGGATACAGAGAATCTTCTCCTTACTGGTTCATTCCCCAAATGATCACAACAGCCAGGGCTGGATCAAGTGAAAGCCAGGAATCCCACCCAGGTATCACACGGTAGGAGGCAGGAGCCTCAATACTTGCTTGGGCCATCATATGCTTCCTATTAGACAGTGTAGCAGGAAGCTGGAGAGGAAGTGGAGCAGCTAGGACTCAGTTCCAAGCACTCTGATACATGGGAGGCAGATGTCCCAACTGGCAGCTTAATCTGCTCCCACTCCAAAATAAATCTATTTTGAAACCCAACTCAAGTAATTATCTGTGGGTCTTCTGCAACATTGCTTCAGATAAGACTCAGGACAAAAAGCAACAGGAACAGTGCAAGGTGCTGTCAGATTAGCTCTCTGCAGGGCATCAAGGCAGTCAGGCTGGTCCCTGCCAAGATGGCTGGGAAGTAGTAGGACCGAGAAAACACAAGCTGAGCTCAAACATGTGTACTAATTACTTCATTATCATAATAATTATTATGCATCCTTGCTAAACTCTTGTATCAGAGATTTTTAGCTATAGCTTTTTCTCTATTAGAGTTTGATCTCCTAAAGTTAAGGCAAATTTCTTTTCTTCTTTCTGTATCTGTAACTTGGTGTTTTGTACACAGCAGTGGTCAATTTTTTGTCAAATTAAAATGACTAATGTGGCATGAATAGGAATTTTGAAATATATGTGCTTTTGTATGCGTGTGTGTGTGCTCTTTCATCTACACTTTATTTTCTCCTTTGGCAATTTGAAAGTACAACTCTAATGTAAGAGTTTGAACTGCTTTATTTTCTTTAGCTCTATACTAAAAAACAACAGAAGAAACAAAATCCTGATTGTGTACAGAAAGCAAGAAGATCCTGAAAGAAAAAAATAGATTCTTTTTTCTTCTTATCTAATTGCTTCCCCTGTTACCTTTCTTAGATTCACAGGAATTAGCGGTAGGAGAGGCCCAGCCCAATTGGCTGTACAGAGCAGAGCAGAGTTTCTCTGTGCTTCATTACTGTTTCAGTGAGGGCAGATTCCCCTTCTCCATCCCCTTTGCTGCTCCCAAGTCTCCCACAAAGGCCAAGGTCAGTATGTGTCGACTGAGTCACGCTAAGGCTCTTGTTTTTCACCCTAGTTAAGCAGAAGCCCATTAGCCTGGATTTATAAGATGGGATTATATTTTGTCTCTGCTGAATATGTTCAGTATTTCTCTCACACATGGATACATTTTTATTCTTTTCAGCTCCCATATGAACTATACACAAAGATAATGTAGATAGTGGGTGAGGTTAGCCTTACACACACACACACACAATGTAAGTCATTACTCACATTGGACAATGGAAGAATAAACCCTTCCATTGCCCAATTAATGCCTCAAAGTCCATTACTAGTTCTTCATTTCCCTCTACTGACACTTTCTTTCCATCTTTGAGAAAGATTATCTGGTTTAAAGGGCAGAGATTGAGCATGCTCTAACTCCAATATGAGGAGACTTCAAGAAGTTCAGAGGATGGAGTGTGAAGATACCTTTGACTTCTTGAAGACCTCTCATGCATGGACTTCAGTTTGGCTTTTTGGTTTGGTGTTTTTTTAACCACAGTAAGCTTATCTTTAATTCCATTCTCTGGCAACTTTTAAAATACTCTGCTCTCAACTGATTGAGTTGGTCAATCTGGCAGAGCTAAACTTTTTGACCTTAAGAAAAAACAGACCAATAAGAGCAGGAGGATAAAAGAAGTGAGCTGCAAAGCTCAGAGGGGAAACTTACTTCATCTATGTGAGCAGCCAGTGCTGGAAGTGGGAATATGGTGAGACTTTTTTTCAAATCCCTCAAACTACAGTGAAGACCCTTTGCTTTCCGTCATCCCAAAATGGCACAACCATACTTTTTTATAATCATGACAGCAGGAGACAGGCAGGCAGAACAACTTAACACACTGAGAGAGGAGCCTTGCAGAAGCTAGAGTTACCCCTTCTGGTTCATATCACCCTTCTCCACAATGACATCAACATCTTACCAACTATCACCTTTTACAAAAAGCCAACCACTTAATTTTAAGCACAATTTGCAATGAAATACTAGCTCTCTAATTCTGAAAGCTTTTATCAGTTTTGCTTCATGCAAAGATACTTAGAAGAAGCAATGAGAATTTTCACCTCTGATGCTTGTGCTCAACTTCCAGTAACTGTCATTTCCCTCATTCTGCCCTCACCTTACTTCCTTACCTCTCATGACCTTCTTGTTTAAAGTTCCCAGAGAAATAGCTGACTTTAACTTTCACTTTCACTTTAATCCAGCCACCTCCACCTTCACCTGAGTGATTCTTTCTGGGTGATTCTCATTTCGAGTTTCATTTCCAATTACAAAATGGTAGGTTTCTAAGTATCTAAAAGACATTTCCAAGATTCTCACCAGGTGATCATTCACTAAATAAATATTTCTTGGTCACCACTAAAGTGGCCTTCTAAGGGATACAGAACTGAATGTACAAGACTTGATTCAAAAGAGATTTACTCACTGTGGGGCAACTGTAAAACTGGATTATTTGAATAGCCAATGCAATAAATATCCACATAAAGATGTAAACGGGGCATTCTGATGAGAACACAGAACAGAGTCACTGCCTGAACAGCCAGTGATCATTTAGGGGAGAAATATTTGACCAGTAGCCTATGGTCGGAGCAGGCTCCCCATCAATAGCACAGTTCATGGAGAGCACACTTCTCCAGGCTGGAGATAAAGCATGTGTGAGGCACAGAGAGGTGTGGAGAAAAGGCTGAAACCCATGTGACATCAGCAGGTCATGCGTGCCATGCTCGAGCGTGGATGGTGAGCAACTTAAGCCCAAAAAGATCCTCATCATCTTGGAGGTGACATGGCCATATCCATTTGGAAGGGCACTACCCTGAAGGAAACAGGGGAGGGTAAGCAAAATCGGAAAAGATTTGCTTCTGATATGCAACTGGGAAACCGCAAGAAAGCAGCAACAATCAGGAAGCGAGGAACATAGCTTGGATGTTAGACACCCTGGAGCAGGTGACAGGTGACAGGATGACAGTATTTCTGCCATGATCCAAGGAGCTCCCAAAGCTGTCTCAGTGCATCTCAGATGTGCATGCATAGAAGCATGCTCATATTACCAATTGCTCTCAGACCTGCATTAGTGTTTCAGTTTTGAATTTGTACCAATGTGCCCCATACGTGAATGTTTAACATTTCCCTCTACTTTACTCAGCAAGTATCTGTTCCAGAAGCTCGAAAAAAAATTAAAAACTGACTGTATTTTAACCACAAAGTATTTCTCTTACCCAATGTACACTGATTTTTAGAGCTGCCATTTCTGATGACAGATGTTGAAACATTTCAACTTACCTTTTATGTCTTCTTTTTCCAAGATTTTAAAACAGGTTTTAAAAACTTTTATATAGTTTTTTAGCCTCAACATCCTTTCCCTAACATTACTGCTCATTTTCTCACAGTGTATAATAAAAAAAATTAACAACTCCTGTTACTGTTTATTTCCCATCTGTTGGAGACGACATAAAATTTCAAACATGCTTATAAAAAATCTACCAAACATGCCAAACATAATGTATAGTATACTAAACATTATGTTCATTGTATATATTTTATGTACCAATTCCAGCTAAACTATGCAGTATTACAGCATGAGTCATCCTTTTTAACCTATTGTAATTTTACCACACACTCTACAGTGGCACTGAAATTTAATTGAAATATCATGTGTATATGTAGTGCAGAGTATTTGAACTTTTTTCTATCTTATTTAGGAAAATACAATCTATTTTCCTTTAGAGCATCAAAACTGTGGTTGATAAGCATGTTAAAACTGGGAATACAACATAAAGTTTAAGAAATTCAGCATAAGAATTAGCAGAGAATCTATGCTATAGTGATTTAAAGTTTTCTGAACATAGTACAATTACTAATTATTTGAAGCAAAGGTAGAAGATTAAATAATCACTGCTCTCAATTTGTTTGTAACCTGCCTTTGGCATAATGCAGATGTTACTAACCATCCCTTTTCTGTCATGTCACCCTCACTTGATATGACCCTTGTGGAACTAAATATAAGCTCCCAGAAGGATTAAATGAGCTGTCTACTCATTTCCTTTTATAAAAGACAAACTGAAATAACACATTGGAGTTGATCTACTTCACTATCAGCAAAATGCAGATATCTTCAAATCAATTGCAAGAACACATTGCTAAAAAAGAGGCATGGTCTCTACCCACACCCTAGTTCTCAGGCATTCAAAATCATGTGTGAGCAGTGGATACACACACACACACACACACACACACACACACACACACACATACAGACTTATTTCTTGCCAAGAAAACTCACCTATCTTCTTTCTCACTGTCTTACTTCTGCTCTGGTTTCCACTGATGCTGCAAAAGGTTTTACTCAGCTGCCAAAGTTAACAATGGCAAACAAATAAAATGTGTTTCTATTTCGGAGTTGTGCTACATTATTGTACACCATTCTCTTTTGTGTTCCTAACATGGTTCTATTAATTTTTTTTATTAATTCTCAGCTGATAAATCAGGGCCCCCAAACTGCTAAATGCAGGAAAACTAGTCTGTGAATAGTCTCATTGATCTGTGCCCTTTTCTCCAACTGTTCACTTACCAGAGGGTTCTCGGGAGTACAATCTGATGATCACTGATCCTCCCCAGATACTTCCAGGGCATGTAAGGTTAAAACTCTTTTTTAATAATATTAAGAATTTTCTTCCATTCCACCCCAATTTTCTCATGAATATGTGTGTATGCACACATGCATATGCATATGAGTTTTCCAGAAGCTACCTTATGTGACATTGCAATAGATAGAATATAGAAATATGAAAATCCAGTATTCTCCTGTTAACCTAAATGAGAAAGGGATTTCTAATAATTTAGAAAGACACCATCCTTCACATTGTTTATATTGAAAATATAGCTATTTTCATAAAACGTGTTAATAGAGATTTTATACAAATGCTTGAACACATTTTTATTTCTACAATAGTAAATAATAATTGATAACTATATATAAAACAGGTCTGTTAAAAAAAAAAAAGAACATAAAGGGGATCTGGAGCCAAAATGTCTGAGAACTGGTTAACACAGCTTACCAATTCATTCTTCTCTTCTAAACTCTTGAAGTAGGAATAGAAAGAGAGAGATTGAGAGAGGGAGTCAAGATTACAGGGCACCCTGAAAACTCGAGGAATTAGTCACAGCATAACATTTGATTTGAATATCCACTGATCTTGTTTTCAATTTGCTTTCCTATTAATATAACCAGACTGAACCAATAACTAGGAAACTCTCCATAGCTAATGTAGTGACATACAAAGAACATGAAATAAAACAGATAATTAACATTTATTAAGACCCTACTATGTGCTAGATGCCTATTAATGGCAGTTAGTTAATGGCACAGGACCTACATTCTGAGTGGTTCAAACTGGTTCAACCAATTACTCGTTGTGTAAGCTTAGGCATGTTAAAAATCTCTCCCTGCGTCCACTTCGTTATGTTGTAAGATGCCATGTCTTATCATGCTTTTTGTGAAAGGCAAATCAATTTTTACATGTAAAGTCTTTTGAACAATGTTTCCTATGTCTAATTTCCTGTCTAATTGTCACTACAACCTTCAAAAGGAATAGTTATTATTATGTAAAGGATCTAAAGCTCCAGGTGGTGACATATTCTACTTAAGGTCATGCAGTGCAAATTCTCTTTTAACTCTATCTACATGATGGAAAAGCTCTTACATCAGATCCACCATTCTCAAACTTCAGTTCACATCAGCGTGACCCTACTCACAGAATGTTTAATTCAGTACATCTAACATAGGGCCAAGTAAGTCACTTCAAATAATTTCCCTGCAGTTTTCAAGACTGTAGACCCTAAGTACTATGTATTGAAAACCTTGACCCTTGAAACCATGCTTGATCACTACTAATGTCCATACCCACAATAATATCCTTCTGTAGCCTAGAATATCCTTATTTTGACATGGTTCTTTCTATAACATTTTTTAAATCTTTCCTATGTCATCACTGTAATAGAGGAATAATCAAAGTTAGGATTACTTCTGTACATTTAGAGCTAAAGCAACAATCTCACTAAGCAGTCTCATGAGTTATCAACTCAGATTCATGCCTTTTAGAAATGAAGAAACAAAATTAGGCTGTTAACATATTAAAGTTCCCTACCTCGAAGCTCAATTTCTTTTAATATGTTTCTTAAGTGATTCCTACTTAATTATGGTCGAACTAAAACTCCTCACTTTCATCCCTTCTTCCCTTCTTTCAAAGCTGTAGCAGCTCCAGAACAAAATGTCTTTCATAAGAGTGTGTTTTTCTCAATTGCCTGAAATTCTGCACCAGGACAAGTGTGGAAGGGAATTTAAAATTATTCCTTAAAATTGAAGCAAATTAAAGGAGAGTCACCTACGTCCAGCAAATCCTACTCTCTAGCAGGAAGTCACTAATGGAATGCCATATTGGCAAGAAAACATGTGGACTTGCATACAACCAAGAAGCCCAAATGCAAATGTTGTAGTAATATAGAAGTGCACATCTAATGTTCTCTGTCGAAGGAGAGGGGAGGGAGAGTGAAGCGGAAAGGAGGTGGGGGAAGAAAATGAGAAAGGGGAAGAAGGTGACAAGAGAGGGGAAAAGGCTAGAGAGAGAAGGGGAAGAGGGAAAAGAGGAGATGGGGTAGGGGAAGTAGAGTGGAAGAGGGAAGAGAGGAGAGGAGGATAGAGAAAAGCTAATAAGAAGAAAGAAGAAAGAGGAGGGAAGGAGAGAGGAAGAATGGGAGGGAAAGGGAAGGTAGGGAAGGGAGGAGAGAGGAAGGCAGAGAAGGGATCCAACTGCTTGAGACATCAATACCTGACTTTCAAGGTCTTTATTAGCAAGAAGTTGGAATCAAAGCCTCTCCCCAGGACTTGAATCCAGGCACTCCAGAATGAGACATGAGCATCTAACCACTCCGCCAGTGCGGTACCAATCTCTGTGATACTTTAAGCAACATGCACAGAACTCAGAAACAGGGGGCACCATGGCCAGCACCACCCCCAGGAGGCTCCACTCTCAACATGACCCAAGCAACAGACAGAGCAAAGTCCTAATCAAGGACGATAAATGGCGGAGAGCAGGATGTGGTGGTATGGCCAGAGATCACTTCGCTTGCTTGTCATTGCTTGTGTCACTGCTCCCCTGTTTCGGGGGAGGAAGTTCAATTTGAAGTTCGAGTGCGTACAAAGCCGGGGGTGGGAATCAGTGATAACGATGGAATTTGAAGATGGAACTGATGATGTGTTACCAGAAATACAGACAGGAAGTCTGGAACAATCACCTTTCTTAAGAAGCACAGGACAGGACTAAAGAGCAGAGACAAAGTAACACATACACTTAGGAATTGAGGGTGTTTTTTCTGTTTGTTCCAAGGGAGAAAAAGTCCTCTGAAAGCCCTAATTTTTCATTCCTTCCCTTAATGCATTATACTATAATTTTTTTGAAAAACTTATTTATTTTTATTGGAAAGTCAGATTTAGAGAGAGAGACAGAGAAAAATGTTTCATCTGTTGATTCACTCTCCAAGTGGCCACAATGGCTGGAGCTGAGCCAATCCAAAGGCAGGAGCCTCTTCCGGGTCTCCCATGTGGCTGTAGGGTCCCAAGGCTTTGGGCCATCCTCGACTGCTTTCCCATGCCACAAGCACGGCACTGGATCAGAAGTGGAGCAGCAGGGATATGAACTGGCACCCATATGAAATCTCAGTGCATACAAGGTGAGGACTTTTGCCACTAGACTACCATGCCCAGCCCTATCATACATTCTTACTTTCATATTGTTTCCAAAAAGTCAGGGAGAGAGATGAGGACTTACTCATTATTTTCTATTAGAAGGATTCCACATTTATTTTTTTTTTTTTTCATTTTTTTTTATTACAGCCAGATATACACAGAGGAGGAGAAACAGAGAGGAAGATCTTCCATCCAATGTTTCACTCCCCAAGTGAGCTGCAACGCGCCGATGCACGCCAATCCAAAGCCGGGAACCTGGAACCTCTTCTGGGTCTCCCAAGCAGGTGCAGGGTCCCAATGCATTGGGCCGTCCTCAACTGCTTTCCCAGGCCACAAGCAGGGAGCTGGATGGGAAGTGGAGCTGCTGGGATTAGAACCGGCGCCCATATGGGATCCCGGGGCTTTCAAGGAGAGGACTTTAGCCGCTAGGCCACGCCACCGGGCCCAAGGATTCCACATTTATAACATTTGAAGAAAAAAAAACCTTCTGTGGATGGAAGGGAGCCCTCATCTTTTTTTTTTTTTTTTGGAGCCCCCAAAAAGAATAACTTTGACACATAATTAGGTATTTAGAGTAATTATCAAACTAGTAGTTTTGATAAGAATATTACTGTTACAGAGTGTGTCAATACATGCTTTTTAAAGATTAGAAAATTTCTTCTGCATTCATGTGGGAATACTGCTGTCCCAACGAAAAGGGTCAAGGTAGCTTTTGATTCTATGGTGCCATAAAAATGGAAATGGATTACTGTAGCTATCCATATTGGCCTGTGCATAAGGCCCACCAACGTGGTAAGAAAGCACCTTTATCATCTGAGCACAGAACATACACCAGAGCAGTCAGAAGGCAATTGTACTCCCAATCCTTGATTCTGGACTTCTCAGCAACAGATTCTTAGTTTCAGAGTGGTTTGTATGAACAGGTCAAGAACTGATTATTTAGAACCTTCCACAAGCTCTTTCCTATGCTAGGTTTCAGTGATACAAAAATGAGTAAGACAGGGTCCCTGTCCCACATGTGACTATTAGTCAGCCTTGTGATATGCCCACATGTCCTACCTCCCCTTAGATGTGCATCCATTCTCAGCTTTTCTAAACAGCTTTATTTCACACAAACCTCTTCAGAACTCTGTCTCAGGCATAACGAAAACACAACTAGACTGCGTCCCAGTATAATATGCTTACCCTTTCCTCCCTCATTCGTCTTCCCTGTACCCTGTAGGTTCTGAAAAGGGCACTGTGTACCATAAATTCATAAGCCCATCTACAGGGGCAGAATGAGGCAGGACTGCTGACATTCAGTTGAAATAATAAACCTCCAGGAACAAGCTTCAGTGCTTGACTGTTAAGAGTAGTCAGCAAAATCCACAGATTTAATTACACCCAAGTAATTGCAGAAAAGATCATCCATTATTCTAACTACTCTATACCAGAAGAGCTCATACCCTGAAATGATTTTGTTGTATCATAAATAGAGATCTATTCATTAGGACCATGAAATAAAATGGAAATCTGTTTTCCTTTAAGAGCAATGTGATTACCATCACCCATAATAACATTATGGGAGGAAAAACATATTGTCTGTTAGGACACATGCATTTTCCTTTGTGTCTTGGCCTTCACTTGTTCCTTCACAGCAATCACGGTGTGTAAGACCTTGGGTAACATAGAATTACCCCAAACATTCCATTCAGGTACCTCTATTTGGTAACAAAAAGATTCAGAACCCTTAAGGTATAGACACTACCCTACTAATTCTACAGACTTTTTGACTTTTATTTTTTTAAGTCCCTGGAGTTATATTCACAGTACGCAGATTAAAAGAGGAGTGCAGCATTATTCTTAAAGAAAGAATGACTTGGGCCCGGCGGCGTGGCCTAGCGGCTAAAGTCCTCGCCTTGAAAGCCCCGGGATCCCATATGGGCGCCAGTTCTAATCCCGGCAGCTCCACTTCCCATCCAGCTCCCTGCCTGTGGCCTGGGAAAGCAGTTGAGGACGGCCCAAAGCCTTGGTACCCTGCACCCGCGTGGGAGACCCAGAAGAGGTTCCTGGTTCCCGGCTTTGGATCGGCGCGCAACCGGCCCATTGCAGCTCACTTGGGGAGTGAAACATTGGATGGAAGATCTTCCTCTCTGTCTCTCCTCCTCTCTGTATATCCGGCTTTCCAATAATAATAAAAAATCTTAAAAAAATAAGAAAGAATGACTTAAATTGGAAATGGAACTAGGTATTGATGAAGTTCAGAAGCTAAAAATGTAGAAATAAGGTCTTAGCAAGAGAAGGTTACATACACCAGAGACATATACCACAGCAGTCAGGAGGCAATTATACTCCCAATCCTTAATTCTGGACTTCTCAGCAACAGATTCTTAGTTTCAGGGTGGTTTGTATGAGTGGTTTGTATGAATAGGTCAAGAACTGATTATTTAGAACCTTCCACAAGCTCTTTCCTAGGCATTTGATTTTTTCAATCTAAAAGAGGGATTTGGAGCACAGATTACAGAGTTGGAATAAGTGATTTAAAAAGAGAATAAGAGAATACAGAGCAAACTCAAAAGAAGCTTGCATTTTATTTCCATTTACTTTGGTATTTAATACATTTTCAAACACTGAAATCTTAACAGCAGACTTCAGAAATGAATAGAACTAGCTGTGACTTGAAATTCTAAATTCTAAATGGCCTTACTGTTTTGCTTTATTTTGTTTGTTTCATTCTGTTTAATAAAAATGTGATAATTGATCGGGGATGAAGGTGAGGAGGAGCGAGCAATTAGAAAAGGGACTTGACCTTGTATTTGTGAAGATTCAAGGAAAAATAGTGCAAAGGCTTCCAGATGACAAGTAAGGGCAGAGAGAACCCAGAGAAAAGAACTCTTTGGCTTGATTAAAGGTTGAGAAAACAAGTGGGCACTCATGGTTAACTAGACATGGAGACACAGAAGCTTGCTTTGCTCTATGAAATCGTAGGTGTGTATTTGCGGAATTCATCATCTGTTTCAAGATCTGTAGCTGTCATTCTCCAGATCCCTGGAAGAACAGGCATAGACAGTGAGTCCTTTACTTTCCAGACGATCATGGTAACTACTACGCCTTCCCATGATAGCAAATACCCCACCCATCCCTCTTCTTGGTCCTAACCAGAGAAAAGAGACATGTGGCTGATAATGAAGTGCTCATTTAAAAAAAATAGATTATCTCTGAACTGATGGATAAACATCAGCCTTATTCTATCTTCACACAAAAGGCAGCACCAAGAGTAGAAGGTAAAAGCCATAAAGGTAAATATCTGCTTAATACAAATAGGGACTTTTTAATACTTAAAAATTTCCTGAAAATGGAATCATTTTTGTTATAGTGAGTTTCGAGACACTTGAATAAAGAATGGATGGACATATGTTAGGACTATCACAGAAAGAGTTACAACTTTGTTTGAAAGTTGAACCTCATGATATCTTTTGCTTTTGTAATTCACAGTCAGAGATTCAGTCTATCTTTCATAGCATGCTCACCAAACAGATTAATCATCTGCCAAGCCAGAAACAAGAAAAGTAGGAAAAAAAATAAAACGTAATCTGAGTTCCCTCCCTTACCTCCTGGAAATGCAAAAATTGTTAACAGTACTCTTTCTCTGCTTATCTTAAAGTACATCTATTATTTTTTCCCAGAGACTCTGACAAACTTCCAGGGGTCAGATAAACATCATGGATTTCACCTGTTTCTGTTAATGCTGAGTGGCTCTACAGTATAATGAAATTCTGATCCAAACATTTACCTTTCTGTGTATTTGGCAAACACTCCCCAGATAAAATGTGCTTAGCTGTTGGAAAATGTGTGTGATCCTCTTTGGATGAATCCTAAAATAACTATGATATAAGCTCAATTTTCTCCTATATCAAACTTGTATAAAATAGGATAATTCAATAGCTGTTTGAATAACTCTCGGACACTTAAAAGTCTCAAGTCGTATTTTACCCATAACAATGCATTATACTGACTCATCACTGCATATCACTGTCCATAAATTTTCACTAGAATTGGGACTTTTGGACTCAATTTAAGTTCATTACCAACAGGTGATGGCTGATGTATCTAATTTGTTCTTTCAAAAATTATTACATTGAGTAGCTTTAGGATGCAGAAACCACAACAAACAAAAACACAATATATCTGGACTTAGCAAGGGATATAATGGATCAATAGCAATAGTATTAACCAAAACAAGAGGAGCTTTGGAATGGAAACAAGGACATTTTAGATGGAGAATTAGTTTTTAAACATCCAAATCATACTAAACAATGAACATGTCAGTAAAGACAGCATCTCTCCTTTAGTTATGGATCATGCAAAAAGGGTTTTCAGTGTGTTGATGGTGACTTAGAGAATATGGTAGCACATTTTCAGGAAACATAAAGTTTGTGATATTAGAAATCACAGTCAAATACCAAAATGCTTTGGGACCAAATAACTGGTTTAATAAGACAAAAATCAACAGAGTTAAATATGTAGGTACTTAGGAATGGAAAAGAAACCAAACCTAATTTGGAATGTCAGCAATGCTGTGTGTGGTAAGGTCTTAAGGATTTTTAATTCATGATAAATTGACTTTTGACAAGAGCATCGTTACTTCCCCTACCTCTCTGCTTTTCCCTCCCACCAAAAGAAGAAAAAGTGGATCTAGGCTACATTCATGTCCAGAAACACACAATCCAGAATGAAAGACCCTAAAATTCTACTCTTTCATGATCCTATGAGTCCAAAAAAAATAGCATTTTTATTTTGGATTTTGTCAATTTTAATGGAAATTTCTCAAAAGGATACTAATTCCAGATGATACGCCGAAGGAAGGATAATTGTTATGATCACTCTCACTAAGGAATCATTGAGGGAATTACAACACTCAATTTCAAAAACAGCCTAACTCCTGTTCCCAAGAATGAACAGTGCTCAGAGGTAACAAAGATTTTAGACATGTTCCATATGTCTCCAAAGAGTAGAACTATTGACTGGAAAATAAAAGATGGGGATGTTAATCTAAGGGAAGAACTTCATAGTCAAGAATATAGAGGGGTCTTCCCGATGGCATAGGCATTCCACACAGGCACCAGTTCATGTCCTGGCTGCTCCACTTCCCATCCAGTTCCCTGCTTGTGGTCTGGGAAAACAGTAGAGGATGGTCCAAAGCCATGGAACCCTGCACCCACATGGCAGATCTGAAAGAAGCTCCTGGCTCCTGGGTTCAGATTAACTCATCTCTGCCCCTTTGGCCATTTGCAGAGTGAATCACCAGATGGAAGACCTTCTATATCTCTCCTCTCTGTGTAAAATCTGTCTTTCCAATAAAAATAAGTAAAACATTTTTTTAAAAAGTACATACAAGGATGAAACAGGTTGCTCTGCCACAAATTTTCAATCACTGACTGGATGGTTACAAGAAGCCTGTTGAAAGCTCCACATACTTTGTGGCATCTGGACTTTGTAAACATAACACAACAACAGCTTTAAGCAACTGAAAGTTTAGGGTAAATCAACAAATGTCAGGCAACTGAAGCTCAATTTCCTTTCTAATTTGCCCAAATCATTTGTTCTCTCTCTCTACTACCTCTATTTTCTTGCTTGTGAAATGAAGGTAATTCTGTTTGCCATTTCAGGCCAGATGGGAAAGTCTATAACGAGTTTGGAGCCTAGAGTATTCTTCACTATAAATTCTCTCTGTGCTACTGTTGCTATTTTTCAGAGAAAATACAAAGTTTTCTGCTTGAATGACAACCAAGTTCAAAGTTTGGGAATGTTTCCTCAAATTACTTACTTTGCTCTTGCAAAGATAAAACTGGGATGTGATTTGGGCAAATCAGTCTCCTTCATGGGCAAACAGCAATGCAACTGCTAGATGTTCCCAAGGCTTTACATGAATTGCATTCTGCTAATCCAGGAATTCCCAGGTTTTTACTTAAACACATTGGTCTGGTACCAGCTCATCCATCATGCCAGCCTCTAAACAAACAAAGGCCAACCTGCTGAGGCAGAGCTGAAGAAGAGGTAACAACTGAAGGATTAAGACACATTTCAAACTGTAATTTCACTACTTTTCAAGCATTAGTTCCATTTTTAACAATATTTGTCTTGGACTTAATATTGCCTTTCTCAGACCATTTCATTTCTCAGCCCCATTTGCCCACACAAAGAATAAATCAATTTTTTTTTCTGTGAAAGAAAGGAATGCCTAGTAGCACAGAGAATTCTGTGACTCAAAACACAAAAGAGAAAGAGGCACAATGGAAAACCACAAAGCAAATGTGATCGCCACAAAATGCTGATAGTTTTCATTTGAACATTTCTACCTTCTAAATTAAACATCCTTCAGCATGCCTATGATGGTATGAATATCAGAAAGCTTTTTATTTTTGAAACCCTAGTTACTTTTGCTGACAGGTTAGCATTTTTGTTTTCTTTTCCGATGATTTAAATCAAAAGAAAAATATAAACACTCAATTCTGCCAAGATAGAAAAAAATGTCAAAGACTATAAAGCTATTTGGTTGGGTCCACTGATTGGAAATACTCAATTTTTAGAGAATGGTGGATACACTACATTAATTTTACAGAGTGTGATAAGATTCTGAAAAGGAGAATAATCACAATGCATAATCATATGGGTAGGCTGTCAGAATACAATGAAAATAAATACCACACTTCCTCAAATTATGTCTCTGAGTGAAGTTCTTAAATAGCTCCATAATGCTCCTGCCAAAAAAGATAACTCATAGAAAGTATTTGTTGTATGATGGCAAATTTATAATTTTAGTTAAATGATATCATTATTGGGATAGAAACATCAGCTTTATTCCTGGCATTAGATTTTTAATTGATTCTCCTTAGTATTCTTTATACTAATTTTAATTTGGATAAGAAACACAATTGATACATTTAATTTCTAATCAAACATACAAAAGCAGCTCCCAATTTATACTTGTGACATCATCCGTGCATGGAATGCCAAAGTAACTGAGGACGCAGTAGGAGTCAAAAAGGCTGTAGGCTGAGGCAAGTTAAACCATCGTTGGGCTATATGGGAGTGCCGAGGTGCTACGCCCAGCTCTGCACCTGACGCTTGTGTGCTGTAACACAGGAGCTTGTGGGTTCAAGTGTTTGAATTCCTGTCACTTTGTGAAAACTGGATTGAGTTTTTAGTTTCTGGCTTCTGTCTCATTTCATCTGTGGGCATCTGAGACAAGAACCAAAGGACAACAATTCTCTACGTGTATGTATATGTGTGTGTGTGTGTGTGTGTTTCTCTCTTGCCAACGGACATTTCAAAAAAATAAAATGTAAACTAATGGCTGTTATATGTGAGAGAAGAATATTCATTAGCTCATTATTAATGATACAGAATTACTATTGGATTTTTAGGTCTCACACACCTAGTTATACAGTATTCCATAGCCATTAGTTCACCAGCATCCATAGAGAGACAGAAAGCCGAGTAATCCCAAACTCTTTATGAAATCAAGCATTCATATGGGCTAAATATTTTGATGTTTGGATTAATTTCATAATATCTAGTACATTTAGTTTCACCTAGGGATTACAGGAAAAATATATAAAATATAATGTGATTAGGAGCTACCATATGTCTTCTGTGGGGATAAGAGAGTAAATGCTTTTGGCTTTTTGGGTTATAGAGTCTCTGAGTCTGCAAGAACTACTCAACTCTGAATTTCAAGTAATCGCAGACAATACATAAAGAATGAGATGTGCTTGTCTTCATATAATACTTACGTAACAGATGGTAGCTCATGTTATCTTATAAGAAGTAATTAGTAGCTCACTATTATAGACAATTAAGGTGAATGTATCAAATATTTATAATTAAATAGAACCTGGATGATATGGTTCAGGCAGTTACAGTAGTGTAACCTCCAATTCCGCATGTAACACAGCTGAGTCTTAAAGATGATATTTTTCTACACCCAGGTGGAATAACTTTCTTATTTAACCAGTAACATTTTTTTTTTCTAATTCCAACAAATTGAATATCCTGACCTCTGCCAAAGCTACACTTAATCTAAAAATAGGGGAAGAATCAAGATGGCGGAATAGGGAAAGGACATGTTTAAACAGATGGAGAAATATTAGTCAGTGTGAAGCAGAGAGGGCACATTCCAGCAAATAGGAGAGGACAGAACAACAGCAGAGGGATTCCTGGAGACTTGACAGACACAGGAAAGCAGCGAAAAAAGACTGATGTTGCAGTGACTGTTACCCCAGTGGCATTCAGCTAATGGTTATCTGAATTCCACCAGCAACTGGAACTCCACCAACAACAAGTTGAGAAAGGACATTTACTGGGAGCTTCACAGGTGAACCCAGACAAAGAATAGCTTGTCCTACTGGTCTGTTTGATTTGACCAGGAGCAGAGACACAGTGGCAGGTCCCAGATGGGCTGTGAGAGTACAGGGTGGATTTCACAGCCCAGTCTGCCTCCTAGAGCTGAATTAGGCACCATTTTGTTTAAGGAGGCAAGTGCTATGGGGCAGGACTGGGCACACATTGAGCTGGGAGTGGACTCATTTCTGGCTCTGCAACAATGTGGCATCCTACAGGTTCCACCCAAGACAGGTCTGGGAAGCCCTCAGACCTGATGGCCATCAGATCAATAATTCTAGTAGTGGCACATCAGGTGCCATTTCTTACAGTGTGCCAAAGAATTTGAGACTGCAGGGGACAACAGTGAGCTATGCATGTGCTGAGCTTGGCAAGAACTCACTGAGCTCATTGCAATGCACTGGTACCACAGGAAAATAATACTGACTATGGCTTCATATGTATCAAAATAGATCCTGCTGGCCCTCAGACCTAACAGCCAACAGGATCCAGCAAGATCACCACCAACAACTTAGAACTGCACAGGACACCTGGTGTCTCCCTAATCCTGGGACCTACCCCAAACGGAAGTGGGAGAAAGGTTGTAGAGACAACAGTGCAACCTCAGCACAGTATCACAGGAGGTGGAGAAAGGTGAGCCAGGAGCTGGGGCAATGGAGACCATGCTGGAAATTTAACATTAGAACCCAGAATTGGAACTTACTGGAGGGAGTGGCACAGCTGAATGCAAGCAAAGAGCTGTGTACCAACTGCAATAAGTAAAATCAAACTGCAGACCTGTGGGTGACACCACTTAGAAAACTCTGCCCCAAGGAAAAGAATCTGATAACCAGAAGTACAAAGACCAAGAGCAAAAGAAGAGACAGAACACAATGAATACTACTGAAGACTCCCCTGAAAAGAAGCAAAACTCTTTGCCAATTTCAGAGTTCGCTGAGGAAGACATTGAGAAAAAGGGGGATACAGAATTCAAAACACTTGTTATAAAACTTATCAACAACGAGAAGCACGTAAAGCAGGCATTCGAGGAATTTAAGGAATATGTCACACTGGAAAGCAATCAAATAAAAGCTGATATATCAGAAATGAAGAATACAGTGGAGCAAATTAAAAGTTCAGTGGAGAGTCTCCAAAATAGAATGAAGGAGGCAGAAGAATCTCAGAATTGGAAGATATTTCCTGTCTGCAGGCCCCGGTCTCCCAAGGATTAACTCCACAGCTTAGCTTGTTTCTCAGAGGGTAACAGGATGGGCAATTTTGGCCTGATACATCTAGCCACTGGCTTAACCGCAAGTTCCTGCTTCCTATTTGTCAAATTATCTGCCAAGGGATTGGATAAACACTGGGAGGAACTCAAGGGATTTAGGGTGGCCACTAGAGGATTGGATAAACACTGGGAGGAACTCAAGGGATTTAGGGTGGCCACTACTGGAAGGAACTCGAAGGATTTAGGGTGGCCACTTGAGGACTGGATAAACACTGGGAGGAGCTAGGCAGAGTATAAAAGAAAGCCTGGAGTTTCAATAAAGATCAATCTATCAATCTATCATCGATCGGCATTCTGTGTACTGCGTGTTGTCTTGTCTCTGCGTATTGTCTTTTTTGTAACCCTAGTCCCTCCGCTTGGCTCGGGGTACGTGGCGACGCGGGCGTTGCCAACACCTGTCACCAGGGGAAACAAATAAAAAGCTGGAAGCAGAGCTGGGTCAAGTAAAAAAAAAAATGTATTCAAGAGTTAACAGACACTATTGGGCCCGGCGGCGTGGCCTAGTGGCTAAAGTCCTCTCCTTGAAAGCCCCGGGATCCCATATGGGCGCCAGTTCTAATTCCGGCAGCTCCACTTCCCATCCAGCTCCCTGCTTGTGGCCTGGGAAAGCAATTGAGGACGGCCCAAAGCCTTGGTACCCTGCACCCACGTGGGAGACCTGGAAGAGGTTCCTGGTTCCTGGCATTGGATCGGCGCGCAACCGGCCCATTGCAGCTCACTTGGGGAGTGAAACATTGGATAGAAGATCTTCCTCTCTGTCTCTCCTCCTCTCTGTATATCCGGCTTTCCAATAATAATAAAATCTTTAAAAAAAAAAAAAGAGTTAACAGACACTATTAAAAGGCCAAATATAAGAATTATGTGAATTCCAGAAGGTGCAGAAAGAGAAGCTGGGTTTAAAAAAGTATTCAATGAAATAATAAGGGAAAAATTACCTAATCTAGACAAAGAATTTGGAAACAACATCCAGAAGGGGCACAAAACTCCCAACAGGCTTTACCAAAAGCGATCTTCACCAAGACACATGATAATCAAGCTCTCTTCAAGCAGACATAAGGAAAAGATCCTTAAATGTGCACGTGGAAAAATCAACTGACATATAAAGGAATGCCGATTAAACTGACAGGAGACCTCTCACAAGAAACTCCACAGGCAAGAAGAGAATCCTGTGACATATTCCAGGTTCTAAAAGCAAAAAATTGTTGGTCCAAGATAATGTACCCAGCAAAGTTTTCCTTTGCCTTTGAAAATGAAATAAAATTCTTCCACAGTAAATTAAATTTAAAAGAATATGCCTCTTCCAAACCTACCCTACAAATGATACTTAAAGATGTTCTCTTGTCAGAGAAAAGGAATAGTATGTACCAAAACCAAAGGCAAATGCAAAAAAATCCCAATAAAATTATCAATGAATAACCCATTGCTAAAATGACAGAACCAAATTACCTCCTATTTATATTAATCTTGAATGTAAATGGTTTAAACTCCTCAAACATTACAGATCAGTAGACTGGATTAAAAACAAAACCCATCTATTTGTTGCCTACAGGAGACACATCTCACCAACAAAGATCAATGGAAACTTTATCTCATGGATTTTGATGTTTTTGTTAGTTTCATCTCTTCAAACCACTTTCTTCTGATTAAATTCTTCAGTGACTCATAGATCATACCATAGCATCATTTTCTTCAAGAAGGTTCTTTTCTTTTTCATTTCTTCAGTGACACGTGAAGTAGCATATTATTTAACTTCATGGTGTTGTTGTTAATATCTTTTTTTCTTCCTGTTGTTGATTTTGCTTTGTGGCTTTTCATTTAAGGGGATATATAGTAACTGCGTAATGGAGACTAACATATCTAACAGCATGCTATTTAACTTCCTGGCATTGTAAATTTCTATTTTTCTTCCTGTTTTTGATTTTGCACTGTGGCTTTTCATTTAAGGGGATGTACAGTAGCTGTGTAATGGAGACTATCATATCCAGATATAAGGATACAGTGCAGTGTGCATCTCTACTTTCAGACAAAGATGAACTCCCAAAGAAACTGTTCACTATATCTTGACAACAGGATGCTGGACTCTCTGCCACTGCCCATGTCTGCAATGACGGACTATGACTGTATATGAAAAACTATACTACAGTAATGATATAAGGAAACTCAGTGAGGGGGGAGGGAATTGGGGAGGGGATAAGGGAAATCCCAGGTCCTATGGAACTGTATCGTGAAATGATAATAATAAAAAGAAGTAAATTTTTAAACAAAGTTGTTAATCTTGCCTTGACAAATCTCATTAGATTTTCCCCCATTGCCTATACTTACAATGTCATGATAAACTTAAATGATGGAATGTTGGAATTGTTACTATAGCAGAAGGACACTATTATTTTGATGCTATGAAGAAACATGGTTGAGAAGGAAAATGGGGAGGGAGAAAAAACAGAGGAATTGGTGGCTCCCTATATCTACAAAACTGCATCATGGGCATTAATAACATAAATAAATACTTTATTAAAAAGAAAAATATGTGCATGAGAAAAAATCTGAAAATAGAACAAGACACAGTAGATTCATTCTTAATAACTCACTTAAAGTCAAATGTTATCAATCACAAATTGAAAAGTAGGGGCAGGAAAATTGCGAGAGCAAGGTTGTGCAAGGTTTTGCACATTCAGGCATAAGTATCGAAATGTTCATTTATAAGTAACTTAAAATTTTAAAATACCAGACCAGCATGGTGTCATGTAGGTTAATCCTCCACCCTGTGGCACCAGCACACCCGTTGGCTGCTCTACTTCAGATTCTGCTTATGGCCTCAGAAATCAGTGAAGAATGGTTCAAGTCCTTGGGCCCCTACACCCACATAAGAGACCCGGAAGAATCTCCTGGCCATTGGCTTCATTCAGATCAGCTCAGCTCTGGCTGATGCAGCCATTTAGAAAGTGAATCAGTGGATGAGAGACCCCCTCTCTTTATCTGTCCTTCCCTCTCTGTAAAATTTGCCTTTCAAATAGAAACAAATCTCTTTCAAGAAAAACTGAAAGTAAGTACCTATTTGATGCACAACTCACACGCACACCAACATCAATACCATTAGGTACACATAAAGATTTTGACGTACCCACTGTCAGAATTCAGAAGGTAGGCTTGGCCAAAAAGAGAAAAAAACTAAATGTTTTCCATCAAGTTCTTGGTGATTTGGTGCTTGATATAAATCAGTAGCCCTCATTCCACACGCCCACCCAAAATCTTACTGTTTTTTAAGACAAGATCACAGCTTTGCATCATTCTGTTGGTTCAGTTTAAAGAGTGTATGATTTTTGTCTTGCTTTGTTTTGTTTTGCTTTAAGAGTTACTTAATTATTTGAAAGGTAGAGAGAGAAATCTTTAACCTGCTGATTCAATCTAAATGGCCTCAAACATCAGGGCTAGGCCAAGCCAAACCTGATATCTAGAAGCTTACACTTGGTCTTTTATGTGGGTACAGAGGCTCAAACTCCGTAGAGGCCTGCCACTAGCTCCCTAATCAAGATCCTGGAAGAAGTGATGGCTCAAGAAATTGGGTTTCTGCTTCTCAACTTGGGTACCTGGATTGAGTGCCGAGCTCCTGGCTTCACCCATGCTATAGTTCAAGTTATTGTGGGCATTTGAGGAGCAAAACAGCAGATGGTACTTTTCTTTGTCTCCATTTATCTCATAAAAAAATTTCTGTAGAAATTGGAAGGATCTTGTATGATAGAGATGCAGACACATATATGTATCAGTTTTTATATCTATTAGTGATATACATTTTGCCCAAATGGCCCAGGCTGGGCCATTCCAAAGCCAGGAACTTCTTCGGGGTCTCCCACATGGGTTCAGGGGCACTAAACACTTATGCCTTCCTCTGCTAATTTTCTAGGCATGTTAGCAGAGAGCCAGTGGCCATATAGGATGCATCTCCTCCACACAGGAGGTAGGTTTACCTGCTAACCCACAGGATTGGCATCCCATGCAGTCTGTATGTTTATGAAACACATATACAAAAGAGTAGAAAGATATTTGTTTTATTTATAGCACTGTGTGTATGAATTTTTAACATATATGCATATACAGCACAAATGTCAGTTTGAAAACATGCATTCTACATTATCAGACTCACTTATTTCACACTCAACCACTTTTAAGTTATAAGTAAACCTAAATCATGGAAGCCACTGAATATACATTGTACCACTAAAATCTCATTTTATTTGTTGACTACTTACTTACCTAAATGGAAAAAATCTCATATTACTCTTTACTGGCATGTGAAAAATTCAAAATAGGTTGTAAACATCATGTAACATGATTCTGTTTTTACTTTTTCCTGTATGTATACTGTACATGTTGGTATATGTCTTCAAACACACACACACAAAGGAAAATTTCGCTTCCATTCAGATTTTTCTTTCTGTCTATACTGCACCTAAAAATTATTTCTCTAAAATGAAAGCAAAAAGAAAATAAACATTAATTTCACTATAAGTTCTCTGAGTACATTAATTTCAGTGTAAAATGTTTCCATTAGGACTTTAACCACTATATACAGCCTCTCTGTATATCTGACTTGACTTTCCAATAAAAATAAATATTTTTTAAAAAGTTTTCATTAGGAGTATATTATGTCAACAGCTTTATCCACACAAAAAATAAATACAAACACCCACTTAAAAAAAGTAGTCTATACACGAGACAGCTGAATGGTACCCTATAGCCTTTTTAAGGTATATAGCAGCCGGTCCGGTCCGGTCCTGTATATAAACCAAAATTGAGATGTCAATGAGCTAATCATAGGTTGTGGTTAGGACTTGTTTTTTTTGTTTGTTTGTTTGTTTTTAACATACTGGTTACTCAAAACCATGTCAATTCCATAATATTGCAAATTGCTGTTGATGTTATATTGGGACTCTTAATTGACTGTGATGATATTATACCAGCTCTGACTTCGGACCAGAAATGGTCTCCCCAAGAAACTGTTCAACCCATCTGGACAATAAGTAGCTGGACTCCATGCTTAGTATATGTTTGCAAGGAAAGAATCTTGATTGAATTTGAACTTTAATACTGCATCAAGGTGGAGGAATCCACCAGGGGGGAGGGGAGGGGGAGGGGTGGGGGGATTCCCAGAGCCTATGAAACTGTCACATAATGCAAAATATTAATAAAAATATTTTAAAAAGTAGTCTATAGCTAGACTTCTAGATTGCAGATTAAAATGGTGGATGTTTGTCTTCTAGGGAAAAAAAAAATCTCTACCCTGTAGGCTGCTATTATCCTAGATTCAAATTCAATTTCAGCTTTTCCATTTTAATCAAAACATTTATATTGTTTATCTTTGCCAAGAAGGCTTACAATCCCTCTCATTAAGATTTTAATAGATATTGTAAGTCTTAGAGCAAAAGCCACAAAGAAGTAGTTTAAAATAACTACAACGTCAGCCTTATAAGCTCTGTTGAACTGGAAGAAAGATAAACTACATGATATTAATAAACAAGAACATTTCAACTTATAACTGTTCCGCCATGATTTTAACCCTAAAGCTTAGCATCCTTTTATATAAATCCTGTATTAAGTTTTTCCAATACAGCACAGCACTACAATGCAAATTGATGTAAAATGAAATATGAAATACATGTTAAACATTTTCAGTATTTAGTCATTGTGGTTCAGATTTACATGCTATCTAAACCATTTCCCAACAGTATTAGTAAAAAGCTTGTCATTGTCAACAGAGAACCATCTGAAAAACCTTTGTAGAATTTGGAAACCAGAGGCAGCCAGAACGATAGAGAGGTATAACCCATCAAACAAATCACAAGGTTAAGCAAGCCCATGGGCGAGAGAGAGAGAGAGAGAGAGAGAGAGACAGACAGACTTATTCCAAAGCTGGAAGTCATTTGGAAGACTGAAGAAGCTTTTCAGTTCACAGTAAGTTATTTAAATAGTGAGGGACCATAACTGTAAATGCCATCTCAGTAAACTGATCTAATTGACCTGAAAGGGTTCATGGTGCTATCCAAAACAGTACTTAGAGTTTGACAGAGTATCTTGGATAAAATAAGTAATAACACATTTAACCTCACTCTAGGCTCACATGATTATACCTTCTCCTCTCATATATCCATTTATTTCAACTGTTGTTTACTTTGTCATTGTTTAATACAAGTTGTATATATATACTGCTAGGTTTGTATCTATATTGTCATGCATATGTACATATGTATTAGATTTACATGTGTGCAATGTATATATACATACATATGTATGGAGAGAGACAGAAAACTCTATTCATTGTCAGGCCCTGAGAAACTGAGGTCTTTATCTTAATTCAATAGATTTAAAAATTATTATTTTAGTTGTATACAGTTATGAGTCAGAATGTAATAATTTGATACAATGTGAGGATCAAACACATTGGTTAGAATTTCCAGCCTCTTAAATGTATAAGACTTTTTTATGGTTAACAATTATTACACATTGTTAGGGACAGTTAGCCAAGAATGAATGTGTGAGATTAATCACATACTTTGCGTAGAACCTGAGGTAAATATTTGTCTTGCCACTTGAGCCTGTTGATAGGGCCTACTTAAGACTTATCACTTATTTCAGAAATCTTGCTTTAACTTTTGTTTTCATTTGAAAGGCAGAGAGACAAAGAGAGAAATTCTATCCACTCATTCATTTCAGAAATGCTGGTGACAGTCAGGATTGGGTCAGTTCAAATGAGCCTGCAGCTATCTTCCTTATGGATGCCAAGGACCCAAGCATGTAAGCCATCCTCTACTGCCTTGCCAAGGGTGCACATTAGCAGGAAGCTGGACCTAGTGGCTCCCATAAAGTATGCAAGTGTCCTAAGCTGAAGCTTAAGTCACTTCTCCAAACACCTGCCCCTTGTAATATATTTTATTCTAAATTTTACAAAATGTGCAAATAAATTTAATGTCAATACCTTCCAAAGAATGTAGGCAATATTTCTCTAATTTATAAGGAAGATTGGTCTCATACTGAGTCAGAGCAGGGAGTGAGTGTTAGAAAATGAGTATTCTTGCCACCTGGGGAAGTAAGCACCTCTTAATGAAAGCCATGTTTCCTTCAGTATAATGACGTCACCAGTAGGCGTGTGGTGATGGGGGCACACTCATTCATACACAATATCCTGCTTGACAGTAATCCCATGTTGGGAATAAAACTAAAAATGATCTAAATATCAGCTTGGCATGTTTTTCACCACTCTGCTGATTTTGATTCTAAAGCTAAACAATTTTCCAACCCAGTGGTTTCTGAGTGTCATCTTTTTCCTAGTTAGCTGTAGAATCCTTAAAAACAACAAAAAGTTCATTCAGGAAGCAAGTTAGATCAGATTAAGTTGTAAATAAACCAAGAGTGCTAATATCTTCTTTAAGTGGTCCCAAACCAGGGGTGCAACAGAGCAGCTTATAAATATCACAGAGAGCTCAGAGCCCATGCTGTAGAGCCATAGCTCACCGGCGGGGTGCCAAATCCTACCTCTTTATTTAACACAGGGACCAACTGAGGGCCTCGGGAGGCCTGGGGAGGGAAGCAGCTTCAGGGATCTCAAAGGCAGTGACAGAGACACAAATTCATCAAAACTATTTGTTTTTGCAAAACATAAACCATATTTTTGTAGTAAGTTGTAACTTTCCTATCACTTCCTAAATTGATTTAATTTTATTCCATTTGATAACTACAATGGCCTATGTCTCAGATCAAGTAGATTTCTTTACTTTTTAATGCTAGGTCTATCCCTGAGAAACTGAGGCTTGGGCAGGGAGATTTGTGGTAAGGAGGCAAAGGCGCACTAGCTTGGCACGTGGGTCCTCTGATGCACTATCAGTCCACACACCCAGGACAGGCACAGCCAATGGCACTGGAGATGACAGAACTGAATTTCCCTGCAGCCCACTCCACGCACTCTCTTCCCTACTCTACATCCCTGCTCTACCATATTTTGATCTGCATGTGGTTCCCTGTGATCCTGAAGTCCAAAGGACTCTCCTCACAATGGTGAATTCAAGCTAATACAGCCTCTCTATTCTTTACCATCTGAAATCATTCTCCCAAGAGTGTAGCTCATTTTCAAAGAGTTAAACTCCGGCTTTCATACAGCTAGATGGAAACCACCAGCGAGAAGAGATTATAGCCACACCATATGTCTGTCTCCATAAGTGTGTGTGTGTACATGCATGCACATATGTGTTTTATCAATGAGAAGGGAGTCTATTTTCTTTTTCTAGGAGATTCTCCCCTCCCCTTAGGTTTCTAACTGCTCATTGCTTGCTGATTAATTTAAATCTACACACAACTGGGTCTTTTATTAATGATTCTGCCAGGTTTCCAGAACATAGCAGAATTAACCTGCTATGAATATAAACCGTTCTTTCTTAAAGGGGCCACTGCCTTGTAATATGAACAGGACAGGAAACAGAAAAGGATAACACCAATGTTTGTAAGGATAAGTACCACAAGTTGTTTCTGGCATTTTTTAACAGTGAAAGCTAAAGTAAAATCTAAAGTAAAGTAAAGCTTAAAAATATCCCTATCATGGTTATGGTCAGCCATCTGTGGAACAAACCTGGCCCCAACTGTGTGGTAGTTGAGTCAAGAATATCTGAAACTCTAACTGACTGGATAGACTCTCAAACGGGTGAGGTGAGGCTGAAATGAAATTGCAGTTTAGTTAAGCACAGACCTAAGTGATTCTATTCAACCACATTTGAAGAAAGATCATGTGAACAGCAGGAGGTTTGCTGGTATAACAGAAATTTAAAGCAAAATAACAGGGAGAAACACGGGTACTGGCGGAGACACATGGAATTGGGCAACACCCACATCAGGTTGGATGAGAGGACTCAAAGCCTCCATAAAATGCTTTTACCGTGACCAACTCATTCTGAACCCAATTCTGGACACATTACAACACAGTTTCCCATACAGCTTGCCTCAAGAAAGACAACAAGTTGTGCCAGGTCATCACTTGGCACTGTGGTGGATATGCACACGTTGGTGTACCTCAGTGTGGTGGATGTGTGTTGGCATCAGTTCTGTTTCAGTGTACTCTTTGTTCAAAATATCAAGAACTGCAAGAGTAAAGAGACTAGAGTCAGGTTCGAGGGCATCTGATTGGGAGGCCAACTATCCTTCCCCTGAAGCACTGATTTGCTTTTTTTGTACAGACTCCAATTTTTAAGGCTTGACATAATGATTTTTGACTTTAAAATGGTGTTAAAGTGAAAGGGATTTGATAAAGGCTATATTTTGAATGTTGGAATTTTCCCAAACTAATTGTCGGGTGATTCCACATACTCCTGTGACACTGGGAAGCTCCTCATTAGCCACGGAAACATGAGAGTTAATGCACATACTCTATAATGTGCTGTGTTGCTAAGCCAGAACATTGAACAGGCCAACTAATTAAATGAATTTCCAATTTGAGATATTTTCAACTTACAATGAGTTTGCCAGGATGTACTTCCAGAAGTTGATGAGCATATATTATAGGTCTTCTGTGAACCACCACAAACAGAAAACTTCTTCAACATCTTCATCTTGCAGAATGGTGATGAGGATTACATGGGGGAAAATGGCTCATAGCAAGTGCTCAGTGATTCTCAGCTACTACCTAACACAAGGCCCCCCTCCATTGCTCTTTACACAACACAGGAACCTCAACAAGCATTCTATTTAACTGATAGCCTGGTTCCCAAGACTCCAAATAAATGGCATTTGGATGCCATTCATTTGACAAGAGAAACACTCTGGATTTTCTTACATTACATGAAAGCCACAAAGTTGCTGATCTACGTCTCCACAGAGACATAATTCATGTGAATAATCTTAGAACTTCCTACATCCAGCAGGAAAGGGACACAGACAACTGATGGCCATCCGCTGTGGTTCCTACAGAACGAGTGACTGCCAGGAAGTTGTGGATTCCATCTTTCAAAGGAATAATAAGATCAGCCTTTTCAGCATGCACACAGTTTAATGTATCAGTTAAATAAAAACAGAGAAGAAAGGTTAAGTCAAGGAAATTCAGGTTTTTTTTTTTTCAGGAAGAGAAAACAGTTCCTAGTGGTTACTAGGTATTCTCTTCATTGCTACTCTAAAACTGAAAATGTCAGCCCAAGAAACAGCATCCTATAAACTGCTGCATGGAAGGCAGGGCAGGGAGCTGTTCAGCTCTCAGGGTTCCCACCAATACACTGTGCAGGCTCCAGAGCTGAGATTTCCTCTGAATCCAAGATTTAACTGAACGTCTCCACAGCAAGCCTAAAGTGCAATTCCAGGAAGCAGCTTTGGCCTTTCTCCTAGTGTTTTAACAACTCTAATCAGAACTACAGCCTGTCAGCCAGGCACATTCAAAGACAGATGAGAGTGAACGCAGTTATTTTCCAGTAAAACAAAACTGCCCAGGAAAAAAAAATACTTCAAGGTTTGTAAGAAAGATTAAAATTAAGTGACATAGAAGAAGAGGTGGGGGAGGGGAGCAATAAGGGTCAGAAACAAAGTCACTTTAAAATACAATGTTTGCACTCAGTTCCTACTTGAACAAAATGAATGGACCTGGAAAGCAAGAACACACAGCTCTAACAAGCATATTCCAATGTCCAATTTTTCTAAAGTTAGGTTTTTCATTAACCTCCAATTATACGAATAGTGTAAAAATTTAAACTAAATGACAGATTCTGCTTATTACTATTGGTCTGAGCAAAGCAGTTGACCTTGTCTCCAAGTGATTTTCCAAGGAAAGAGACTTATTTCAACTTTGCAGGACACTGCAGCTGAAAACTACTACAATGAACCTTTTTCTGCCACCCCCCTTCAATTTTAGGCTTTGGCAGAAAATTAAATTTCTAACATGTTTCCACCAGAGGGCAGTAAATAAAAGATAAGCAAACAAACAACATTGTTCACTTAACACACTTGTTTCTAAAATCAGATAAACAAAGAAATTTTATCTTCCCATTAACCTACATTATAGACTTCACTGCTGAAAATCTTTATTTGATCACCTCTTCTGCACTCCTTAGCATTCTCACTCTCCATCATTACCAGTGTGGCCTATAAACATACCCCAGAATGAAACAGGGGAGGTGGTTTTCATACAATAAAAGAACCTTCACCATAAAAAGTGCCTCATCTGTACATTCACACAGGGCCTACCTCGGTATGAAATCGCATCTCTGCTGGTCAAGGGGCTTGGTGGGCTCCACTGACTGTTTCATTGTTGTAAGCACAGACACTGGCAAGAGGCCGCAGGAGCACTCCAACGAGAGCTGTGAATTCTAAGCAGGAATCTTGCAAGACAAGGAAAGGACAGGGATGCCATCCAGTGGTCATCCTGCGGCCTTGCTTCCCGGGAGCTCCTCAGTAAGCACAGCACTGGTTCCACTGCAAGTGCCAGAATGCAGTCTGCAAGCTGTGGATCTGGGGATTAACCAAAGCCAAAACACATCATTAGTCCAGTCTGAGCAAATCTTGATCTTATAACACACTTTTCTAAAATGCAAGATGAAAATAAATGTGGTCTAACTGAGCAAAGGAGCTGGGAGCTAGCTCGAGAAACTGTGTGGCTCAGAGGCTTCTGATCATAGCTGCCTCTCACAGTCAGGTTGGTCAAATTTCTAAACACTGATTTCTGGGGCAACCAAAGCCTTCAGAGTCACAACCTCCAGGGATAAGGCCTGAGAACCAAAATCTCTGAAAATATTTATAGATGATTTCTGCATCCAGTTGGGCTTAGTCCAAGGGCTGGTTGGAGGGAACCCAAGATTTAATTTACTCTCCTATGTTTAGGCAAGGTGTGTATTTCCTATCTTAGCTCTAGCAGTCTTTTCTAACTTCAGTCTTTAGACAGTTACTCTGATCATCTCTTTTAAGTGTCCCAGATACCAAACCAACAGATAATTTTGTTTGTTGATTCAACTTTGAGCTCTAATGCATACTACAAAAACTAACCTTCTAATACCTCAGTGGGAAGAACAGTACGTACTCGCCCTGTAGAGTGTTTAGGGTAATATCTGTTGTTCAAAAGGCACTCAAATGGCTACTACTTGTGTTACTATTTATAATTATTCTCCTCCAGCTAATCTTTTGGAATATTTTCATTTAGTTGATTCCAATGAATACAATGATCACTCTGCAACTGGAACCTGACATCTGCTTAGCTTCCTTATCTGTTTGCCCAACCACCCGCATCTGTACACCCTTGTGGTTACTGATAAATTTTAATCATAGTCTCAGTACATTACATTTACAGTAATACTGACTGAAAACAGGAGCTTTAGTGTCTGGTGGGTAGATATGTTGAATTGATAGAAACATTTCTATGAGCTCATTGCTGAATAAGGCACATAGTTTTTCATTTGATTTTCACAATTCTTCAAGTTGATATTACATCCCCTAATTTACAGAGGAGAAAATTGGGTTTCTAAGAGGTAAAATATAATAGGTACACTCCATTTGTGGCTTCAAATGCTAGGAAATGAACTGTTCCACACAGAAAGCTCTGAGTCTAGGCATTTTCCTTTTTCCCGTTGCTGCTACAGGCCCAGTGTCTAAATCTGAAGGCTTTGCCCAGCATCCAGATTCCCATTAATACAGGATGTGATGTCTTATCTCATACTTGAAGGTCCTTCCCTAGAAAGTCATTCCCTAAAACCACTTATTTTTACAGATGTGCTACCATGACAGACAGCTTTCAAAACCTCAAATATCACTCATGGTGGCAGCTCCTTCTGGCAATATTCCTACCTCACACGTGCACTAGGTACAGAAGCAAACCCACATTTTTCAATCCTCATAAATACCATACACACAGCCACAGGTTATCTTTCCCATAAAGACCAGGTCTACAATTGCCTTGGTTTTTACCAAAAATACATTGCTGTTCCATTTTCTTTTATCTCTCACTGTCTGTGGTTGCAGTGACCTGGGTCAGTTCTAGTCATTACATTGTCAGGATTTGGTGAGAAAAAAATGTACCCATAGAGACCCATGCAAATTTTCCCAGCAAACAGAGTGCAAGGTCACGAATCAGGATGAGGGCAAATATATAGCCCAACTAAACTGGACAAGAGAAAATCCTGTTATTAAATTCTTACAACGTATTCAAGCTCATTTACCTCAAAATTACTAATAACTAATCAGAAATATCTGTCAACTATGTATTTTATACAAGTTGTCAGGTCAGACACAATGGGTCAGAAGAAGGTAACCAAGAAATGATCCTTGCTCTCAAGGAAATATATTCTGAGATCCAAACACATTTTAGCCTTTGCACATGATAATGAATGTTAAAATTTACTGTGTGATACAAAATTTAATTGAGGATGATTGTCACAGCCTGCAGTGTTCCAAGGAAGAGGCCTAGGGGAAATAGCCCTTATGCTAAGCAGTATAGATGAAAAGAAATTACTTAACAGAAGGAGTTGTGGGAAGGCTCATCAGGATTTACCAGCGAGAAAATTAAACCTCATCTAGAGGCCTTTGAGAGTACCTGAGCTTTGGGATGTCTGAGAGCCGCAGTGGGGCTGAACTGCGATCCATGTGGAATCTGGGGTTGAGGAGTCCAGAGTTAATCCTATAGACAAGAGGATTTATGGCTTGACTTTGGGGAGGGAAAGGCATAGCAGCAGTGCATTTTGTGGAAATAAATGTTGCCAGAGGTATCAAGAAGCTTAGGGAGCCTGGAGATAAAGGTGGTCTAGTTCAACATTTTAATTTGTTCTTTGGAGTATAACTAGAAGGTAAATAAATCAAAGATACTTCAAAGTCAAACAAAGAAAGGATATACTAAATTAAACCTTGAAATAGGTGGGGGTTTTTTGAAGCTCATGTCACATCCTTATGATAAGCCTCCAAGGAGAGAGAAAATGTAGCATTTCCTAAACTGAACTTAGTTGAACACTGAACTACCTTTCCAGTGCGCAGTTCAAGGACTAACACACTTTATGAGGACTGTGCAGGATTTGACCCAAGTAAGGAAGGAGTTGCAATGATAAAAGTTGTCATTTTGCGTAGGGTCTCTACACAGCCCTGTTCTTATCAGCTACAAAGACCAAGGGGAAAGTCAGAAATGGGAGACGATGAACCCAGTTGCCTGCCCAGCACGTCTTGATGTCATCTTCAACTTCTCTCTTTCTCCTAGATCACACATCTACCAATATCCAGGAACATTTTAAATCTGACCACTTCTCATCACCTTCTGGGCTACTCAAGAAAAACACTATCATTCTTCTAAGTGGTTTCTTCCTTCACCTTTGTGCCCTGATGGTTTTGTTTTCTTCCTTTAGCTAAAGAAGCCAGAATGGTCATTTTAAAAGTTAGCCAGATCATGTCAGTCCTCTGCTCAAACTCTAAATGGCTCTCAGATCACTGAGAAGAAAGCCATGTCCTAGAAGTGACTTCAAGCCTAACACATTATCTGCCCCCATCCATGTCACCTCTTTGGTCTTACTTCCTGTCATCCCTCTCTTATATTAACAAACACCATGCATTATGCTCTCTGTCTTCCTTCTTGAACAACTCAGGCATATGCCTGGAACCTTCAACAGTGATTTTGGCTTATTCCTGAAATTTCCTCCTTGATAATATAATGTGCTCATCACCTTCAGATCACAGTTCAAATGTCAGTTTTTTTTTTAAGATTTATTTATTTTTATTGGAAAGGCGGATATACAGAGAGGAGGAGAGACAGAGAGGAAGATCTTCCATCCGATGATTCACTCCCCAGGCAGCCGCAATGGCTGGAGCTGAGCCAATCCGAAGCCAGGAGCCAGGAGCTCTTCCGGGTCTCCCATGTGGGTGTAGGGTCCCAAGGCTTTGAGCTGTCCTCAACTGCCTTCCCAGGCCACAAGCAGGGAGCTGGATGGAAAGCAGGGCCACTGGTATTAGAACCAGTGCCCATATGGGATCCCAGCACGTGCAAGGTGAGGACTTTAACCGCACGCTATTGTGCCGGGCCCCAAATGTCAGTTTCTTAATGGGATTACATGATCAACTCCTCGGAAAGTATGTTGACCTTCTCTCTGAAACTTCCGTTCTCCCAATTCTATTTTTTTCCCTTCAGTGCTTATCACCATCTAACATATTATCTATTTTTGTCTTAGTGTTTGTCCCATGACCATAGAACTGTTTGTCCCTCTAACAACCCACTTCCCTGTCCTTGGCTCTATTGCCTAGAATAAATGAGTAAATATGTGTTGAGCTAGCTGGTTAATTAATTTCGTTGGCTCTACTGACTAGCATACATGAGTAACTGTATGTATCGAGCTAGTTGGTTAATTAATTTCCAATGCTGTGAGGATTTTTGTAAAAGCATTATGTATATTTTATGGGTAAAGAAATTAAGCTAAGATGATCTATAATTTATTCAAGAGTAGAAGTTAATGGTTATTTAATTTGCCGTTTTATAATTTTCAGATTAGAATCTAGTTCTCTTAACTTTTCCAATTGTACAATATCATAAGGCTATAACAACAGTTTAAAATATAGCTTTAAATAAATCAAAATGACAAAGTCACAGAACCCAGATTTCCCTTTTGAAATAACTGTGAGCCAAATATCATCATTTTCCTTACCTTCAGAGCAGCCCAATATAAAAGTTAACCTATATTATATTTAAAAATAAATGAAATGGGGATAAACACACAGAAAAGCATAAATATGCATTCATGCAACTCTCCCTTAAAGGGATCCATCACAAGCCTGCCCTTGTCTTGAGGCCCCCTGATGCTGTAGAAGCCATCTTAGCAGTGTCTTTTGCTGGTTCAGGGAAGAGGTAATAGCTACACTGAGAAACATGAGCTGACCAAATAAAAAAAAAGATGCTATGAAAACTGGAAAACAATTTTGGCATCATGTATCAAAAATACATAAATAAAGCCACCACATTCACCTTGGAACCTAGCACTTCAATCAACCACATCAGATACCCTGATATCCCACTGTATCTGTCAGAATGTAAGATACGAGCCAATTCAAAAGAAGAGTCACTATGGTCTTTTCACTGGAGTGTCTATATCTGCTTATTAAATTAGTCTAACCCCTTCCCCAAAGCATCCAGGGATCTCTGCAGGAACAGGAAGACTGTGCATAATGGGCAAAGATATACTAGAGTCATTTTTTAGCTTATCACTACACCATAATGGCACCCAGAAACATTACATATTGTACAAAGGAAATACTAGTGTAAAAACAGACAATAAAAGAATTTCAGAGATTTTGTATGGCTGTTTCAGAGAATAGCTATTCTAGACCCATGGCTCTCACTCAAGCATTAGTGTGTACCAAAATCAACAAGCAGGCTTGAAACACCACAGTTGTTGGATCCCACCTCAGTATTTTTTGGTACTGCAAGTCTGGGAGAGGCCTGGAAACTGGCAGTCGTAAGCAGCTCCCAAGTAACATCGAGGTTACTGGCAATCAGAACAGACCCTTCTGTACTGGGTTTATGCTCTTCTAACAGAAACACCAAAGAGCTGGTTATGTCGTCCACCTTAAGAGAAGGCACCACCTATGAATCAGGCAACAAATCCTTACCCAACACTGATTCTGCCAATTCCTTGATTTTAGACTTCCCAGCCTCAAGAACCATAAGAAATAAATTTCTATTTCTCTTTAGCCACACCATATTCAGTTGTAGCAACCTGAACAGACAATGCTTCCAGATTGATCTACAGATGCAACAAAATGCTTAATTGAAACCACAACTGGATTTTTGGTTGGTTTCTGTTTTATATTTTGATGTTTTGCTTTTGCAGAAGGTGACAAGCTGATATTAAATCACATGAAAATAAAACGTTAGGGGCCTGGTGCGATAACCTAGAGGCTGAAGTCCTTGCCTTGCATGCACCGGGATCCTATATGGGCACTGATTTGTATACCGGATGCACCACTTCCCTTCCAACTCCCTGCTAGTGGCCTGGGAAAGCAGCAGAAGATGGCCCAAAGTCTTGGGACCCTGCACCCACATGCGAGACCCAAAAGAAGCTCCTGGCTCCTAGTTTCAGACTGGCTCAGTTCCAGCTATTATGGCCACCTGGGGAGTGAACCAGTGGGTGGAAGATCTTTCTTTCTATCTCTCCTTCTCTCTGTAGATCTGACTTTCCAATAAAAATAAATAAATATTTAAAAATAAAATTTGGAGCCTGATATAAGAAAAAACAAAACCCATTAACCAGATTTTCTTCTCACCAAGCCCATGAGTTGGCAGTGTATCTCTCTAAAATCCAGTCATGAAACAGATTTTAAAAAAAATTTTTGATGTATTTGTGGTAAAAGAACATAATATCTATAGCCAATACTGTGGTTTAGGGGATAGCACAGCCTCCTGTTGTGTCAACATTTCACATGGGCCCCAGCTCAAGTCCTGTCTGCTCCATTTACAATCCAGCTCTCTGCTGGTATGTTAAGGATGGTCCTAGTTCAGGCCCCTATACCCACATGGGAGACCCAGAGGAAGCTCCTGGCTTTAGACTGACACAGCTTCAGGGGATGTGGCCATTTGGGGAACATAACAGCAGACAGAAGACCACTCACTCTGTCTCTCCCTGTTTGACTCTCAGTAAATCTGCCTTTCAAGATAGTAAGTAAATTTTTTTAAATAAATTTTTAAAATAAAAAATTTTTAAAAATAGAGCTATGATATCAATAGTACACTGTTATCATCATGACAACATATTTCAAGATGAAAACAAGCATTAATACACTATTCAAAAGATGTTATAAAATGAAGTGCACTCTATCTCCCCCCTTCTCTGTCCTTATTTACTCTAATTTTAATAGGTTGGTCCACATCAAAGCTCATGTTGAGACTAAACTCTCCAGTATACTGGAATTAACATGTTGTAAAATGTTTACAAGGCATTTGGATCATGGAAGCAGAGCCCTTTTGAAGAGTCATGCTGAGTGTGTGAGCTCCTGTCCTTCTGGACCTGGAGTATTTACCTACATAACAGACTGTGAAAGTCAGCCTTCGCTCCTCTCCCTAAACCCCACTTTCAACCCACATTTGCTGTCCTCCACACTAGCCAGCTCATTGCTCTGGCAGGTGTTCCAACAGGTGCTACCATCCATCTACCACATAACAGCAGCATGAGACATCCCACAGGATGTGGCCATCCTGTCTCAAATTTCTTGGCCTTCAGAACTGGGCCAAAATAAAACCCTTTTCTTCACAAACTATTCGCTGTATGGAATTCTAAGCAGAGATTGGACTAATAGGCCATTAAAAGACAGGAATGTGTTTTTGAAAGTTAAGGCTGCCTCAGAGCACATGTGTGGACTGAGGATTTGCTTGAAAGAGACAAATGATCCTTCCCATGTATGATGGCTGCCATTACTGAGCAAATCTACATATTAGAGAAACTCTTAAGATTCAGTTCTAGTTTGGTATTTCCAACAGTTCTACTTCTTATTTCAGGATTCATGCTGGTGAGTCTGTTAGCAAAACTTGGATAAGGTGAAGCTTGATTTTACTATGCTAAAGAAGATGGAGAGGAAATTGCTTTAGATTTGCTCCCATCAGTCATGAAGCAACAGAAGGAAAAGGTCTTGCAAGTAGGAAAAGTTGTGTCACTATCAGAGGGACTGAACGGGCAGGTAATCTCATTAGTGCAAGCTGTAGCAGTGCTACAGCTTTTAAGATTTTTGTTTTTAAGATTTATCTATCTATCTGAAGGTCAGAGTTACAGAGGGAAAGAGATCATCTGCTAGTTTGCTCCCTAAATGACCATGTTGGCCAGGCCTGAGCCAGGTCAAAGATCGGAGCCAGATGTTTCATTTCGGTCTCCCATGTGGATGCAGGTGCCCAAGCACTTGCGCTATTCTCTGCTTCTTTCCTAGACACATCGCCGGGAGCAGGATGGAAATACAGTGGCCAGGACTTGAACTGGTGCCCATACAGGATGCCAGCACTGCAGGCAGCAACTTAACCTGCCACAGTGCCTGCCTTGACAGTGCCTATTATTACAGATTGCACACATCGGCATAATGCGTTTTGTGTAAAGCTGACATCAAGAAATCCACCTATGTATCTGTTACTTGAAACTATTTTCAACATAATTAAGAAGTTACCTTTTTGCTTTTCTTTCTCAACATCTCTGTGAACTGTTCTTAGTTCCTCTCATGTTGATTGCAAGCAAAGCAACGTGTTACTTTATTAAATGAGTTGGAAACATTCAGAGTTCTGTGGGGAACACTGTAAAAGCCTGAGCTTCTGCCTGCTCCAGCAACAATCACATGAACAGAAAGATTTTGTTAACATTCTGCTTTCTTTTCAGCATTCCAGAACTTCTAAAACATAACATGCTTCGAGGAAGAAAACTATACTCAGTAGTGAGAATTCACCTTTTCACAGGGGAAAAATGAAACAGACATAGACCCTAATCAGGCGATTTCACTCTTCTGCCTAGTAGAAAGTTGTTAAAATACATAAAACTTATTTATTTTCTAATTAACAGCCATGGAGCTGGTCTCAAGAAACTGTAAGTACTCAATAAAATGAAAAAGTCCAACATTGCCATGTAAAGATGGTAATTAAAAACAGGAGGGAGAAAGGCCGATTATAAATCACACTACACTTGAGGCCATAAAAAAATCCTCTTTTTAATTAACCAAAAGAATGAAGCAAACAAACTGTGAGCTTTTGAAACTGATCACCAAACTTTAGAGACAAATGATACAATACTTTATTTATGTGTCATCGGCAACTGAATCCCAGCCCTCACTATCTCTAGTGGTAAGGATCATCCTAAACAAATTCCAAAATATTATCATTGGAGATTTTCCCAGTCCACTCTGCTTCATTGTAGCTCATCAATCAAATCAGGAAATCTGGAAATATCTACTGCAAGAGTGACTATTATCAGAGAACAAAGGTGTCTGTCCGAAATTCTGATGTGAAATCAAAATAGAAAAATCCCATACTGCAGATGCTGAACTCAAACATACATGTCTGTGTTCTCTGATACAGAGTAAAACTGTTCACTTTAGAAACTTTAGACATTTCTTAGAGTCTGTAGTCTTCATGATCTGTTGTCAACACTATTTGTGTTTCTTTTGGAGTAACTTCTATTTTGGTCACTACCTCATGTATAGTAGACTATCAAGTAATCATAACCATGACAAAACCATTATCCAGAAATTACTTGGTTTTCTAAGAAAATTCCGTCACACATCTATAGCTTAACAATGCTAGCATGGCGTGTTAGCTTCAAGGAGCTTACTGATCTGATTCAAATCCATGGTTCACTGTGAACCTGGAGCTGAAGCAGTGAGCATCAATAATAAATTTGAAAGTACTTAAGTTCTCATGAAGAGCGTGATTCAAGGTGAAGGAGAGAAACTCAGGAACATGTCAATGCTAATCAAAGCTGAAGTTGAGATGGTTTTCTACTTCTCATGCTGCTCTTTCATTTCTATAATTTCTCCCCTTAAGGATATTGGTTTTAATGACATGTGTTGCCTCAATAATTTGTTTCTTCACATAAAGAAAAAGAAGTATTCCGAAATGTTTTAATTCTGTAACAGGAGATAAATTAATGTTAAATACAGAGGCAAACCACTAGCGGTGTGGTATGGGGGAGGCAGGAAGCCATCAAATGACCAAAAATAACCCTCAAAGATGGAAAAAGGCATCATTTAGGAATTCAGTAAGGTTCTTGCCCTCACTCTTTGTCAACATAATTTAGTCCTCATATGTCTGACTCCATTACCATATGACACTGCCCACTGCTGCCTCTTACTTTACAAAGCAGTGCAGTTCCAGATCGCTTTGGAGGGCGATTCACCAGTTCACAGTGGAGTTCTGAGCAGGGCCTCTAGATGGCACTCGTTCTTATCAGTAGCCAAAGCGAACCATTTCACTCCCTAGCTTAATAATAATCAAATCACACTGGTTCTTTTATATTTTGAGGCAATTGCCCTAGGCCATCTTAGTGGAAATTTTTATACCTATATAATACATTATGCAATAGCAAATTATGCATTTAAGAAAAAAATGGAATGCTTTAGTCCCTGCTGCTGTCCTGATGAAACCCTGCATAGCCAGCATTCTAATCATGCAGAACTGACCATGCAGCTCTATACAGTTCCCACATTCCACATGGAATCCCCCTTTCCATGGCACTACAGTACCATGAAAGGAGAGAGGAATCAATATTTCCAGCTCCCCGGCAGGTTTTCTGAAACTGCTACCACTTCACAAGAGCCACAGGAGGTTAATGGTCATGACATCTGTGGTTAGAAGCAGAAGCGAGAGTTGGGTGATGATATCTGTGTTTCCTACTAACTCAGGGCTATTCCTTTAACTGATGGATTGGTGGCCTTAGAAATAACATGTCTTCCTGTGTCATTAGCTGCATCAGGGTTGTGTCTATGAAATCAGCCTTGAGCCTTGATGTTATAGCAGTGTTACCTTTACACACACACACACACACTCACACCATCTGGTTGAAAGCTCCACAGCCTCCAGACACTTCTCCACTCCTGCCATATACACAGAGTTCTCAGCAAACCAAAGAATTTGTTCATGTGTTGCGCAGGAATATATTTTGGTTTTATTGGCCTGAGCACAACCAGGATGTGGTTGTAGTAACTGGGAAGTGTCAAAGCTTTGAAGATAGATTGTATAATTGAAAACTAAAGAGATGTTTATGGCATTTCTTTCTCTCTTTCATGCTTCCGCAGATGGAAGTTTAGTGGGCACACATATTTAGGTCCCTAGATCTGGAAGAATTCATCATTCTGTGATAATCACAGGTATTCCCATGAATGTAAAAAATAGTGTTCCATTAAAATTCATTTTATCTTATTTTAACTCTAACTTCCTGACTTTAACAGTGGGCATTCTTTTTCCCACAGCTTATCTTTGAGTTTACAGATTGACCCTTATATAAGTGATTCTGACAAATACAAGACAGGTGAATTTTTTAAAACTCCTAAGGAAACACACAAAAAAAAACTTTCAATAACCCTTTGTCCTCAAAGCAAAGACCTTTGCACTTATTTGCAATTAAAAATTCTTACAGACACTTGCTCTTTGGTGAATTATTTTTCTAATAATTTAGCTTCCCAGGACATAGCACTATCAAGGTCATAGGGTCCATACACAAAACCTTAGTGATGTAAGTGGCATTCAGTAGCTGAAATGGACCATTTAACTACGAAGCCAAGGAATTTGATTTAGTTGTTTATCTCTCTTTACATTTTTCCTCATAATATTCTGCCTTTGGACCCAGGAGAGGGAAGAAAAGCGACTACAGCTGCAGATTTACTCAGAAACATTTTAAGCCTGCCATTTCCCTCAATATTGCCCAAATGTGGCGAGCTCCATAAAACTCAAGCTTCATTAGATGAACTCTTTAAACCCACCAAATGTAGTTTTCTAGGAAGAAAGCTGCCAGTTTTCAAGACTCAAGATTAAGGCTCCAGATGGCCCTTCTCTAAAGGGGTGAGTACTAATTGGGTTTCCATGTCCTTATTTGACTCTCTGGCCTGTTGAGGGCATCCTTTTCAAGAGAAGATAATGGAAAATCCAAGTTCACATAGAGGCCCAGCTGAAAGTCAGGGAAAAGTTTCCTACGTTGATATTGACCAATGGGAACTTGGGACACTTGATGTGTTAACCCATCCATTTACTCTCTTCTAAGCTTCTTCTGTCTGACAAAATACCTCAATATTTGCCTCTAGAAGATTTCTTCTTCTGGCTTCAAAAGCTGTTTATCCAGTCCTGTAACTGCACACAACCAGTCCTTAGCTCTATCACAGTTTCCAGAGGTTATTAACAACACTTATAACTCCTGAACTGTCTTAGATGAAGTGTGAAGACAGAGATAAGAGCAGAGAGGTTATGAAGTTCATCGATAGTTACCCAATTTGTAGATGGCTAAGTCCATACATTTATGTTTCTTAGCATTGCAGCACTGGAAGGAGCCAGATCAGCTCTCCTCCTCCCTGCTCTCTGGGCTGTGAGCAGAAAGGCACCCAACTGGAAAAAGGTGCTGGGGCTCTCTAGAGCAGACTCCAAGAAAGTGCTTGTGACTTGGATTAGTGAGATGTCCTTGGGCTTCTGTGTCAGCAATCCCCACTTCTTATTCAAATACACACACACACGCACACACAAACCCACAAACCCACAGCAAGACCTACCAAGAATCATTAGGAAATGACTCTTCAGGTTACTCTTCTGGAAGGCTTTTGGTGATTGTTAGTATATTAGAACAGTACTGAAAACCACTTACAGTTTTCTGTTTAAAGGCTATTTGTCAAACTATTTGGTCATAGGTCATAATTGTCTTACTATCGATTAAGTATCCTTCTGAGACAGTTGAGGAAATATTTTACTGTTTTATTGAAGATTCTGAAAGCTTTCTGCCATCCACACAAAACCTGCCTCTAAACAGAAGTCTTAGATACTCCAACTCCCAGCTGAAGATATTTTATACCTTTTTTTTTTCTCAGTTGGCACACCGTCACAATAGCCCTAATGTGTCTTAGCTGTTTACTGTGGAGCCACATTTTTATAAAGGCCACTAACATTCTAGAGAAAATCTACTGGGGGTCAACTGAAAACAAAGTCCAATAGCTATTATCTTTTCTTCTGACCAAGTTCTTAAACCTCTCCCTCCAACAACCCCAAAACATACTGAATTTATGTTTCTTCCTGCCTCTCCAGAGCGCATCACAGCTGGAGCCTCACAATATACACAATGGCAATCCAAAGATTGAGACTGTAAGATATTTTGTGCTATTAGCTCTATCACCAATTCAGTCCTTAGGATGTGATAATTGCTTACAAAGCTCTGTCACAGGAGTGGTTAAATTTCACAAAGCCCAAAAAGATAAGCAAATGTAAAGTAAAACAAAAAATACTTAAAATATTAAAAGATGAAAAATTATATTCAATTAAATGAGTATTACTTAATGCCTAAATATACTTTATTATGGCCATCAAACTCTACAGGTAGAAAAAAGAAGGTTAAGGATGAAGGAATGAGGGAGAGAATCAAAGAGGAAGTAGAACCAAAGTAAGGAAAAAGTAGAGAAGGATAAGGGGGAGTCACATAAAAGTGCAGGTTATATAAGAAAGACAAAATAAATAGCTGAGATGCAAAGGAAGGACATAGCAAAAAGAACAATCCAATGGTTTTGAAGTTTCAGTGTAAGGTATAACGTTCAATTTTCTGTTATCTAACATAAACTAATCACAACGAGGCTATTAGTCACAGTTCTACAATTTCTTTTTATCCTTGCACCTGCTGAGTTTTCACTTTGAAGACCCAAGGATTGATCCAAAGATGCTGTCATTATAACAACTACTCAGGAAAAGATCTCACAAGTCTGAATTTTACTTCCCATTAATTTACTAAGATTGATCTGGTCCATTTGAAAGTCTCATACGTTAAACCATTTTCACAAGCCCTCAAACAGAAATTTTGCGAATAAGATGCTTGCAGTAAATAAATGCACTTTCAATAAATGTCTGAATTACAAAGATAATGCTTGTTTTATTGTTTTCTTGGTTTCTGCGTGTAGGCTGTTAAGATTTAATCCGATTTTGGGTTTTGGATTTTTTTGGCTAGATTTTCTTTTCTGTGAAATTTTCCCTCTGATCTCAGTCTTATCTTCCAAAAGTGCCTTCAAATTTCATAACAGTTATGGGTTTCTTTGCTAGCCTTATCTATTTTTATTACTCAGCAGTAGTCAGTTTCCCTCCAGCTGAGTTGTGGTAATTAACTAGAATAACAGGGAATGACTCAGATCCCTGCTCCAAATTTTACTTCCAGCTTCAAGTTCTAAAAATATCTTTCTCTTAGTTAAAATGGCCATTTCAATGATGTCATTGTGCAGAGGACCTGGAAGAGCTTCTTTGACAGTCAGGAGCATCCAAGAGTCTTCAGGGTTTGACTTCTCAACCTCTAGATTTCCTTTGGCTGATTCAAAACATTAAAGTCTCCCATGCTTTTCAATCTTTGAAGTCCAAAATGTCGTTAGGAACTTCAAACTAGCTCCAGGATATCAGGATAGATTGCAGCAAGTTTCTTGGCCCTCAGTATCTCTGAGCCATAAAATGGATTCCTAAACAAGTGGGCCTGTCTCTGAAACAAACCCATGTGAAGCTTCCTAGGAAGAACATCGAAAGTAGCAATTCTGCCCAAAAGGTGAAAACGACTCTACTTAAAATTTTTAAACATCTTTCCTAAATCAAACAACTGACAAATATCTATTGAGTAGAGATTTTGTGCAGACTAACACTGGTGAAAATAGGGCCTTGTTTTAAGCCCTTCAAATAGCATTTCTACCACCCATTCCCAAATGACTGGGTTTATTGTTTGATACAATGATACAATGTGAAAACCCTTTGAGTCATTAACTGAACTCATATTGAGTAAACGTGAGTTAGGATGAAAAGAGCTACATAAACATCCATGGAAAAGTGAAATTTCACTTAAACCTGCAATAAAAATTAGTGTATTCTTCAATGGTGATACAGGCAGGAATGAATATGTTTCATTGGCTCCCACAAGTATCCTTCCCATATCCTTTACACAAGTCCTTTGGTATACTCAAGTTCACAGCTCCTCAATCCCTTTAAATCTGAGCACAAGCACACAGCATGCAGACAGACATTTCTGCTCCTCTAGCTGAAAGACCCAATGACTTCCCTTCTTTTACAACATTCACAATGTGAATCCATTCACTTCTATGTGCTTCTACCATCAAATTCCATGCTCCTTAGGAGAAGGAGCCAGGCCAATTACTTTTGCTTACCTACAGCATTTAATTTAAGGCCCTTGCATTATTCATATATGTATTTGTTTTCCTTGCATTCATTTTTTATCCATGAATTCAACACAGATTTACCAAATAAGTTACTGTGTTCAAACATCATTTGAAGAGTCATAGATACAGTAAAACAAAAATGGCTAGAACTCATTTCCCTTTAAGTTTGCATTCTAGAATGGGAAAGCAATTGAGCAGCAAATAAACAAACATAATGTACATAATCCCTAAGTAAAGACTGGCACAAAAAAAGGCAGGAGTGTCTATCATTCTAGTACAGAAACCGAAGAGAATATTTTTGAGGCACTGGATTGAATAAATCAGTGTGATATTTTTCTTACTTCTATAATCAAACCATCAAAGTGTAAGAAGGAAGAGAATTCAGGGAATAACTGCTTCCAGCATCAAGCCAAGCAACTGTGGAAATGAACAGGAAGTCACTTAGCAAACTCACTATAGGAAAAATCCATTGATGTTCAGGACAGGCTTGACAGAGAAGGAAAAGAGAATTAAGAAGCTTCTCTTTGAGTCAATAAGCCACTCCCACTAATGTAGAAATACTGAAGAAGGTAAGACCTGAGAAGGTTCTAGTGTGTTCTGAAGCCCTTCCAGATGTACACAGAACTTAATCTGAGATGGCAACACTGTGCTTTTACACAGTTATTATAGTAATGACACTTCCCTAAAAGAATTCATGGTTTCTTTAGCAAATCCCATGCTCTGTAACATGATCCATACCCTGGCCACTAAGATTGTACCATGGGAAATGGAAGATTCAAAGACAGATGGCTCCCCAAGTGGTATAAAACATGCAAGCATGCATTTAGAAGTTCACATGAAAGTGGAATTAAAACACGCCCATTTAGTACCAAAAATATTGAAGTCCATTCAAAAATTCATAGAAACTACATATGATGAATATGTGCAAGGTAAAGGAGAGATTGAATAGGAGATGGAGAAAGATGTGAGGAGATGGTGGAGAATGTAAAAGCAAGTGAGACACAGGAAGCTATGAGAAGGTAAAGTCAGAAGCGAAAAAGCAAGCAGAAGCTGCATGGTCGACAGAAATGATAGTGCCTTTTACAGAGAGCAGCAGACAGTGAGCTCAGACACCGCCATCTTCGGCAGGTGTCAGGCTGTGCTACATGCTTCTTGTCCCACATGGTTTGTTAGTTATGCACATGAGCCAAACGACGTAGTTATCATGAAATTCTAGACTTTTCTTTTGGTTCCTTAAAATACACCCATGTTCACTGAGATCCTCTGGGAGAGCAGGGAACACTACATAACAGCATGCAGAACACACTCTCCAAGGAATTCCCAAAGGCCTGATTCTTAGCAGATGTATCAAAGCTGCCTAGAGAGTTTGATAGAGAAGGAAATCAAGACTTGGCACGTTTATCAAGTACACAGACTGCCTGTAACTCAACCCAATTGCAGTGTGTCTTTTGAAGTATGTCTCATGAGGTAAAGCATTTGTCCTTCTGCCACTGCCTATATTCCTTTGCTAAAAGGATAATTTTTCTACATGAAAGTCATGAATGTGTAACAAAAAGATTTTTTTTACAGAACGTAAAACATTTAAAAACCATCCACTATTTGACGTAACAGTGATGCAATCAAGCACTTTGTCTTTCCAAATTTTTTCTCTTTTACAGATTTATTTGAAAGACAGAGCTCAAGAGAATGCACAAGATCTTCCATCTGCTGATTCATTTCCTAAACGGCTGCAACAGCATGGCCAGGAATTCCATCCTGATCTCCCAAGAGAATGTAAAGGCACAAGCACTCAGGCCATCCAGTGGGGGGGGTGGGGGGGATTCCCAGACACACTGGCAGGAAGCTGCATCAGAAGAGGAGCAGGCAGAATGCGGCCGGTTGTGCTAAATGCCAGCCCCCAATTCTCTTTTCCAAGATTAATTCTTTGATATTTGTTTATTTATTATTTGAGAGATTTATAATAAAAAAAGGAAGGGAAAGACACACCAGGGATCTTCCATCCATTGGTTCACTCCCCAAATGGCAGCAAACGGCTGGAGCTGAGATGATCCAAAGCCAGGAGGCAGGAGCTTCCTCCAGGTCTCCTGTGCAGGTGCAAGATCCCAAGGCTTTGGGTCGTCATACACTGCTTCCCAGGCTGTAAGCAGAGAGCTGGATGGGAAGTGGAACAGCTGAGAGGAACCAGCGCCCACATGGGATGCTGGCATTCCAGAAAGAGGTTTAGCCATGGTGCTGTCTTCCAACAACTTTCTGCTTAATACACTATATATACTTTGTACCTGCCTTTCTTATTTTATGTCTTGAATCCTTTTCCAAATACGCAGTTTCTGTAACATGATAAAATAATTTGTTAAACTTATTTTAATACTTTATTGCCAATTTTTAAAATTGCTTCCAGTAAATCTGTCATAGAAACACTCTGAAGGACAACTTTATCCAAATGTTGGTCCAGATACCAAATGGTTTCCTTAGCCTACACCCCTCAAGTGAAATCCTGGGGAGAAGAAAAGCAAGTATTCAAAATTTTAAAATGTTTTTAAATGTGTGAAATGTGTTATCAAGTGGCTCTCCAGAAAGTTTATGATGATTAAACTTTCCAAAGCAGAATGTAAGAATGTGCCTTTCTTATGCTCTTGTCAACAGCGCATTTCTTCTTTAAAAAAACAAAAACTGTTAATGCCTTTTTCACAGCTTTCTACCATCTCAACATTAAATACTCACTAAAATCATTTGAGGAGCTTTTAAAAAATACCAAGGCCTGGATACCATCCAGTGAAATAATAGAAGTAGAGCTTGGTTACTTACCCAAAGGAAACATAAACTTGAAAGAAAACAGACATACAATAAGTTTTTGATTTCAGAGGAAGATGTTATCCTGAACAGGCCAAATCTGGACAGAATTCTGGCCAAGAATTCCTTGTAATAAGTCCATTCTCTAGCCACTGTTTTCATATACTCAAGCAAAATGGAGATGATCAGAATGTTTGCCAATTCCCTTCAGACATTCGTAATCAAATCAGTTCAATGCACTGAGTTATACTGTGTATTAAGCAGGCACACCCTTCTCTGTTCAATTCATTTCTGACTCTTTCTTTAGGACCTCTGCTGCAGTATCACTTCTTAAGGAAGATTTTTCTGCCCCTTGACCACAACATATCTCCCCTCAATGTGTTTCAGATCTTGTTATTTAAGTTATGAGATGGAAGTTTAAAGTAAACATGTAAGTACCTATAGTAATCTAGAGGAGTTATATAATGGAGACTAGCATATCAAATAAAGATATAGTGCAGTATGTATCTCTACTCCCAAATAAAAGATGGATTACTAATGAAACTGGTAAATATATCTTGACAACAGGATGCTAGGTTTTCTACCATTGTCTATACCTACAATGTCATTTTATGCTTAAACAGCAGAATGATGGACTTGTGTCTATTTTTGAAGGACTGTACTACTGTAATAATATATGGGAAATCAGTGGGAGGGAAATCAGTGGGAGGGAGAGCGATTGGGAAGAGTGGAATGGGAATTCCCTGAGCCTATGGAACTATATCATAAAAATTAAAACATTCAAAATAAATATGTAAAAAAAGATAGAATCCGAAGAGTTACAGCAGGTTCATGGACAGTGAGATTCAATGCTGGAAGATGGGAAGGGTTTGAATAGGCAGAAAGAATGTGTATTGAGATGTAAATGACAGTCATTACCCTGTTTAAGATAGTTTAAACACTGTAATAAACTGAAAGCTAAAAACCCTCCATAAAAACTCAAACACATCCACACATTGAAATTCTGTGTATTAATTTCAGTGAAGGCACAGGAGATAAACAGGCATTTTTCAAGTAATATAGCCTAATGCATGGATCACTGATCCCAAGGGGGCCACAGTCATTGCTCAGGAATCTCCAAACCTTAATCATTGTTCTCTTAAGTAAGTGGCAGATGTGCCCGACTTCTACCTACTTCTGTGCCCAGATTAACACAACCATACATGATTTGCCTCAATATCAGTAGGCAAAGGTTGGAGAGGGGAAGGCAAAGGCCATACGATCTCATAACTTTATATTTCCTGTCATGTTTCCAAATTCTGTGAGAATATCATACTAGTCTTTGTTTCCTCATATGCCTCTCCTGTACATTAGCAGTTCAGGGTAAAAGATCTGTCCTTTGGCATCATACCTGCCATCTGTTGCCTGATTCAGCAGTGCTACCCTGAAAAACCAGCACTTCTTAGCTGACCGTATTGGGTATAGACCAACTTATGGTCATTCAGGACAAGATGGGCAAGCAGACCCACAAACTCCAGAGCCACAAACTCCAGAGCAAGCCTCCTCCAAGAGCTGGCAGTATTTGTCTTCCGAGTTCCTAAATTCCACCTTCCTTGGTACCACCAAAATGCTTGGAAATCCACTAGGGAGTTCACCAAAAGTTAATTTATAGGGACAGCAAACTTTTTTCTTTAAATTCTGAAGCTCCTGATGGAATTTTCTTAAAAGGCACCAAACAGCATTTGTGATATTCATAACTTTCCACCAAATCATTGTGTTGCATGCTAAATAAGTTTTACCACTTCATTTACACCCTACATGATGCATGATTTTATGACCCCAAGACTCCACACCAAACACAATCTCTCATCAAAAGGACACAGGTGGCTCTGGAGGTGGTTGTTAGTCATTTTACAAAGACCATAGCTCACCCTGCAGAATATAGTTTAATGTGCATTTCCACAGATTCCCATGGGGAAGAGCCCTGCTTTAAGCAAGTTTAGTCAAGCACCGGACACAAACTCTCACTCATTATATGCTCCTGAGACATTTAATTTGAATCTTTTAGAGATGAATCATGAAGAAGATCACCAGTCATCCAAACACAGAAATGATATTCCTGTGGTATGAATTCCTTCTGTGTTACTCTATCATCTCTTTATTTTCCCAATTTTAACTGTGTAAAGCCAAAAGGATGGGATGCACTTTCTGGACTTCTTTAATGCTAGAATTCTAGCCAGCTTACTGGTTTGGGATAAGAAAGTCCTTCAACCTAAAGTCAGGTAATTGACTTTAACTCATTTTTTATGAGGCATTTCTGACTATTTCCCCAACTATCCTTCCCATTAATATTCAGCCCTTGAAAAATGACATCATCTAAATATCTCCAGGATGTTGCTAATTTACATAAGAGAGGCTGATAAAAAAAAGGAAGATCTACTGGATAGGAAAAACCAAACTGATATGCAGGATATAAAGTCTGCATGGAAGATATAGAAAGGATATAAGAGATTTTTTTTAAAACATCATAAGTATTCACAACAAGGGTACACCAACCAGGAGACAGAATAAAAATAACTGAGCTTTTACTATGTCCCCCTCCTTACCCTTTGTGATCATGTTATTGAATAGTCATAACAAACCTGTAAAGATAATGTCATTGCTCCCAAGTTACAAAAAGAAATGGCGGCAAAGAGAAATTAAGAAAAATTCAAAAGTCATTCAGCTAGAGGAAAGCTCTACTGGGATTCAAACCAAGGTCTTTTTGCTCCAAAATCTTTGTTCTTACTGTGCTAGCCTGCTTTCTCAGCTATACAGACCTAAGGAGTAATTTTTAACACTCAGACTTACATAGGCACTTATGTCTTTATTTTCATGTGTTTTTACATATTCCCCCAGCTACCCTGAAGAATGGAGTAAGACAAGTATCAATGCACATTGCAAACTTGAAAAGTTTTTGCATTCAGTCATTCAACAAGTCTTCAAAAAGCATTTGCTTTTCTTGCCAAGAAATATTCTATAATCTATTGGTACACAACTTGGAAGATGCCTCTTTATGTGTGTCGGGGGGGGATGATGGTGCTCAAATTCTAATAGGAGGAACGACACTGAACAACACATGCAGCCCCTTGCTTGGCCTCTCTTTAAGAAGCCCACATACCTGAGGGTAGGAATCCTGGAATTCTTCACTAAATAAGACCAAATCACAAGGGTATTAGGGATATGGGGGCATTGTTTCACATACTATTACTAATGCAAGAAAGAGGCAAGAATCTTTAAAAAAAAAAACAATGTCATTCACTGATAACACATTCACTGACCTATTTAGATGATACCATTTAATAAGTCCTGTGAACCATCCTCTATGAAGCCCAGTGAACATGGTGGCACCCACCTCACTGATGTTTTCTTTATTAGGCTCCACAGAAACTGGTAACAAGGCAAACTGCAAAGGCCCACGTTCTTTCTCCATAGCAGCAATGAAAAAAATGAAGACTTTACTTAAAGAAAATTTCCAAACAGCTCTATTTTACAGATACTAATCTCAAAATTTTACATAAGTAAAAATTTAAATTTTGCTTATTTGTAGCAGCTAAAGTTGAAGGGGAACACTATCTTAGAGACATTTTCTCAAATCCTTGAGAAGCAAATGATCACATGTAGTCATCATCAGACATCTGTTAAGGTTGAAAGGGAGCCACTCTGTCCCACATAGAACAGAACATACAATGATCCAATCTGAAGTCAACAGATATTTGGGTTTATTTAGAAGGGAAGAACTAAGATAATAACCCACCCCTCAACACAACACACAGAGTAAGCTTCTAAAAATAAAAATAAAATAATCCAAAATGTTAATTTTGTGAATTTCAATATTCTTACAAAATCAGCCATTCTCCTACAAAAATAGTCACATTCCTTTTTAAATTTTTGAATTTTTATTGGAAAGTCAGATATACAGATATGAGGACAGACAGAGAAGAAGATCTTCTATCCGGTGATTCACTCCCCAAGTGGCCGCAACGGTTGGATATAGGCTGATCCAAAGCCAGGAGCCAGATGCCTCCTCTGGGTCTCCCACGTAGTGTAAGGTCCCAAGGCTTTGGGCATCCTCAACTGCTTTCCCAGGCCACAAGCAGGGAGCTGGATGGAAAGCAGAGCCACTGGGATTAGAACGGTGCCCATATGGGATCCCAGTACAGGCAAGGCAGGAACCTTAGCTGCTAGGCTACTGAACTGGGGCACTACAACAGTCACATTCTTTAACACTTGTTATCCTTTTGTTTAGAAACAACATGATGGCAAAAACGCCACTGTCGCTTGATAGATGTCAGAAGTCATTTTGAAAATTTTCCTCTGCCTCTGGGAAAGCCATCTTGAAATGGAACTGAAGAGCACATTCAGGATTTAATGACAAAATTGCTTTGAGCTTTAGAAAGAGCATTACTGAATACGTAACATCTTTTCTACAAACGTCAAAGCTGTCATCGTCATCAAATCAGTGTGGCATCAAATTAGATAGTGAGACAAACTCCAGAAGAAAGCAGAGTTGGAAAGTTATGCAAGGTCACTTCAGCATCAAGGCTGAGAAGGGAATTTGATGGCTAAAAGTTACAAGAAGAGCCACACAAGAAGTTTTATCTTGCAGAAATTACAGTTGTGAGATAACCAAACAGGTCTCAGACTACCTGAATCAAGTCCCAAGGGTTACCTTCAACTGAAAAACTGATGGAACATTTCACCCCTTGAGGTAGGAAGTATATTAGCATACTTAAATAGGTTTGCAGAAAGTGTAATTAAAAGATGCATGTATTTTTGTACATTTTTTAAAAATCCAAGTTTACAAGGAGTCCTCATAAAGTTCATGGAAATGTTTGTTATAACTGCATTTATTGTCATTTTGTGTACCAAAAAAGAACATTTTAAAATACTCTGAATATGACAGTGAGGACTTGAAAAAGCGTGGTGAGAAGATAGCTTTCAGCAGCAGAGAACCTTTGGGATGCTACCTGAAGCAGCTTTAAAATCACAAAGCCAGAGAACATAACTATGCTATTTTGATGCTACTTATTAATTGACCTATTACCATGCCAAATGCTATACAATGTTCTAAATTCTTTTTAGACATTATCTTGTTTAATGCTGAGACTTAAACACAGGAACTCCTATTATCACAGGTTTATAGACAAGAAGTCTAAGGCTGACTTATTTGTCCAAAGTTATAACTACACAATGGAAACACTTAGTCAAGTTCTAAAAACAGGCGTAAGCCTACTTCTTCCCATTGGATTTCACAGGACAACCAGAAGACTACTCCACTCAATTTCTGTCTTACTGGTCTGTGCCATTACTTGCTAAAATTAATATTTGCCATGAAATGCCCCTTTGGATGCTAGGATACAGTCATCCTTGCATACCAAAGTGAAATGTCAAACTAAAACATTAAAAAAAAAATTCTACCGCTTTTGTACCCACCTTCCCCACCAGATCAAGAATTTGAGAGGTGGTTAGAGTACGAAGAGAAATTTCCAAGGGAAATTGGAAATCTAAATTGGGAAGCTAAACTTTGGGATGGAGAAACCAGGAGGCTTCTTGCCTCTCATTTCAAACATACTGTGTTTTCCAGACATCTTATCTACCCAGGCTTTGGTCTTGCATTTACTAGCTTCCATAACAACAAAAAATGAATGTCTATAATTGATAAGCTACTTATGCTACGGGACTTTGTTATAACACTCAAAAGACTGAAATAAAAGCCAACTCTCATCCCGTTGTGCGGAATATATCACCTGTCATAAACTGAATTATTGTTCCTACCAAAATTTCATATTTTGAGGCCCTAATGCCCAACAAAATGGTATAAGAACTGTGATCTTTGGGAAGTAAGAAAATAAATAAGAAAGGTTATCTTTCTTCGATATGTAAAACCAGAGCAAGAAAGGCACTTGTTGTCCAGAAAGAGTCCTTACAGACATTCAAGTTTCTGGCATCTTGGACTTTTCCAGCTTTCATAACTTAGAGAAATAACTGTTGCTTAGTATCAATCTATGGCATTTTGTTGTAGCAGCTCAAACTAAAGTTCCACAATTCTAGGTTGTGAAATATTTCTGCAAGTAATTTTTTAAGGATAGTGCAAACTACAATGAAGGAAAATCAGTAAACAAAAATAGTAGAAAAAAGCAAACATATCAGCTACTCAGATCATCAGAAGGAGATTACAAAACAATTGTGTTTCTGGAGGTTAAATAATAAAACAGCAAGCTGACATGCTCAGAAGTACAAAGGCAAACAGAAGGTCAATTTGACTTCAGGCCAGGCTCAAGCAGCACAGCGTACAGTGAGTGATCCACATTTACCCAGAGGCACTCTGCTGGAGGGACAACTTCTCCAGCCAGGTCCTCTGCTTTGCTGATTCAACTAGATGGGGTACATTAAAATTCATAATCTCCATCAAACAATCTTAGAAATTCTTAGTTCTCCTACATAGCCTACAGTTCCCTATTGAAGAGAATGATATGCCACAAGATTCAGCAGTTCAGCATCCTTAAGCTGCATGTCACCCCCGAATGGATACAGAACAAGTTCTTACTGAAGACGGACAGCTGTCCAACTTCAGGATAACACAGGCAAGACCTAAAGGCAGGCTAAGACTGAAGGATAAGTGCTTTCTGAGCTCCTTTCTAGCTGACAGGGTTGCCTTGATGCAGGAAGCAGACAAGCAACAAATGTTTTCTCTGCATGTAACTTTACTGTCATTATCAATATTGGAAATACCACTATTTTTCTTCAACAAATTGGCTCTCAGTGATTGCCTGGGGTAGTAGTCTGAATCCTTTTTTTTTTTTCCATTTGGGTAGGAATCACAGAGGCTTGGCATACATGTCAAGCACTTAATAGATATTTACTGAATACAAATAATACAAATAAATATGATACTGCCTTAGTTGAGATAGACTGTAATGTATATTACCAGCCAAGTGTCATTTTTAAATCAGTGATATTTCCTAATCAATTTATGCTGATGTTTTCTCAGCCTCTAACTGATGCCCTAGGAAACAGTTTGTCCACAATGGTAAGCAATTTTGGTAATTCCAAACATCATGGGGAACCCATGCAAAAAACAAATGTGAGCAACAATTGAGCCTTGCCCACAATCCACTTTCACATTGGCTTGTTCTGTATATGTAAAGTTCTACCAAGAAATGTAAACATTAAATTGTTTCTGACTTGCTCTACAGACATCATTGAGAAGTTACAGTCCTGCCTACAATATTCCATTTAGCACCCAACAAAAGGTTTGAAATTTTATGAAAAATACATAAAAGTTGCCTTCTCTCTTTTTTTTTTTTTGGCTAACAGATTACACAAAGTATACAGTATCATGAAAATAAAATACCTGATGAAATAGTAGTGCAAACCTCTCCCTATAGTCTGTGAGTGTTTTGAATTTGTAGGGCTTAGTAAATTTCCTCAGATGGCAAACAGTTCGTGAAAAGAATGGCAGAGCCACAGCAGAAAATTTGAGAAAAGAATATTTGTAGTATTGTCACTAGGAATTCTGCCATGTATTAACCACATGGCAGCAAAATATTAGAAACCTTTCTGAGATCCTATAAAAATAGGACACAGCATGTATTCAAAGCCAATGAAAGAGCATTTTAGTGAGAAAGTACAAGGGAATAGGTAATTGGAAGTGTGGATTACGTTGTATACAGGAAAAGACAAATGAAAGACAACACTTTCAGCACTACAATGAGGTGTCTAGATTACACTGGAGGTAAATATAGTGCAATTTTAAGCAAGACATCACCTGAGGGTATAAAGAAAAGAGTTTAGGGTTATACCTGCAGTGATACATAATCTTATAAATAGACATTTAATGAACCAGGAGATAGATACTGTAAGAAGTACCTATTTGCAGGGCTGAATGCCCATGAAAACAGGAGGTCACATGCTTATGGGGTAATCCATGATTTGAGAGCTGTTGAAAACTTCAGCATTTATCAAGATAATTATGTAAAAGTACCAAATAATATCTTTTCATAAAAAGTTAAAGAAGTCAGATGCTCAGGAACCTTTGCCCATTTAGAGTTATTTAACTAGAGAGAATCTGTCATTTTACAGAAAAGCAACAAATGGCTTCCACTGCATCACAGGAGCTTTCACACTCACCTCAGCATAAACGTCCTAGGAGAGATTTACACACTGAGTTGTGAAACTGGAGAGTTAGTCTATGTAAATTTTCTAAGTTACAATAAAAGCTCAAAGGTTCAGCAGGGTAAAGAACCAACTACTCAATTATCCAGTAGTAGTGATGAATAGGTGACTGATAATGTAATTGGTACTAATAGAATATACTTAAAGCTGTAGAGAATGTGTGGGCACTGTAATACATGAAAAGTGGATTACACCATCAAAGCTGGATTATATTATCACTCAAGGTCCTTTCAGTTGTGGAATTCTGTAAAACTAGAAGCCCAAACAAATCTGTCAAGAAGCTTTGCTACTTTTAAGACTTACAAACCATAATTACATGCTTGACTTTCTCTTACACTACCGATCTTCAAAACTGTCTGCAAAACTTAGTAAGTACTCTCTTTTTCTTTCTGATGAAAGAAAATACTAGCTCTAATCAACCAATAAAATGTTTAAATTCACAGCAAAGCAATGCATATCAGTTCAGCTTGCACATTACTGCAATACAATAAACAGCAAAAATCAGAGGGGAATTGTAAATGTACAGAAATAATCATTTAAGGAGAGAAGACATTATCAGATCAATCGATAATGAACATTTCTTTGACTCACTATTTGTTCACTCCATAAGGATAAGCTTGTTTCAAAAAACATTCTAGAAGTTATTCAGTAATTTAGTCCCATTTGCACAGTGGCAATATAAAGGAATCAATGAATCTGAATATTTTATTTTCTCTCTTTTTTAAAGATTTAATTATTTTTATTGGAAAAGCAGACAGAGAGAGAGGAGGAGAGACAGAGAGAAAGCTCTTCCATGCACTGATTCACTCCCTCAAGTAGCCACATGGCTGGAGCTGAGCTGATCCAAAGCAAGGAGTGCCTTCTGGGTCTCCAAGCAGGTGCAGGGTCCCATGGTTTTGGGCCACCCTAAACTGTTTTCCCAGGTCACAAGCAGGGAGCTGGATTATATTTCACGGATAAGATTACTATCCTTAGAAATTGGACAGCAGAAAACTGCTTTTTCTTTCTGCCCTCTAAGGATACAGCCGGAGCTCTCACCAAAGCCCTACAATGCTAGAACCTCAATCCTGCACCTTTTAATATCTAGAACTGAGAGGTATGAATTTCTGTTATATAAGTTACCCTGTTAACCATATTTTGTTGTGGCTTCACAAATAGACAACCCTCCCCAAACTTAGGCCAATGTTCACCTCCAGAGGTTAATCCAGGTTTCTGAACAAAAATGTATTTTTTTTTTAAAAAAGATTTATTTATTTTTGTTAGAAAGGCAGATATACAGATGGGGGAGACAGAGGAAGATCTTTCATCGGATGGTTCACTCCCCAAGTGGCCACAATGGCCAAAACTGAGCCAATCCGAAGCCAGGAGCCTGGAGCTTCTTCCGGGTCTCCCATGCAGGTGCAGGGTCCCAAGGCTTTGGGCCATCCTTGACTACTTTTCCAAGCCACAGGCACAGAGCTGGATGGGAAGCAGGGCTGCCGGGATTAGAACCAGCACCCATATGGGATCCTGACACTATCAAGATGAGGACTTTAGCCACTATGCTATCACACCAGGCCCTGAAAGTATATTTCAGTCTGAATGCTTTCTTTGCCATCTTACGTATTTGATGTGCTTAAACATAATTCCTGACGGGGCAGCGTTTATGCCATAGCTGGTAAAGGCACTGTCTGAGATACCAGCATTCCATATCGGTGTCAAAGTGAGTCCCAACTGCTCCACTTATGATCCAGCTCCCCACTAATGCACCTGGGACACAAGCAGAAGATGGTCCACTTGCTTTTGTCCCTTCACCCACGTGACAGAACTGCAGCAAACTCTTAGCTCTTGGTTTTCGGGTGGGTCAGCCTCAGCACTTGTGGCCATCGGGAAATAAATCAGTGGATGGAAAAATTAATCTCTAACTCTGCCATTATCCATAAAAATAAAATAAAAACAACACTTTAGACATAGTCCTGGAAGTTTGCCAAGATCATGTCTGCTACATAGAACTTTTAACTTATACATTTTAAATTCTGTGTTACAATATTAGAATTTGTAATGTATTTGCAGAGTGTTGTCAGGAAACAAATGCT